>NC_083349.1:146779524-147085524 GCF_030254825.1 Meriones unguiculatus | reverse complement strand
CCTGTGCCCAGATATATTTGGCCCTTGTGGAGCTCCTGTTCTCTCCAGGTCATACTAACTCCCCCTTCTTTCATATGATTCCCTGCACCCTGGTGAAGGTTTGGTTATGAGTCTCAGTATCTGCTTTGGTACAATTGGATGTAGGAGAAAACAAGTAACAGGACAGGAGCCTACCACAGAGGACCTCTGAAAGACTATACCTAGCAGGGCATTTAGTTTTATTCTCCAGTTTCATCACAAGATGATGTCAGTGTGTCTTTGTGAATTGAGGTTTCATAATGGCCTAGTACTTTTCACAAGCCCCACATTCTCATCTTCCTTTTAAAATTACACTATTCACTTTCAACCAGGTAATATTTTCTTGAAACTGTCTTGATAAGTAAAATATTTCTATACTAAATGGAGCTCTATGTCAGTGTGGGATTGATGTGCTTTGCTGATCTCAGTGATCTTCAACCATCTTCTACCAGAAAACATGTAGCACATGTCCTCCTACTCATGGAGATCAGCATTAATTTTACTTAGACTCATCTAAAGAAAGTTGTTCACCATAATTTCTATATATTATTTACACAGTTCATCCTTAAGCTCATTTCTAGATACCTACATAGTCTTGGAATATTTAGCTTCAGCCATACTTGTCTTTTACTTCAGCTATCTCTAATTCTTTGATTATTTTTCTCTTTAAAATTTTTCATAGTAATTAAAGTTTATTCACTATATATCCCAGCTGTAACCCCCTCCCTCATTTTCTCCCAATCTTACCCTCCCTCCCCAATCTCTTCCCACCCCCCACTCCAAGTACACTGATAGGGGAGGTCTGCCACCCCTTCCATCTGATTCTTGCCTATCAGGTCTCATCAGGACTGGCTGCATCCTCTTCCTCTGTGGCCTGGCAAGGCCGTTCCCCTTTCAGGGGAAGGTGATCAATGTCAGAGACAGTCCCTGTTCCCCTTACTAGGACACCCACTTGGATACTGAGCTGCCATGGGCTACATCTGTGCAGGGGTTCGAGGTTATCTCCATGAATGGTCCTTGTTTGGAGTATCAGTCTCAGAAAAGACCCCTATGCCCAGATTTTTTGGTTCTGTTGATCTCCTTGCAGAGCTTCTGTCTCCTCAAGGTCTTACTATCTTTCCCTTCTTTCAAATTCCCTGCACTCTGCCCAATGTTTGCTTATGAGTCTCAACATCTGCTTTGATATACTGCTGGGTAGAGTCTTTCAGAGGCCCTCTGTGGTAGGCTCCTGTCCTGTTCCCTGTTTTCTCCTTCCAATGTCCATCCTGTTTTTCTTTCTGAGGGAGGATTGATCATCTTACCCAGGGTCCTCCTTCTTGCTTAGTTTTTTTAGGTGTATAGATTTTAGTACGTTATCCTGTATTATATGTCTAAAATCTTCTTATAGGTGGGTATATACAGTGTGTGTCTCAATGGAAGAATGCCAAACTGCAGAGCAACACTTAAAGAAATGATCAATGTCCTTAGTCATCAGGGAAATGCAAATTAAAATGACCCTGAGATTTCACCTTACAACCATCAGAATGGCTAAGATTGAAAACTCAAGTGATAATACATGTTGGAGAGGATGTGAAAAAAGGGGAACCCTTCTCCATTGTTGGTGGGAATATAAACTTGTACAACAACTTTGGAAGTCAATCTGGCACTTTCTCAGACAATCAGGAATAGTGCTTCTTCAAGATCCAGCTATACCACTCCTAGGCATATATCCAAAAGATGCTGAAGTATGCAACAAGGACTTTTCCTCAACCATGTTTGTAGTAGCTTTATTTGTAATAGCCAGAACCTGGAAACAACCCAGATGTCCCTCAATTGAGGAATGGACACAGAAATTGTGGTACATTTACGCAATGGAACAATACTTAGCAACTAAAAAGAAGGAAATCATGAAATTTGCAAGCAAATGGTTAGATCTTGAAAACATCATCCTGAGTGAGGTATCCCAGAAGCAGAAATTCTTGGAATTTTAAGTTGCAATAAATAGCACAGATGGCGAATTGTTCTCAGATAATCTTCTATTTTTTAAAAGAACACAATCCAGTTGACAAATTCAACCACCCTTTGCTGCTCTGCTTCACTTGATCATGAAGATCTCTGTATTGCAGAGAGCTCAAGGACTTTAAAGTCTCCTCAGTGGAACATGATTTTGTACTTCCCAGAACTGCCACAGACCCATGATTACTGCAGAATGCTCTCCCTCATTGTACCCACTTTTCATAGCCTAGAGGGATCCTATTAAATACAAAGATAGGACTTTTCAAATTCTATTCTCTTCAATGTCTCGAGTCACATGTCTGATGGTTGGTTTTTAATTGCCAACTTCACACATTCTATTATCACCTAGGAAGAAAGTCTTAATGAAAAATTGTATGAATTAGGATTTCCAGTGGGTAAGCCTGAGAGGGATTTTCTTAATTGGGTTTCCTGAGGTGGAAAGACACATTTATTTTATGGTCTATGTACTGTATTGAATGAAAAGGAGAAACTGAGTTGAGCATTCGTGAGCATGCATGCGTTCGTTCTCTCTGCTCTGTGGATGGGACCAGCTGCTTAAGCCCCTGCCGTCTTGACTGGCACACAGTGACAGATTGTAACTTGGTATTGTGAGTTAGATAAACACTTTTTCCAGTGAGTTGCTTTTGTAAAGATATTTTAGCAAAGCAAAATCAAATATTAAAATATAAAATGCAGAGACAAATCTAAATCTCGGTTTCAGAAAGATATATTTTTAAAGATGCATAGCATTTCCGGTGACTGGGAGAACACACACCACACTCTTTTTGTTCACGTCTTGCAGACTCAGGAAGCTTTGCCAGGTATGTTAAAAACAGAAAACTCAAACAATCTCTACCCCTGAAAGAGCACATTGTCAAGTACCTTGGGATCACTGAATAGGTCCATTTATTCATAATAATTAACACATTAATTATGCAGTTCTTCACTCCCAAAATTATTTTAAGCAACCCCAAGTTACTGACATATTAATCTGTCCATTTTTGGTTAGTTCATCATATTGGCCTCTTTAATTAAGCTAGGACCGGATGTGCCTGGAGGCCACATTCCCTTTTATTACTTTTAACCTTCTCATCTAAGAGTGTTGCTTTAAGCTTATTACATTATTTTGCCCGCTGATCACTACTACTCTAAGAAACTACTTTCTGAGAAAACTCCTATTATAGTCCATTTAGGAGTGTGCACTTTCGCTTCTCTCTAGGAATGAATGTTAGTTAATGAAAGATTTTAAGAGATTTTGAAAAAGTGGATTACACCAATGTACTCCCCAAACTCCCCGTCTGTGTATGTGTTATGTATTATTTTCACTTACGGTTTCTTCCAAAATACAATCAAAATGAAACAAGCAAGAGCCTGCACTGGACCAGGTGATCCAGTTCTATTGACTTAATTGAACATTTAATTATTAAAATATTTTAAACAACAGAAACCACAACAAATAAATCATTTTAAAACTCAGAAAATGACAGACTAAAAAAGAAAAATATCTACATAGGCTGCCCTGAAGGAAAACAATGAAATGTTTAAAATATTCTTAGTCCATGGAACAAAACTACTTCCTATAGGAGGGCAAAATACGCATATTTATATATCTATTTTGCTAGCCTGAATTGTGGTTGCATCAGCTTCAGTGCCATAACCTCATTCTCACTTCTCTGTTATTCCTAAGCCTATATCCATATTTATGATGCATTGCTTTTTTAAAAAAATTCAAATTCTATATAGTGAATAATTTTTAGTATCCTAACTTTACGCTGGTTAAATGTTTCTTCCTAATCTCCTTGGCTGCCCCAAATTGCTAAATAATGGAGTTTGTTATACTGGTATTTTTTCCCACTTGCCATTGCATTCTCTCTTTAATAAGTTTTTCATTAACTTTTATGTTTATTTTAATGAATCTCTAGTTTTATAGAAATAGCTTAAGAAGAAAAATAAGATATTTTTATTCAATCATTCATTTGTTCTTCTGTTCATGAACCATTCATTTAACACCAATTGGGGGAAGAAATACTTCTGTATAAAGAAATGCAGAAGACTAATTCCCTGCATTCCAAGAACAGATAGGAACTGAATAAATTAAATGTCACTATAATATTTTTACAGCTTGAAACTTCTTATTTTTACCCTCAGTTTTTGTAGACTATTTACCTTCATTTTACAAAAGTTCCTCCAAGCTTCTTCCTGCACACTCCACCCTTACTCCTTTCTCTTTTCGATCACAGTATTCCCTAAAGTGATGAAGTGATCAGAAAGCCTCTTGTACTCAAAGCACACTATTGCTGACCTCAGCAGAATGAGGCATACCAAGAAGTTTATCCACTAGATTTAACTTCATGAAGGTAGGGCCCATTTTTTATTTTTTGTTCATGTAAGGTCTAGAATGTTCTGTGTGGAATGTTCCATCAAAGAAAATGTTAAATCTAAAAAATTCCTGACACAGACAATCCAAGAAATCCAAGACAACATGAAAAGACAAAACCTAAGAATAATAGGAATAGATGAAAAAGAAGATTCGCTCCTCCAAGGCCCAGACAATATTTTCAACAAAATCATTGAAGAAAATTTCCCCAACTTAAAGAAGAGGCCTATAAGAATACAAGAGGCCTACAGAACACCTAATAAATTAGACCAAAAAAGAAAATCAAAACAGTAAGTACACAGAACAAAGAAAAAATACTAAAAGCTACAAGGGAAAAAGGCCAAGTAACATATAATAGTAAGCCCATCAGAATCACACCTGACCTCTCAACAGAGACTATGAAAGCCAGAAGGCCTAGGTGAATATCATAAAGACCCTAAGAGAACATAGATGTCAGCCCTGGCTACCATACCCAGCAAAATTCTCAGTGATCATAGATGGAGAGAACAAGATATTCAACAATAAAAACAAATTTAAACAATACTACTCACAAATCCAGGATTACAGAAGACACTAGAAGGAAAAATACAACCAGGAAAGCTAACTACATTCAGGAAAACAAGGAAATAAATAACCTCACAACAGCAAAAGTAACCAAGTACACAAACACACTACCACTGTCAACATAAAAATCAAAGGATCTAACAGCCACTGGTCATTAATTTCCCTCAACATCAATGGACTCAACTCTCCAATAAAAAGACACAGACTAACAGAATGGATAAGTAAACAAGATCCAACAATCCGTTGCATACACCTAAGACAAAGACAGACATTATCTGAGAGTAAAGGACTGGAAGACAGTTTTCCAAGCAAATAGACCCAAGAAGCAAGCAGGAGTAGCCATTCTAATAACATATCTAATAAAATAGATTTTCAACCAAAATTAATGAAAAAAGATGAAGAAATTAATTTCATACTCATCAAAAACAAAATTCCACCAGGAAGACATCACAATTCTGAACATCTACACCCCAAATAGAAGAGCACGCACATTTCTAAAAGAAACATTAATAAAACTGAAACCACACATATAGCCCCACACATTAGTAGTGGGAGACTTCAATACCCCACTCTCAACAAAGGACAGGTCAACAAAACAGAAATTAAACAAAGAAACAATACTATGACAAAGGTCATGAATCAGATGGACCTAACAGACATCTACAGAACCTTTCACCCAAACTCAAAAGAATTTACCTTCTTCTCAGGACCTCATGGATCCTTCTCCAAAATAGACCATATAGTTGGTCACAAAGCAAGCCTCAACAGATACAAGAAGATAGAAATGATCTCTTGTATCCTATCTGACCACCATGGTCTAAAACTAGAACTCAACAACAACAGAAAAAGCAAAAAGCCTATACATACATGGAAACTGAACAACTCACTACTCAATAACATCTGGGTCAGGGAAAAAAGAAAGAAATAAAAGACCTCCTAGAATTCAATGAAAATGAAGGCACAACATACCAAAACATATGGGACACAATGAAAGCAGTGCTAGGTGCCTTCAAGAAGAAATTTGAAACATCTCATACAAGCAACTTACAGGCTCACCTGAAAGCCCTATAATAAAAGAAGCAGACATATCCAAGAGGAGTAGACAGCTGGAAATAATTAAACTCAGCTCTGTAATCAATAAATTAGAAATGAATACAATAATTCAAAGAATCAATGAAACCAAGAGCTGATTCTTTGATAAAACCAACAAAATAGACAAACCCTTAGCTAAACTAACTAAATGCCAGAAAGACATCATCCAAATCAAAAAAATCAGAAATGAAAAGAGGGACATAAGTACAGACACTGAGGAAATCCAAACAATCATTAGGTCTTACTACAAAAGCCTATACGCCACAAAATTTGAAAATCTAAATGAAATGAACAATTTTCTTGATCAATTCCACTTGCCAAAGCTGAATCAAGAACAGGTAAGTCAATTAAATAGTCCCATGTCTTCTAAGGAAATAGAAGCTGTCATCAAATGTCTCCAACCCAAAAAAAAACCTGGGGCCATATGGTTTCAGGGCAGAATTCTACCAGACCTTCAAAAAAGAGCTAACACCAATACTCTTCAAATTATTCCACAAAATAGATACAGAAGGAACATTACCAAACTCATTCTATGAAGTCATAGTCACCTTGATACCTAATCCTCACAAAGACCCAACAAAGAAAGAGAATTTCAGGCCAATCTCTCTTATGAACATTGATGCAAAAATACTCAGTAAAATACTTGCAAACCGAATCCAAGAACACATAAAAGATATCATCCACTATGACCAACTAGGCTTCATTCCAGGCATGCAATGATGGTTCAATATATGGAAATCCATCAATGTAATCCACCATATAAACAAACTGAAAGAAAAAGACCACATGATCATCTCCTTAGATGCTGAAAAAGCATTTAGTAAAACCCAACATTCATTTATGTTTAAAGTCCTAGAGAGATTATGAATACAAAGAAGTTAGCTAAACATAGTACAGGCAAGCCTATAGCCAACATCAGACTAAATGGATAGAAACTTAAGGCAATCCCACTGAAATCATGGACAATGCAAGGCTGCCCACTCTCTACATACCTCTTTAAGATAGTACTTGAAGTCCTTGCTAGAGCAGTAAGACAATTAAAGGAGATCAAGGGGATTCCGTTTGGGAAGGAAGAAGTCAAAGTATGACTATTTGAAGGTGATATGATAGTACAAATGGGTGACCCCAAAAATTCAAACAGGGAATTCCTACAGCTGATAAACACCTTCAGCCAAGTGTCTGGATACAAAATCAACTCAAAAAATTCAGTAGCTCTCCTGTATCCAAACGACAAAAGGTCTGAGAACAAAATTAGGGAAACAACACTCTTCACAATAGCCACAAAGGACATAAAGTACCTTGGTGTAACTCTAACCAAGCAAGTCAAAGACTTGTAGGAAAAAACTTTCAATGTCTGAAGAAAGAAATAGAAGAACATATCAGAAGATGGAAAGATCTTCCATGTTAATGGCTTGGCAGGATTAACATAGTAAAAATGTCCATCTTACCTGAAAGTGATCTACAGATTCAATGCAATTCCAATTCAATTACCAACACAATTCTTTACAGACCTTGTAAGAAAAATTCTCAACTTCATATTGAATAACAAGAAACCCAGAAACATGAAAACAATCCTCTACAATAAAAGATCTTCCAGAGGTATCTCCATCCCTGATCTCAAACTCTACTATAGAGTAACAGTAATAAAAACTACATGGTACAGGCATAGAAACAGAATGGTGGATCAACGGAATCGATTCAAAGACCCAGAAATAAAAACCACATACTTATGGACACCTGATTTTTGACAAAGATGCCAAAACCATACAATGGAAAAAAAGATATCATCTTTAACAAATATTGCTGGACTAACTGGATGTCTAAAAGTTGAAAAAGGCAAATAGATTCATACTTATCACCCTGCACAAAACCAAAATCCAAGTGGATCAAAGACCTCAAAATTAAACCAGACATAATAAACCTGTTAGAAGAAAATGTGGGAAGAACCTTGAACTCATTGGCACAGGAGACAACTTCCTGAACAGAACACCAACAGCACAGGCTCTAAGAACAACAATCAAGAAATGGGACCTCATGAAACTGAAAAGCTTTTTTAAAGCAAAGGACGCTATCATCAAAAACAAACAACATCCTACAGACTGGGAAAGGATCTTCACAAACCCTATATCTGACAGAGGGCTAATATCCAGAATAAATAAAGAACTTAAGAAGTTAAACAGCAATAAATCAAGTAAACCAATTAAAAAATGGGCTACAGAGCTAAACCGAGAATTCTCAATAGAGAAACACTTAAAGAAATGCTCAACATCCTTAGTCATCAGGGAGATGCAATTCAAAATCACCCTGAGATTTCACCTTACACCCATCAGAATGGCTAAGATCAAAAACTCAAGTGACAACACATGCTGGAGAGGTTGTAGAGAAAGAGGAACCCTACTCCATTGCTGGCGGAAATGTAAACTTGTACAACCACTTTTGAAAACAATGTGGAGCTTTCTCAGACAAATAGGAATAGTGATACCTCAAGACCCAGCTATACCACTCCTAGGCATATACCAAAAGATGCTGAAGTATACAACAAGGACATTTGCTCAACCATGTTTGTAGCAGCTTTATTTGTAATAGCCAGAAGCTGGAAACAACCCTGATGCCCCTCATTTGAGAAATGGATAAAAAAATTGTGGTACATTTACATAACATAATACTAGTCAGCAATTAAAAACAAAGAAATCATGAAATTTGCAGGCAAATGGTGGGATCTAGAAAAGATCATCCTGAGTGAGGTATCCCAGAAGCAGAAAGACATACATGGTTTATACTCATTATAAGTGGATATTAGACATACACCTAAGGATGCTAAGCAAGAAGGAAGACCCTGGGTAAGATGCTCAATCTTCAACCGGAAAGGCAAATGAGAGGGACATCGGAAGAGGGAGAAAACTGGGAACAGGACAGGAGCCTATCACAGAGGGCCTCTGAAAGACTCCACCCAACAGGGAATGAAAACATATGATGAGATGCATACCCAAATTTTGGGCAGAGTGCAGGGAATCTTATAAAAGAAGGGAGAGAGAGAAAGACCTGGAAGGAACAGGAGCTCCACAAGGGGAGCAACAGAACCAAAAAAATCTGGTCTTTTCTGAGACTAATACTACAAATAAGCACCATGCATGGAGATAACTTAGAAACCCTGCACAGAAGTAGCCTAAGAAAGACAGCTCAATATCCAAGAAGGACCCCCAATAATAGGACCAGGGACCATTTCTGACATGAACTCATGGGCTGGCTCTTTGATCACCTCCTTCTGAAGTGGGAGCAGCCTTACTAATCCATAGAGAAAAAGAGGGCAGTCCTGATGATACCTGATAGATTATGTTCAGATGGAAGTAGAGGAGTACTTCCCCATCATTGGACTGGGGGAGCAGCATAGAAGAAGAAAAGGGAGAGATGGTGGGATTAGGAGGGAATGGGGGAGTGGGCTACAGCTGGGATACAAAGTGAATAAACTGTAACTAATAAAAAAAATGAAAAAAGGTCTATTCTGATTAACAAGAACATACTTAAAGATGGATATCTTGCTGCTTATGTCTTTACTAACTTTTCAACACCAGGCTTTAAAAAAATTAGATAAATTAAAGTATACATTTGATAAATAAAGTATACTTGATAAATAAGATTTCTAAGGTCTACTGAGGTTCACAATAATATTTGTTTAGCTTTTCTGCCTTTGGTTACTTTGTTAAGCTTTAGCTATTTAGATAAGCTAAGTCATAAAAATATTGATTCTATTTTGGTGCTAAAGGTAATATGATTAAACTTTCAACTAAAATTTTAAGGCTCAAACTCAACAGAGATACAGCTCTAAAATTCAAAGCTATTACACCCAGATCGTGGAGACCCCGAAAGACCACCAAGGAGCCAATTCCAGTGCAAACACAGGAGGATTGATTTATTCAACCTCCAGCAGGGGCTCACAACCATCACAGATGCAGTGTTTCAGGACTGAGAGTGTCGAGCTCCAAATAGGAGGGCTTTATTTGGATTACAACTAGGTTTAGGGAATTCCAGCGTGGCAGTTCTATGATTGATCGACATTTAGCAAAATTGGGTAATAAAACCCAATTGATTTTGGGCCAATTGTTTTACTCAACCCATTGAAAAGAGCACCTGGGTAAACTTCAGATATTTATTGCTTAGCCATGGCTAGGGGAGATGGTTAAATGTTAGCAGAGGTGGGTGGCCAGCAATTGCCTCCAGGTATTTGCGATAAGCTGTTGTTAAGGGTGATGGTTAAATATTATGAGAGGAAAATGGTCAAAGTACATTTTTTGTGGGTTTTTCTCCCTTTTTTGAAACTGGAGTTCATGCCCAGGTAATTTACCCTTATGACGGAGTTTCTTTTTCAAAATGGGGTTACATAGGCCTCACAAACCTTATATAAGATATTTTCTTATAAACTGTTCATTTAGTTGCAAGATTTATTTAGCCTCTCTTGTTTTCAAGGTTGAGCCTAAAGCAAGTAACTAACTCAGGGAAACTTGATAGATGGTCCCCAAATTCTTCAGAACTCTGCTGAATATGGCACTTAAAATGTTTGGGCTTCCCACAATAGACAGAACTACCTCCTCCTGACAGAGATCCTTAAGGTAACCAAAGAAGACATATGGGACATACATAATACTCCATCTGGATTGTGGAAAGCTGACAAACAGGCCAAAGAGCTCCATACATCACCTGCCATCAGGGCTTTGCTCAAACGTGGACATTTTGGGGTTGATTGCCCTACTTTGCCTGATCAGAGTAAGGTACATTTCTCCTAAATTCTTTACAAGAAGAATCTCAGGCCTGGGTCTGACAGCCTAGGGACAGCTGAAGACTGACCATGCCCCAACAAAACTGTGGAGAAATTAGAAGTCCAATGTAACTGTCTAGGTAATGGGTTTTTGTCATTTTAGTTGATACATAAACCATTTAGATTGTATTTTCAGCTATAATTTATTCTTCTTAGATCTCTGAAGGTAGTTGTAGCTTTAACAACAGCAGGAATCTTGCTCCTTCCCCAAGGCTTCAAATGCCTTCTCAGTTTGCTTCATATGTGAAAATCAGGTCTCTAGCCTCAGTTTACCTACAGCTGCCTGACCTGTAGCTGGGGAAAAAAAATTTACTTTGCTACCAGACTCTGAAAAGAGATAAACTCACAAAACAGGCTTGAAAGTAACTTTTTACTTTCTTTATTTAATGGAACTTGTTTTACAGTTACTGCTCTCAATTGTCAATCACCTATGTCTCATGGTAAATATTTTAAAAAGTGATTTAAGGCATATAAAAATATGTTCTGATAAGCTATTCATCTAGCTTTGGTAAAGTACTGCTAGTATCATTATAGTCATAAGCTCAAGATTTTAAATTTTGTTTAGTTGTTTTCTAATTATAGACTTAAACTGCTACTCATTGTACTAAAACCATCTGTCCAATCTATATACATTCAGTCTTCTGGATAAAGAAAAAAAATGTTCATGCTTTTAACCCAAAATCAGTTTTCGGTTTCCAAGCTTTTTACTGTGATTCAAAGCTATGAGTCTACTGTTCTTTCTACAATGTGGATTTTGGTACAGATTACAAACAGTGGTAACTCAAACATATCTGAAATTTTTGCCTCTTTTCATAAGCTTAAAAAAAAAAAGAAAAGCTTTTAAGCTTCAGGGTTCCACCTCACAGATCAAAGTGACTCCAGATAAGTGCTGTCAATCAACAGCCTAATTTTCCACTGCCTACGTCTTATTCCTGAGGGAAAAAATCTCCTCCTTTCCCTCGTGTTAGCATATAGGCAGCCCGCCTCTAGGTTGCTTAGCAACCTGATATCATCATCAGCTGCCACCTACCAGATAAAGGTAGAAGGTCCACCACCTTACTTTCTTCTCTCTGCCTGTCCCTCTGTTTGTCTCCCTGATTCTCTGTATGGCTTCCATCCCACTATGCCCTCCCACACTGTCTGTCTCTGTCTGACCTTTCCCATAATTGTTGGAGTTGGCAAACGGCATCTCTATGGCCAGTCCCCAGGGGACCTGAGAAACAGGATACCAGGCATCTCTGTGGCCACCTCCAGGAACTCAGCAGTGACTGTACCCCTTACCACCATCATGGCACAGCACCTTTTCATCCTGCAACCTGCATTGGGTCACCTTATAAGAGGACACACCCATTCCCTCTCTCACTATCCCACTTCACATAGAGACTGTCTCTGTAACTGCTCCCCCTCCCCTAATAAAACCTCCCACGTGGAACCTGTCTCATGGCATGATTTATGAACTCTTGGTATAACTGCCGCATAAATTCTAACATTGGTGCATTGGCCAGGAATAGTTTTTTTTTTTTTTTTCAGGGACAATATCTCATGACGGCTGCTCCTGGCACAGACATGGAAGCTGCTGGAATCCTATTTTATTTCGGATCTGCCCACAACCCACTTTCTGGCAAACAGATCACTACCCTCCTAATGCAACACTGTAGGGGTTGGTGAGTTTCCCTTCTTGGTCAGTGTAAACATTTCTCTGGGTTGGGGGAGATTGACCATTGAGTGTCAATTCCCTGCTACCTTTTGAGATGGAGGAACCCTCAATCACGGTCTTCATTGGTTACAGTTGACCCTCTTTGCTGACCTCCATTCAGGGCTTCTTTTTTCCTTGGGTGAGGTTTTCCTTCTATCAGCACAGTCTCTCTGCCTCTACAAAATATAATGTTAGGTAACCATGTCTGCTACAGGCAACTGTGCCCTTGATCTCTGACCAGGACTGATGAGGTGCTGAAACAGATTGTACCAATCTAACCAATCTACTCAGTCATACCTTGCTTTTGGGATGTGTCTGGTAGGTCACTGGCTCCTAGCTTCTCAGTGGTAACAGCCCATTTGTCCGTTCCAACATCCCCACTAGGATGTCTTATGGAGAATTTATAACTTATAATTCTACCACATAAATTTTAACAGTAATAAATTTCCTTGTACCACATCTATTGTAGGGTGTGTAATATTTATTCCATATCATTTGTTGCTGTGACTCAGGGGAGCTCTTCTGGCAGTGTGTGTCTGGGCATGCTAGAATCTTTCTGCCTGCCACACGCAACAAATTTCCTTTCTCGCCTACAAATCTACCTTTTCTCCTGCTGTCACACAAGCCAACAGAACCTTACCCCACTCTCATCTGCTCCACTTTTCAAGATCGCCCTGCTGTTAGGTAAGCAATCGCCCACCAGCAGGCTCCTCCACGGCTCTGCTGTGCAAGAACAGATTTAAATTGTTCACTGCTGCATGTATTCACCATGGCCATAGCCAACAGGCTGAACGCATACCTGTGTTTGCCAATTCTGAACTCCCTGTGTCCCTGCTTGATCTCCAGGCAAGGGCCAGACTGCAAGGATGATTTTATTCTGCTGCTGCCACTGCCTCTTGTGCAACCAGGCCAGGACTGTGACACCAGGCTGGGATACCTCCCTCTAGGCTAGAATCTCCCACACCATGGCACATTACCCTTCCCTCCATACCCATTTTGTGCTGCCAGGCCACACTACTGCTAGAGCATGTGCTTTAGTCACTGCCATCTTAACTAAGGGCAGCCTCATGGCTTCATGGTCATCTTAACTAAGGGCAGTCACATGATTGGCAGCCATCTTGCTTATGAAAAGGTTATGGTTTTTCTACTGCCAGCTGCTTTCAGTACCTCATTTCTTTTCCACTGCTTTTGGAGCTGCAAAACCACAGTATCTTGTAGGCCCTGAAGGGCCACTTTGTCCCTTCCTACTTCCTTTCTGAAGCAGCCTATCAGCCTCTATCCTTTTCTTTGGATGAGATTCCCTTGATGAGAATTCGGCCTTACTGCTGCTAAAGCCCTAGAACCAGGCTGCCTCGTCTTGACCTGCCATGCTAGTTAATTGATGAACTGCTAGTCACATGATTCATGCTCAGTCCCACCTGAGAAAAGCAGACACCCATGACTGGAGACTGCTGGGACACTCCATTTCCCTTTCTCATTCACAGGAATGGTTTTTCATGTTCTCCTCCTTTGACAAACCTCCAGCCTCTATACCTAAAATCTGAGCTCAAGGGCTTTATTTTATTCAGTATCACTAAGAGCAATTAAGAAAATGGAAAGTGATTCCCTATTCCCCATTTCTCTTTTCTCAAAGACCTGTCTCCTCTCTGCTCATTCTCCCACACTATGAAACTCAAGTATGCAGCAGGTAAGAACTGTCAATGTCTGTTCCAGATTCAAATTTGACTACTCCTGAATTATGTGTGAACCATTTGTTTGTAAAACTGACCCTAAATTCTACTTGGTCCAATTCCTCCATGTGGCTTTCTTCCCACATGTACCCATTTGCAACACCTATATCGTCCACATCCTTCAGCCAGTCTGTGGGAATTCCAAAGCTTTTGCTCTCACCATACTCTTTAACTGGCTCTCTATTACAAAAACCTGGCCTCCTTAAAAGCCTAAAACAACCACAGACAGATGATTCCCAAACACCTAATCTCTGTTCTTATCTCAAAAACTCTACTTTCTAACTCATACATATAAAAAATCCTCTCTAATTTCTTTTTCTGCTCTCAAAAAAAAAAAAAAAACAAAAATATCTTAAGATTATACTGTGAACTCTTATCTAAGGCTTTATATAATTTGATGACAACATGCTTTTCAAGCTGCCATATGACTTCACCTTCTTAAAATGACCACATAATATAAAGCAACATTTATAAAACTTCTTAGTCATAATTAACTATTTATTGTGTCATCTCCTTTTTAGACTAAGAAAGCAAAAAGTCTCATCTTCAATTGGTATAGACTTTTATGGTATTCTGTATATTGTCTCCTGGTATAAAATGTTCTTTATATGATGATAAACTTTCAAGGTTATAAAGGTCTATTCAGATTAACAAGCTAATTTAAAATATATGTCTAACTACTAATGTATTTACTAGTTCTTGGATGATGTTTCTGCTGCTACCAGCTGACTATGTTCTGGGTTTGCCTTTCTGGCCAATAGATTTGGTATAATAAATTCAAATAAAATTTTAAAATTGTTTTATGCAGTTCTACTATATTGCTAATTCTAAAAATGTGTTATTATTCACTCATGTTTTTATTGGCCAGGGTCAAAAAAACAAAATATGGGTAAAACTCAAAACTTGGGGTTACTAGATAAAAGTTTTTGCCTAGATACCTTTAAACTATGGCTATGGTTCCAAAGATACTTTAAATTGGGATACATTAATTTTAGATACATTTGTTTACAATGATAAAATTTAGTGTGGATACAAACATGTTTTTTGTTTTGGTCCCAAGTGTGGGATATGGGACTGATTCACATGGTCTACAGCAGCAGACTATTTGCTTTGTGCAGCCTCTGAGAGGAGCTCGTTGCCAACTGCAGACAGTAAAAATCTGAGGACTCTGGACAAAGAATAAATGCAAGAGCCCAGAGAGTGTGGAGCTAAGAGAAAGAACAATGCTGCTCCTGCTTCCCCCTTGCTGCTCTTGTTGCTGTTGTGAGATAAGAAAATGGAGATCTCCTGAAATGAGGACTGGACTGGCTTCAAGGAACCTGACAACCTTAAGCAGCAGAAAGCAGCTAAGAAAGAACTGTGACCCCTCTCCCACTAACCCTTTCTCTCAAGTGTAAACACCTACTTGGTGTTGGGGTGTTGGAAGGGATTGGGAAGGAATAAAGAGAATAAAATAAAAGAAACATAAAGAGTTTTCTAAAAAAAGTAGATCAACAAAAACTTGGTCATTATGTGCTATCTTCACCTTCAAAAAGGTTAAAAATCACTGCCTTAGAAATATTCTTAGACTTGTATCCTGAATATGGCAGTGTTATTAATATGTTGCTGTAGCCTTAGACTTTTATAACCTACAGACCTTTTATAAACTATAAACTAAATCATACAAAAATTGTTATGATCTCTTTATGGAATGACTAGGACTTTAAGATAAGTTATAAGCCTTTGATTAATTACAGGATGAAGCTAAATCTACTTAAAATAAACATGGTCACAAATGGCTACAAAATATGTAATCATAGATTATAGCATAATATTTTATGTTAGCAAGGTGTAATGTAGAGCAGATGACTAAATACAGAGATTGCTTAACTCAAATATGCTAGCCTTCAAACCTGACAGCGACCTGCTGAACATGGCATTTTAACATGTTTAAGCTTATTATGATACACAGAGACTCACAAATCCTAATAGTAACATCCAAGATGGTCTCTAAGAATATTTGGGCATGACAGATGACTTCAACCCTGGATTATGGTATGCTTACCACTAGGCAAGACTGCCCCCAATGCCTTGCCTGCCGCTAGGAGCTAGTATGAATTTCTGACAAACTAGACACCCGAAGAGTTATAATTTCATGTCACAGAAAATGCGATGAGGTCAATCTCTCCCATGCTTTTCCTCCACAGGAAAAACAAAACAAAACAAAACAAAAAACAAACAAAAAAAAACAACAAAAACAAAAAACACACAACTTTTATCTTCTGCACCTGATGACCGGACTGCCTGCCTGTGTTGCCATGGAGAGCTAGGGTAATTAGGATGTCTAGGTAGTGGACTCTGGACTGACTAGTCACCTCTGTCATTTTGATAGATACATAGATTCATTTAGCTCATAATTTATCCTTCTGAGATCTCTGATTATGTTGAAGCCTTAGCTAAAAGTGGCTTGACAGCAAAAGACAGGTCTCAGATATAACCTTTTACTATTCCTTTAGCTAAAGGACAATTGCTGCTCCCAACAGTCTCTCCTGTATCATTGTAAATAGGAAAAAGGCCTAAGGACACAAAAGCTTAAGTTACTAAGAAAGTATTTTAGGATATAGGAAGGTGAGTTAAGGTATCAAAAAATGCTTTTAATTTCTTCCTGTTGCTATGCTACTGTGATATTAAGAATATTTAGAGCTTTGGCATTACTCACTACAGCTCTAATTCTGGTAAAAAGAAAATCCACTATATAATCCATTATTATGGTTCCAAACTCAAGATTTGAAACTTTCTTTTGTCTTTTAAGTATAGACTTAAAAGTTGGTCCTCATTGTGCTAGATTCATAAACATCCAGTCTTCTGGATAGAGAGAAAAAAAAAAACTCTCTTTCATGATAAGTACTCATATTGAAAATTAATATCAAGTGAGCTTTTGCCCTTTTGCTCTACAGTTTTCTGTCCTCCCTGAGAACACCCACATTACTGTTTCACAGTTGTCAAAAAGATCCATGAGGCTTTTGCCTTTCCTAAGTTCACCTCAAAAAATATTCATGCTTTTAACCCAGTTTTTTTTCCAATCCTCTGCTATGCTATAACATGAAAATGTATGTCTACTGCCTTCATGTTAACATGTTCAAAACTTCTCTTCCTTGTAAACTAGAACAGATTCTTGTAAGCTGCAGGAAATCCACATAAATCTACCTCTCGACTCAAACAGAATCCAGAATAAGTATTTGCCAATCAACAGCCCAAGTTTCCCACCTACTTCCACTTTCAGAGGGTGAGAATTCCCCCCCCCTTTTCCCTGGTTTTGGGACTTCCCTCCCCAAACTTCCAAAACCATAGGTCTAAAAGTTTCAAACGTGTGCTGAGACTGGATAGGCTCTCCTGGCATCTGTGCACCCTACTTGTGGATTAACATCATGCCACTGGGACCCTATTTCTGGTCTGCACATGAGCAGCCCACTTTCAGGCTACCAGATTGCTACATTCCTGCACCCAACACAGGATAATTTGTGAGACTTCCCTTCTGGTTGGCATAAATGCTTCCTGCCATCCTTGCCAACCTACATCAGAACCCTTCATCTAGGATAATCTCCTTGGGTGAGATTTTCCCTCGCCCATCACTGTTTAGTCTGCTGCTAAAAATCCTAGTACTAAGTACACTGTGTCAGTCCAAGCTATATCCTTGGTCTCTGACCAGCACTAACAAGCTGCTGGGAGAGATTGCACCAAACTCCTTGAGCCAATCCTAGCTCTTGGGACACCTTGATGGGCCACTGTCTCCTACTCTTCCCATGGAAAGTCCATTTGCTCATTCTCCAAGTTCCCATCTGGGATGCCTTCTGGAGAATTTTAGATCCCTCTGCCTAGCGCCTGCTTTTGTTGTGCCCAATTTGCAAGACCCCAAAAGGCTGCCAGGAGTTGAGTCCATTGCAAAACACATGAGGATCTTTTTATTACAAGCTAGAGCTTGGGCTCATACTCACTAATGCAGTGGTTGAGAGTAGAGACTTGTGCTCAGGGTAGATGGGTGATTTAAAGGTCCCAGTCCCTTCCAGCGCATCCAAAGCAGGATAATTCCAGCCTAGCAAGCATCTATTGGTTGAAACACAAAAGGGGATGTTGCATTTTGAACTGATTGGCTGTAGGAAGTCCCCAAAACCATTAATGGTCGGTATGGCTTCTCTTTCCCTGTTCTAGGGGAGAAGGGCAATCTGGGCCAGTTTCCTAGTAACTGTAACTCTAGTGGGCAGGAAAAGAATGCAGTAAGGCTGGTTCTTCCCACAGGTGGCTGGGCATATCTCCATCTAGCTGGCCTTCGTTCATGCTTGTGTTTTAAACTTTAATTCAATAACCTAAAAGACTAATTTGTGATTATTTGGTCTCTCACTTTTAGGACTTCTAAGCTTACATGCCTCTGCAAGCAAACATGGTCTCAATTTTCCTTCAATTACAGATCCAAAACAGGACTTTTTAATTACAGTCAGCAATCAAGTAAATGAAAGGATGTTCCCTATGTTCAAGCTTTTTCTCTTCTTAGCTCCAAACATTTCCTCTCTACTAGCTCTCCCAAAATGTTTCAAATGTATACCTAAAAGGAATTTGCTCTCTAACTTCTCTAACCTTGTCTTCTGCCCTGTATATATTCCCATGTTCTTATCAAGTCCAGGTGTTTCCTACATCCATGGCAGCACCAAAGCAGCTACCCACAAGCACTCTCGTCTAACCTTGCAGATTGCATCAAGCTGGACCTGCATTTTTTTACCAAGCCACAGTTGGTCTTCTAGATCCTGAATAGCAAATAGAACAGCCTTTGCCCCTCCCCCCCCAATCAATTCCCCACTGTCAGCAGGAAGCAGCTAAAGACTGATTTCTGATCCCATTATCCATTTATTTTCAACAAAAGACTTGGATGTTATGTTTCTACCTACTGCTGGACATGGTGGGTAAACTTCACCTTCTACCCTAAGCTTTCTAGGGCAGGGGGCTTTCCGTCCTCCTCACCATGCAACCTGACATTTTTGTGCTTGTTGTGGATATAAGCATATTTTTGTTTTGGTCCCAGGTGTGGGATATGGGACTGATTCACATGGTCCATAGAAGCAGACTATTTGCTTCATGGGGCCTCTGAAAGGAGCTCTTTGCCATCTGCAGATACTTTAAATCTGAGGACTCTGGAGAAAGAATAAGCTCCAGAGCCCAGAGAATATGGAGCAAATGGAAAGAACATGGCTGCTCCTGCTCTCCCCTTGCTGATTCTGGTTGCTATTGTGAGATAAGAAGGTGGAGATCTCCTGAAATGAGGAATGGACTGGATCATCCAAGGAACCTGATGATCCTAACCAGCAGGAAGCAGCTAAGAAAGAACTGTGACCCCTCTCCCACTAACCCTTTCTCTCTCCTACCTGGTGTTGGGGTGTTAGGAGGGATTGGGGTGAAGTAGGGAAACAAAGATAAAAGAAATGTAAATAAAAGTTTTTTTTAAAAAACTAATGCCTACATGTGCTCTTGCTTTTTTCTCTCTCTACCCCTTTCTAATTTCTCATTTTGAAAAAACTGAACAAAAAAGGAGGAATGTTAACATGAAGACACCCTGCCTCTAGGTTCTTTAGCAACTCGATGTCATCACCTGCTGCCTGCCAGATAAAGGTAGCTGTCACACCACCTCACTCTTTTCTCTGTGACTATACCTCGGTTTGTCCCTCTGATTCTCTGTATTTTCCCCTCTCCACTATGGTCTCCCACTCTGTCTGTCTGTATCTGTCTTGCCTTTCCTATAATAAACTTCTTTATACCAGACTTTTTGCATGGTGTGTAATATTTCTATCTTAACTCTTGGTCTTGGGAGTTTCCTTTCCTGATTGCCAGGACCATGGGGCTAAACATTTGAAATGTACACTGGGATAAAAATTTCCCCCTAAACTCCTTAACAGCACCTTCTTCCCTACAGACTGCTATAACACCAGCTCTAGGTTTTGCCTTGGAATCTGTATCCTCAGCTTCAAAGCAGTTATCCCCAGGTGGTCCAGCCTCACAAACTGCCCCAGCCCATCAGTCCTTTCCTTTGGAGCCTGATCATTGCTGGAAACAGCCTGCTTTTCCCTGAACAGCATTTTACCATTCTGCCCCCTCAACGATGGCACCCCAGTGTCAACAGAAAGTAAGTCACAGAGAAGACTACAAGTCATTTATTATTAACAAAATCCTGGCAGGTTAGCTTGCAAACTCAGACAAACAGCTAAGGTACCTATTTAACACATCAAAGCAGATATTGGCTGCCCGGTTTTCTTGGACTACCTCAGTCCTGGCCTGTTACAGGGCCCATACTCTGCCCCTTACTCTGAACTCTTCAGCCCAGAGGCTAGACTGCTCTTCCCTACATAATCCACTATTCTGCTTGTCTACTCACTTCTCTTTCTACCTTTGGGCTTCCTGACTGCTGCACCTAGTTCACCTATATCCCCCTTTCTTCCCTTCCTTCTCTCCCCACATGGCCCAACTCAGAATGGTCATGCCCATTCTGGACTCTCCAAGATGTATCTGCCTCTGGCTATGCTCTTCCACATATCTATAGTAAGCTATCTCCTTTAGCATACCTAGGAGCAGTTGTTTTCTTTTCCTCCCTATTTATTTATTTTTTATGTTTCCATTCACCTTTATTGACCCATCCTGCAGGTCTGTCAATGGAGATCCTGAATGGGGGAGTGGGAATGAAAAGGGGGGACAAAGGCGGGAGAGATAAGACCAAGACAGTATTTCTGATCAAAGTCTCCGTTTATTCAAGTTTTCCATACAACTATATAGGCAGAAGCAGAAGGAATGTAATTGCCTTTGGCAGGGTTACTAAGTGACTAGAAATCACAGGATGGCCCACCAAGATGTGCTAATAATGGTAATTTGGAAAGTTCCTCAGAAGAGTTACTTAGGAAGCCCTGAGGGAAAGGAGGATTTAAGGTATTTCAGGAAGATGGTCTTATCAAAAGCCCCAGGTCAGCCAGGAATGCACTATTGTATCCAGGCAGTAGTCCTGTCAAGCCAGATGCCAAAATTCAGGGAGCAGCAAGGTGCCAGAAGGCCCCCAACACTTTATCTTGCAGGATGTCTGAATTTATGCTTGTGTAGATCCAATTTACTCCTCAGGTAGATCCAATTAAGCATCTTAACCTAAAACACAAAAGTCTTTGATTTTTTTTTTAATATAGCTTCCCAGCTCTAGAAAGTGGTGTCTGATTAAACATTCTTAATTTGGAAACTTTAATCACTTGATTGGGAAATATTAGCCAGGTTTGTATACATTAAGCATATTCTTTTCTCTAAAGTTTTAAAACACAGACTTTTAAAGCAATTTTAAAACACATAGGAATATAAAAAAGATGGAATGATGAGAATTGAAGTCAACTTTTAAAAAGTGACACAATGTTGCAACATATAGTGATTAAATCACATTTAGTTTCTATGAATGCAGGAAGCTTAATCAAAGACTTCCATGAAAAAAGATTTGTGGAAGGCAATTTATTTTTTGTCCTCTATAATTCTATACCTCAACAATGGCTGTTTCTTGCCCTTATTTGGAAAGACAACACAGCTCCCTAGTGCTGAAATAATATGTTTTGGTGGAGTATTAGAATTGCATGTCTAGTTAGAACAGAGCCTGTAGCTGATGATCAGTGCCTCTGATCTACGGTTTGCAGATACAGTTTGATGGTTCCTTTGAGGATCTATCCATGGTTTCCCTTTTCAGAGTCAGGGAAATTAGTGACTGTGTGACTTTGGAAGTTATTCTGATTAAAATTAAAAGTGGGGTCTTTCATTTGAACCAGTAGTGGGAACTCAGGTCTTATACTTCTGTCAACTTTAATTTGCAACTACCAATTGGAAGTGACATTGTCACCTACCTCATTTAATTGTGGAGATTAAATGCTCAATAATACAAAGCTCTAAGAAATGTGCATTCTTAATGAGGATGTAAAAATCGCTGGCTATCCTCATTCTGCTAACTGTAAAGTACCTTTTCATAGGTAAATTTGCTAGGGCTTTAATGCTACCATGACTGTTTTGTAGCAGTCTGTTAACTACCTACTTGTTTTAGTTGTACATATAGAAAAGCTGTTACAAAAAACAACCACCCACCACTAACATAAGGAAGCTTTAGTGGTTAGGAAGATGTCAAGTTCTTTCCAGATATATACTGTGATTAGATTCTCTTTAATGTTGTGCAGTAACATCTGTGGCATAGTTTGCCCTTAGTATCTACCCAAAAGTGACAAATAAACATTTTATTAAGTATATTACAAAGAGAAAGTATTTTTTAGGCTTCTCCAGTGATAACATAAAGAAGATAAGTGAAATACTTAGAGCCATACATGTGTTCTAAGTTTATTTATGTTGTGTTCACGTTTCCCCCGGTTATTGTGTTCTCTGCAAGGACACATTGCTTTGCACACTGCTGGAAGTTAATGTCTTGATTTACTCCAAATTTGAAAAAGTATGGGCACAATTTCTTCAACATTCAGTCTTCCAATCTGTGGAATGCCATATAAATGAAGCCTATGCAACTTGTAGAAATTTAGGAATAGTCAGCTCCTTTTGAGACAATGGAGTGAGTGCCGAAATGATGCTCACAACAGTTATTTTATGAAAGAGGTTTATTGAATGGAGATAGAGCAAGAGAGAGTTGAGAGTGAGACGTGATGGGGGCACCCACACAGAGAAAGGGGAGAGGGGGAGAGAGCAAGAGCTCAAGAGAGAGAGGTAAGAGGCAGCAGTCCATTTATAGCTGCTGCACAGCTGAACTGCACCTGCCAGGTGCATCTACCTGGCAGGCGACACATGATGACATCATAGGTTACTAGGCAACCCAGAAGCAGGCTGCCTGAATACTAACACTTGCTACCCAGCCTGATCACCTGAGTTCCATCCCTGAAATGAGAAAAACAACTTTATAAAGTTGTCCTCAAAAATTCACAAGAACATTGTGGCATGAAAGTGTATACACACACACACACACACACACACACACACACACACATGCACACACACACACACACATGCACAGCAAATAAAATGTAGAAAACAAACATAATGCCTTAATGGCTGTTGTTTTGAATGACCTTCTGCCAAATAAAGGCAATCAAAGTCCTTTACAAGTTATAAAAAATTATGACTAAAGAATAGAGATTTATTTTAGGTCTTCAATTTAGAGACTACATGTTTTTATAGAAAATGTGTACATCATTACATTTCACAGCATTAATATGTGTTATAAACATTGATATAGTCTCCATAAGAATAAATCTACCTCCTTTGCAGCCATTTACACTGATTAGGTAATAACTACAGCTTGCATATTTCTTCCAAAATTATGCTGGAATCTATGCTGTTGTGAAAGGCAGGGCCTGCAAGTAGAGCTGAGCATACTATTTTTCCCTGTATTGAGCTCTTATTTGGTGCTACATTTTACACTGTAGTCTATGTTAGAACCACGAGAGAAGCTAAGCTTATGTTCTAACAAATTTGGGAAATATTGATGAAGCTCAGGTTATAAAAATTTACTGGAAAATTTGATAACATATACTTGTTTCATTTTAATTGCTAAGCATATGATTACCTAAAGAGGCATAGAACTGCAGGTAAGGTTGGAGTGGTAAATACAGAGTTAAGCAAAGTATACTTTAAGGAGATGTTTAAAGGGTGGTTTTTACTTGTTTGAATGGTGAGTGTGAAACTATTGATTTAATAAAGACTGCGGTACACTCAAGCTTTGACTGAGGAATTATGACTAGCCCCTTAAATTTTGTCTAAACTTCATTTTATACATTTTCGACATTGTAAATTTTTTTAAATAACTGGTAGTTTTAAAATATTATTCTTAAAAAATTAAAAATTCAATAATAACAAAATTCATAATTGAATTTTTTTACTATCACATTAACATGTATGCTTCATTTGTTAATTTATTAAATTTTTTCCATGTAGGGGTTTTCATTGTTTTTGTTTGTTTGTTTGTTTTGTTTTGTTTTGTTTTGTTTTTATCATTTCCTTTACCCTAGATATGTCAGAAATGAAACCCATAAAGTCTGGTCTACACGACTGCCTGAAACTGAGGTAAATACATTTTGTATTCCTTAAGTGTAGATTTTTTTCAAATTAATTGGGAAGTCCAGAAAGTTATTCTCTCAAAATTAAAGCTAAAAAATAAACCCTAAGACATTACTTGTTTGAAGGAAGCAGATGTGACAACCAGAGTCTAAGGTTGAGCCTGTTGTTTCTGGGGGCAGGTAGGAGAGAAGTGGGCATGACCTTGCCAATCAGCCTCACCTGGAGCTGCTGCTGTGTACTTCACTGAGAGTGACCCACTTTAGCAAATGAGACACCCAGGCAATACAGTCTTTTAGAAATAAAATAGGAGTTTACAATGGCAATTCAACATGAGCTAGTGTACAGAGTTATCAACTGCCTAGCTAATGAGATCATCATATTACATGATCCTGTCGGGTATACTGGCAATTTACAATATACAAATAATAAGCTCCTTGTAATATTTCTCTTAAAATTCATAGTAACTGGACATTTTCTTCAGATATCCATAAATTTTTCTAAATGACATGAGGAATGTTGTTTGTGTTTTAATCCCATGGTTTGGTAAATTCTTAACATTCTCAGGTTTTTAAATTTCTATTCACTCTTTGAAGACAGCTATAGAAGGAAGGAGATATACTTGAATCTTCGAGGAATTTAAGTATGGATTGTAATACATAGCAAAATAAAAATAATTACTATGTTTGTTTCTGACATTTTTCTGTGTAGTACATGGTCCTATTTGGAACATGATGTTGGCACCTGATCCAGTTTGCGTTTAAAGTACTCTCTGGTGGGTAGATAGTTTGTAGACTCTACATTATTTTGATGCCTATCTGTAATCAACTTCTGTGTATGGAAGTCTTTTATTTGAGTATAATGTAAAAGAGTAAGGGGTAGTTCAAATTACCATGAAATATTTAAATTTTAATATAAACTTTTTATATTTATTTTTTAAGATTTATTGTATTAATGCATATATCTCTCTCACAGTGTGTATATGTGTGTGCACACAAATGCTCATGGGCGCACATGAGGGTTCTCAGAGTCCAGAAGAGAGTATTATATTTAGCTGGAACTAGAGTTATAAGTAATTGTGAGCTATCTGACATAGATTCTGGAAACCAAGCTCAGACCCTCTGCCAAAGCAGCAAAGCTAAACTCAGCAGATAAGAACATTGATATTTCTTTTGGTGCGGCCAGGTTAAGTTCCCAGCACTCACACAACAGCTAACACCAGTCTGTAACTCCAGTTCCTAAGGTATCCAACATTCTTTCTGACCTCTGTAGACATCTAACATGCCCATGTAGTACACAGACATACACACAAGCAAAACACCATGAAATAAAAATAAGTCTCTAAGAAAATCTAAAACTTAACAAGTGCTTTTAACCACTGAACCATCTCTTTAGCCAAATGATTTATTAAGTTTTAGAAGTTTTTACCATGAGAGATTTAACTTTCAGTGGTAACATTTTATATTTACATATTTTTTTGTATATGTTGCACAGCACTAGTGCTCTGAGATTTCAACTTTCTCAGTTTAACCATTGTGAAAAGTCTTCTGAAGAAGTGGCTAAAAGAAAATTCCATGCATCCTGATAAGCAACCTACAATTTGATAAGTATATAGGCCTGATTTATTGCTCAGAGCAGGCTGAATTTGATATTCTGGCTTATTTTGTAGAAGGGAACACCCATATTTTTGCACCATTTTTCCCCCAAGCACCAAGTCAGTCTCTTTAAGAAGCCAATCCCTGCCCAAGGTGGTTCACGCTCCAAATTCTGGGTGCTCTCCTTTTCCCTCTACACCTCTACCTGGATTCTTGGAGACAGGCAGACATTGGGGAATAGTATTCACCAGGGAGCAGCAGAAACCATCAAATAACAGCAGAACCTACATTCATCAGGGACCAACAGCATCTGGTGAGCCTCATTTTCTGGTCCCCTTCTCCACAGGTAATTCCAGAGACAAGCCACGATTAGAAACTACCAATTCTCCCTGTATCTCCAGAGGCCTGATACCACCTGGGAAAATCCAGAAGACTGCTACCATTTAGAACAACCATCTATAACTACAATTCTAGAGGTGAGCTACCATGAGGCAACATGAGGTTTGCTACCAACAGGAAAAACCAAATGGCTAGAAGTCAGCATAAGAACACAAGCAAAGAAGAAGAAGAAAACAGGAAACAACCTAGGAACCTACCACAGAGGGCCTCTGAAAGCCTCTGCCCTTCAGACTATCAAAGCAGATGCTGAGCCTGATGGGCAACTGTTGGGCAGAGTGAATGGAATTTTAGGTAAGAACTGGGAAATAGTAAGAGCTGGAGAGGACATGGTCTCCACAAGGAGAGCAACAGAACAGGAAAATTTGAACACAGGGAACTTCCCAGAGACTCATACTCCAATCAAGGACTATTCATGTAGATAACCCAGAACCCCTGCACAGATGTAGCCCAGGGCAGTTCAGAGTCCAATTGGGTTACATAGTAATGTGAAGAGGGACTGCCTCTGACATAATCTGATTGGCCTGCTCTTTGATCACCTCACTCTGGGGGGGAGCAGCCTTACCAGGCCATAGTAGAGGACAATGCAGCCACTTTTGATGTGAACTGACAGACTAAGATCAGAAAGGAGAGGAGAACCTCCCCTATCAGTGGACTTGGGGAGTGGCATGCAAGCAGAGGGAGGAGGGAGGGTGGGATTGGGAGGGGAGGAGGGAGGGCCTTATGGGGGGATGCAGAATGAATGAAGTGTAATTGATGAAAAATTTTAAAAAAAGGGAAAAAAATAATTTAAGAACATTAAATGACTTTCAAAAGTGGAGGAAAACATGGAGTTAGTCAATTGGCATGGAGCACGTCTCGCCCCTGGGGGCAATGGTCTCCTGAACCTACTCAGACCTCGGACACCACCACTGCTAGTTCTAGAACTGACGCAGGATGTTCCAATGAGGGGGTTAAGGCTTCTCATAATATTTCCTATAAGCCCACACCTGTTTGTCTATATCCCCCATTTTTATTCAGTATTAGCCAGATAGAGCCAAGTAATTGTGGTGATGATACTTGCTTTTTTGCCCAATGCTGGAATGCTAGTAAATTTAGGTATGCCCTGGTTACTCGCATGCCTCACTGCGTGCCTGTGCCCATTGATGCTCCTCACGCTATGACTCTCTTCAGACAGAAAAGGGATCTTGGAACTACAGCCACCATTGTTACTACCATCTCATTGGCGGCTGTTGGAGCTACCACCGGGGCATTAGCCATGAGTCATACTGGGCAGACTGCTCAGACCCTGAACAATCATTTAGCCAATGTAGCTCATGCCTTAGTTGTACATAAAGGAATTAATGCTCAACTAAAAGGAAGCTTGATGGTGTTCATTCAGAGGATTGACCTCTTGCAGGAGCAAATTGATACCCTATGGCAAATCGCTCAACTTGACTGTCAATGAAAATATGCTGGACTTTTAGTCACTAGCATATAACATGAGAATTTTTCCTGTGCTGCAAATCTGTCTAAACAATTGTCTAGCTATATTTTAGGTAATTGGACTGGAGAATTCGATACTACGATGGAGCAGCTGAGAGTGGCCATTGTCACAGTAAATTCTACCAGAGTGGACACAGGACTAGCCACAGGATTATCATCATGGATTGCTGCAGCCATGAATCATCTGAAGGAATGGGCGGGCATAGGAGCGTTAGCAGGCCTTCTGGTGTTGGTCTCCTTGGTTTCCTGTGGTATATATGCAAGATTAGAGTCTCACAACAGTGTGATGCAGCCTTGATCATTTAGGCCTTTACAGCCATTGAAGCAGGACATTCTCCCCAAGCATGGTTGGATACCATAAAAAGCTAAAATGTTACGCTCAGGATGCGAGGCTAAGCACTGCACTCAGGGTCAGCTGCTTTGGACCCAGAGAAGAGCATGTCTGGTTGCATGCGGGTTGATGCCCCAGGTCCCGCCTCTGAGAAAAAGGTATCTGTTGGGTCTGATACTCTTTGGGTGGATGACACCTAAACGAACATCAGTACAAAGTCCCAATTTATTTCTAATATCAGAGATCAGACCTCTACTCTTGCCTGATGCGTCTAAAACAAAAAGGGGGAACTGTAGAGAGCTGCGGAATGCTATGCCTTAAAGATGGAGCTGGTTTCTGCCTTCCACCTTCCCGATGGTGAGTGCTCTCTGTCACGAACAATTCCACATTTGGCTAAGGCTGAGGATCTGGCTTGCTTCCATGTATGTGGACCTATCTGCATTGTCCACGTGGCACGCCTGGGTTGGCTACGCAGAGGCTATTTAAGCTGTGGGCTGGCTTTCCCCAGGGTCCGAGGATTGTTCAAGGTTCCTGAATAAACTGCATTGAAGAAAAAAAAAAGAAACATCAAAATGTCTAAAAAAAAAAAAGAACACAAGCAAAAAAAGCCCAGGGACATTTAGCACCATCAAAACTCAGCTATCCTACTTCAGCAAGCCCTGGATACCCTAATGCCCCTGAAGAACAGAAAAACAATCTGAAAGCTGATGTTATGAAAATGATAGAGGCTTTGAAAAAGGAAAATAAACCCCTCAAAGAAACACAGAAGAATAAAATCAAACAGTTTGAGGAACTGAATAAATTCCTTAGAGAAATGTAGTAAAGTACAATCAGAATTTCTGGAGGATATATGGGAAAAGGAAATGAATAAAACTCTTCAATACATAAAAGCAGAAATAGAAACAATAAAGAAAGCACAACCTGAGGCAATTGTGGAGATGGAAACCTAAGAAAGAGAGCGGTAACTGTAAACATAAGCATCACCAATGGAATATAAGAGTTGGAAGAAAGAATCTCAGATGTTGAAGATAGGATTGAAGGAATCAATACATCAGCCAAAGAAAATTTTAAATCTAAAAAGTTCCTAACACAAAACATCCATGAAATCTGGGATACTATAAAAAGATCAAAATTAAGAAAAATAAGAATAGAAGATGCTCCAAGGCCCAGAAAATAACGAAATCATAGAAGAAAACTTCCCCAAAGTAAAGAAAGAGGGGCCTACACACATTAAAAAAAAAAAAAAAGCTTACAGAACAAAAAATAGATTTCACCAGAAAAGAAAATTCTCCCACCACATAATAATCAAAACACTAAATGTACAGAACAAAAGAAAGAATATTAAAATCTGCAAAGGAAAAGGCCAAGTCACATTTAAAGGCAGACCAATCACAATCACACTTGACTTCTCAACAGTGACTCTAAAAGCAGGAAGGGCCTAAGCAGATACCTTACATACACTAAGAGACCACAGATGTTGGCCCCGAGTTCTGTACCCAGCAAAACTTGAAATCACCATAATTGGAGAAAACAAGATTCCCAAGACAAAAACAAATTAAAATCATTATCTACCCACAGTCCAGCCTTATAGAAGATACTACAAGGAAACCTCCTATTCAGGAAGGCTAACTACACAAAGGAAAACATAGGAAATAAATAATCTCACATCAGCAAAACAAAAAGAAGGGAAAAAAACATACAAACCACATATATACACTCTAACATCAACATCAAAATAATAGGAATTAACAATCATTGGTCATTAATGTCACTCATCATCAATGGACTCAACTCCCCAAAATATAAAATCAGGCTAGCAAAATCAATGTGAAAACAGTATCCATCATTCTGCTGTATAGAAGAAACACACTGGCAATAATGATATCTATTACTTCAGAGTAAAAGGCAGGAAAAAGGTTTTCCAATCAACAGACCAAAGAATCAAGCTGGAGTAAACATTCTAGTATCTAAAAAAATATACTTCAACCAAAATTAATCAAAAGAGGTAGAGGAGGACATTTCATACTCATCTAAGGAAAAATGGACCAAGATGACATTTCAATTCTGAACATCTATGCCCCAAATGTAAGGGTACCCACATTTGTAAAAGAAACACACTACTAAAACTTGAACAACATATTGAACCCCATACATTAAAAGTGAGAGACTTCAGCACCCATTCTCTACAATGGACAGATCATCAAGACAGAAACTGAACAGACAAGTTATGAAACTAACAGAGTTCATGAATCAAATGGATCTAACAGATATCTACAAAACATTTCACCCAAACACAAAGAATACACATCGTTCTCAGCACCTCACAGAACCTTCTCCAAAAACTGGTCACAAAGTAAGACTCAACAAACACAAGAAAAATCAAAATCCCCCCTTGTATCCTATCAGAGCACCTTGAATTAAAGCTAGATTTCAACAACAGAAATAAGAGAAAAACCTACAAACTCATAAAAACTGAGCAACTCTCTACTCAATAAACCATTGGGTCAGTGAAAAAAATAAATTAAACTCTTTATAGAATTTAATGAAAATGTTGTGAAAAGGCATAACATACCCATATTTATGGGACACAATGAAAGCAGTGCTAAGGGGAAAGTTCATAGCACTAAAATATTGGAGAGTTCTGATACTAGCTGCTTAAAAGCACACCTGAAAGCCTTAGAACAAAGAATCAAACACCACCCAAGAGGAGTAGATGTCAGGAAATAATCAAACTCAGGGCAGAAATCAATAACTTAGAAACAAAGAAAACAATACAAAGAGTCAATGAAAAAAAAGAGCTGGTTCTTTGAGAAAATCAACAAGATAGACAAAAACTCTAGACAAACTAACTAAAAGGCAAACAGAGCATATCCAAATTAACAAAATCAGAAATGAAAAGAAGAACATAACAACAAAGCCTGAGGAAATTCAAAGAATCATTAAGTCTAACTTCAAAACCTGTATTCCACAAAATTGGAAAATTTAAAGGAAATGGATCATTTTCTTGATAGATTTCAATTACCAAATTTAAATATAGGTCAGATAAATAGTTTAAACAGCCTTATTACCCCAAAGAAATAGAAAGAGTCATCAAAAGTCTTCTAACAAAAAAAAAAATCCTAGGGCCATAAGGTTTTAGGAATGAATTCTACCACACTTTGGAAGAAGAGCTAATACCAATATTTCTCAAATAATTCCAGAAAATAGAAACTGAAGGAACATTCTCAAACTCCTGCTATGAGGCCACATTCACCCTGCTACCTAAGCCATTAAAGAATGAACAAGGAAAGCAAATGTCAAATATCCCTCATGAATATTGATGCAAAAATTCTCAATAAAATACTCACAAATAGTATCTAAGTACAGGTCAAATACATCATCCACCATGACTAAGCTTAATCTTAGGGATGAAGGATTGGTTCAACATACAAAAATCCATCAATATAATCACCATATAAACAAAATGGAAAAAAAATGATCATCTCAGTAGATGCTGAAAAAGCCTTTGACAAAATCCAATACACTTTCATAATAAAAGTTCCTAGGACACTGTGAAAGAGGAAATACACATTCCTTATAAGACTGGAGAGTGGGGGTGTGGGGAGGGAGTGCTCTACATTTTCTGAGGATCAGGGGAGGTGGGAAGAGGGAAGAGAAAGTGACAGAAGGGAAGGATCAAGAGGAAAGGAGAGATAGGGCTATGATTGAGATGTAAAGTGAATGAATGAATGAATGAATGAATGAATGAATGAATGAATGAACAAATAAATCGATGCATGAGACTAATAGGTTCTACTGTTCATCCTATCATCCTATATCCCTTCCTTTTTAAATTATTACCTTTCACCTCCTTTTCTCCATCAGAAGGTAAGAGAGAACGATATGAGAAAAATAAAAATAGAGGGGAGAAAGAAAAAGATTTTAACCTTTACTTTGTTTCCTCCCTGACCATAATCAATAACAACTTATAACCAACCAACCTAGAGAACAACAAACATCCATAGCATATCAAATGACCCAAAACCACCCACCCTACCTCTTAGAAATGGGGGAATGGTGTTCTTAAAATTACTTCTTTCTGTCTGGGGGGCAAAAACATATTTTGGGTACCCTAAAAAAACTGGAGTATTGGCCAAGTCCCCAGAAAGCTAGCTGTATCTTTCTCTGTCCAGTTTCTGTGGTATTGATCATTTGGGTTACAACTTTTCAAGTTGATTTGCATGCAAATTCTTGAGAAAACAGTAACTGAGGCAGTATGTGAGACTGAATCACCTGGACTGCTTGCTTTGTGAAGATACTCAAGTCTCAGCTGATAGGAGGTATTCCCTGGCCAGATCTAATCTATAAGTTTTGTTAATAACCATATTTTTCATTCCCTGTAGATATTATAAGATAAGCATAACAATGTCTGCATCTTGAAACTATTGCACGCTTACCTTCTAATGTCAACTCATCCTCATTGTATAGTGGTTGACCTAGTACCTCAGTTTTTTCCTGTAACCCAGTGTCTCTCAGCCACTGTTGTTCCTTTTTCACCAATATTAAAAACATTTAAAGTTAACAAAGCATTATTTAGGCTGTCACTGGGTGTCTTTACTCTTCCTTTTTATTTACTATGTGTCTCTTTTGTGGTATGATTGGCTCTTTCTACTGCTCCTGTAGGACCGTGTGGTATACCAGTAATGTGCTTTATATTACAATGTGCAAAGAATTGCTTCATCTTACTGGATAAATATGCAAGAGCATTATCAGCCTTAATTTGTGCAGGTTTCCCCATAATTGCCATTATTTCTAGTAAGTATGTGATTATACAATCAGCCTTTTCAGAATAAAAACCCTGATAAGGATCAATGGTATGGTATGTATAGCTTTGTTTTCCAAATTCTGCAAATGGAAACACCTCCATCTTTCATATTTCATTTCTTTTGGTACCCCTGGGGTTACTTCCATCAGGTGGTGGAGTTTGGTTATACAGAGAACACATAGGGCTTTTTCCCTCTTTGGCTTGTTGCCAGGCAACATAGAATTTTCTTAAAACATTTACTGTTAACATGATATTTCTCATGAAATTCTAAGGCTTCTAACACATTTCCTATTAGTACTTGGTCAATTTCCTCATTTCTTTGTTCCAGTGGACCTGGCAAACCTGTATGCAACTGAATTTGAGTAATATATAATGGATAGTTTCTACTTTGGATTTCCTGTTGCAATCACATAAATAACAAAGTTAATTCTGAGTTATCAGGAATAAATTCAGCAGTTTTTATATACAAAACAACTATTCTGCATATTGAGAGTCAGTAATTACATTAAGAGATTCAGGAAAATCTAATAATACCATACAGATTCCATACAGTTCTGATGTTTGAACCGAGGTATTTTGGCTTTTAATCACCTTGCTTATTTTATCTGACTTATAGCCTGCCATTCCCATCTTGTTTGCATCAGTATAGAATGGCAGTATCTCTGGAATTGGTGTTCCCTTTACAATATGTGGAAGAACCCAATTAGTTCTTTTTATAAACTATATATGTTTGTTTTTTAGGATATTTGTTATTAATTTCTCCCAAATAGTTATTACAAGCTCTTTGCCAATATTCATTGATTACCCACAATGGCATAATCTTAGCATTAGTAAGAGGTACTACAATTTTGGTGGGATCTGTTCCTGACAATTGACATAGTTTTATTCTATTTTTTACAATTATTTCAGAAATATTTTCTATGTATGTCTTCAATTTTTTTACTTTATGTGCTAAAATAATACATTCCATAACACTATTTTCTGTTTGTATAGTGAGCCCAGTAGGAGAAAGAGTTGAAGTAAAAAAGACTAAATTACAATCACTTTTAGGATCAATTGAATCCACATATGCATCTTGCAGTATTTGTTCAACCAGAGTTAAATTTTTTTCTGCTTCATCTGTTAGACATCTTGGACTGTTTAAATCTGAATTTCCTTGTAATGTTTGAAACAAATTACTTAACTCATAAGTACTTAGTCCAATTGTAGTTCTCAGCCCATTAATATTTTTTTGAAAATCATTAAGAGTTTAAAGTTGGTCCTTATGGATCTGTACCTTGTATGGTCAAATTTTTGTTGACTTGTTTTTATAACTCAAATATGTAATTAAATTTTCCCTTTGTATTTATATCTGGAGCAAACTGTAATCACCAACATGGCAGAATTCTTTGTGTTTCCTTAAACATTTTCTCTAAAGTATCTGTGTCAGAATTAACCAGCAAAATATTATTCAGGTAATGATTAATAGTAGATTAAGAAAATTGCCAACGAATTATTTCTAATGGTTGCCATATAAAATATTGACATAAAGTTGGACTATTTAACATTCTCTGTGGAAGTACCTTCCAATAGTATCTCTGCATTGGACCTCTGTTGTTCAGAATAGGTACTGAGAAAGCAAATCTTTCCCTGTCTTGCTCATGCAAGGATATTATGAGAAAGTGGTCTTTAAAGTCAATTATTGTTATAAGCCATAATCTAAGAAACAAAGACAGTAAAGGAAGTCCCGGCTGTTATGGAACCATTGGTTGAATTATTTTATTGATGACTCTTAAATCTGTTATCATCCTCCATTTTCTTGATTTCTTTTTTACAAAAAGCACAGGGGAATTCCATGGGCTGGTAGACTGCTCTATATGTTAAGCCCCAACTGCTCTTGTACCAGTTGCTCAAGTGCCTACAATTTTTCTTTTGTTATGGGCAGTGCTCTTGCCCCCCAGGTCTGCTTGATATCCATTTTAGTGGTACTGCTATTGGTATCTCTTATAAATTTGAAAACTTAATACCTGCAATGTCCTGTGTTTGGACAATGGGCACAACCTGTGATTGTTCTTGATTACAGGTATCAATACCTTTTCCAGGAGCACCTATCATTTCACCCCTAATTTCATCATCAGCTGTCTCTGGGATTAAAGGGATATTAACTTGAGTACCACATCACTGTAAAAGATCCCTTTCTTACAAATTTATGGGTATGTCAGCCACGTAAAGTCTCAACTTCCCTGTTTGCTCTTCTGGTCCCACACATTTAATATACTTTGTCTTTTTTATTTTTTTAATTTTATTTTTTATATTAATTACAGTTTAGTAATTTTGTATCTAAGCTGTATCCCCCTTCCCCCTCCCCTCCCAATTCCATCCTCCCTCCCTCATCTCCTCCTATTCCCCTCTCCAGGTCCACAGATAGGGGAGGTCCTACTCCCTTTTCATCTGACCCTAGCTTATCCAATCTTATCTGAACTGGCTGCATTGTCCTCCTCTGTGTCTTGGCAAGGCAGCTCCCCCATCCAGGGGAGGCAGTCAAAGAGCTAGCCACTGAGTTCATGTCAGAGACAGTCCATGTTCCCCTTACTAAGATACCCACTTGGAGACTGAGCTGCCATGGGCTACATCTGAGCAGGGGTTTTAGGATTTATCCATGAATGGTCCTTGGTTGGAGTATCAGTCTCAGAAAAGACCTCTGTGCCCAGATATTTTGGTTTTGTTGCTATCCTTGTGGAGCTCCTGTCCTCTACAGGTCTTACTATTTCCCCCTTCTTTCCTAAGATTCCCAGCACTCAGCCCAATGTTTGTTTATGAGTCTCATTATCTGCTTCTATACAATGCTGGTTAGGGTCTTTCAGAGGCCCTCCATGGAAGTCTCCTGTTCTGATTCCTGTTTTCTTCTAAAATCCATCCTGTTTGTCTTTCTGAGTGAGGATTGATCATCTTATCCAGGGTCCTCCTTCTAGCTTGTCTTCTCTAGGTATTCAGATTTTTGTAGGTTTATCCTATATTATTTGTCTAGTATCCACTTATAAGTGAGTATATACTGTGTGTATCTTTCTGTTTCTGGGATACCTCACTCAGGATGATCTTTTCTAGATCTCAGCATTTGCCTGCAAATTTCATGATTTCCTTGTTTTTAATTGCTGAGTAGTATTCCATTGTGTAAATGTTCCACAATTTCTGTATCTATTCTTCAGTTGAGGGACATCTGGGTTGTTTCCCGGTTCTGGCAATTACACATAAAGCTGCTATGAACATGGTTGAGCAAATGTCCTTGTCGTGTACTTGAGCATATTTTGGATATATGCCTAGGAGTGCTATAACTGGATCTTGAGGAAGCAGTATTCCTAATTTTCTGAGAAAGTGCCAAATTGATTTCCAAAGTTGTTGTACAAATTTACATTCCCATCAGCAATGGAAGAGCGTTCCCCTTTCTCCACACCCTCTCCAGCATGTACTGTCACTTGATTTATTTTATATTAGCCACATATACTTTCTCTTTTTTATTACATCTTTTATTTATTTTTATTTCTTTTTTAATTTTTTATCAGTTACATTTTATTAACTCTGTATCCCAGCCATGTCCCGATCCCTCATTCCTTCCCAATCCCTCCCTCCCTCCCTCATCTCCACTGTGCCCCTTTCCAAGTCCACTGATAGGGGGGGGGACCTCCTCCCCATTCATCTGATCCTGTTTTATCAGGTATCTTCAGGACTGGCTATTTACTAATTCCCATAAATTCTGTATAATCTCTCTGAAGCAGCCAATTTGGATTTCAAGACTTTTGTGAGAGGATACTGACATCAGCTCCTGAATCTACCAAATCTTCTATTTCAGCACCATCCATTTGCAATATTAATTTGGGCTTCTGGTCATTAGCCGCCATTTGCCAAAAAACATGTTTTCCAGGATTCCAAAATGTTCCTTCTTTCTGCTGGAGTGGCTTTGCCCTTAGTGTAAGAACAAGTTTGTCCCCTGTATTAATTTGCATCTCCTTTTTCACATATGCCATGATTTTAGTTTCTTCCTTGCAATTCCCGATAGCTGGATTTAAAATAAACCCTCGAGATGTTAATCTACTTCATACCAAGATTATTTCTATTGTCCCTGAAAGTAAAGTACCATACACACCAGTGATTGTTGTGTAACATTCAGCTTTTGGAGACAGTATCCAAGATTTACCTGTGGCCACGTCGAAATTCGCGCTGCCTTCAGTAGTGTAAGTAAGATCAGCAACACTTAGTTCTGGTCTTTCTGCCTGCTTGTTACTTCCTTGCTGACTGACGAAAGGTAGGTTATACTGTTTGCTGTGGATCTTTGAACTGGCAGACTCTTTGTTAGTTTCCTGATGGCAAGATGTCCCTCTTGGACCTCAAAATCTTCATCCAATATTTTCCCCTTCCACAGTACTACAAAATCCTAGAAGTCTTGGCATTCCATTAGAACCAGAAACTGTTTATTCTCATCTATTAATACTGTCTTCTCCAGAATTAGTGCACTTTCTGTTTTGAGCTCTGAATATTTTAACCTTACAATTTCTTTGCAAATGGCAAAAATCACCACAGTTAAAGCACCAGGGATATTGATATCCGAGATCTTTATCTATATGGCTTGTCCTCTGATATTGGTATGATGCTCCTAAGAACCAATATCAGTTATCCCTTATCCATTCATCTATTGGGGATGCTTATGCTTTTAATGGTATAATTGAGTATTTACATTCTCAATTGTCGACATCTCCATTAATGCCTGTCTGGTATCAGGGTCTGTGAAGGCTTCTCAAGGGTCTTGTATCATCTTATAAATGAAGTAGATATTTTCCCAGGCTCATCAACCATATCCCAAGCTCTTAAGCCTGCAACATGACAGTCTTCTGTAATCACATTGTCAGACTGGATTTATCTTTTGGTCAGCATAATGCCCTTCACCGAGTAAGTGATCTTTAGCAATATTCATCTCCCCTGCTACATTTTGTTGTTCTACTTTTGTGGCTTTGTCCCTTCATCTTGATAGCCATTGCTATAGTTGCTGGCCAGCTTTTAACACAGCTGACACCAATCCTTTCCAGTCTTGGGAAATAACTATGTAACCCAGTTACTTAATATTTGCATTTTGTAGGGCACAATAGACTCTTTAAAATGCGTTATATCTAAAATTTCTATTGGATGCCATGCTATCTCATCATAATTATGACTGCTGTTATTAGCAGGCACATGCTGCACAAGTGCTGGAAAAGCTGCTGGTGCCTGTGCAGTCCCAGGCAACTCCTCTGGCAGTGCACTTGACTCAATACTCTCTCTTTTGCCCTGATCTTCCTGGCCCCTTGCCTCACACAAGGGCTCCTGGCACCTGGCAGTGAAAGACTGTGGAGCAAGGCTGGACAGCAATCTACCTTCCAGTCTAGTCAGCCGCCTTTTTTCATCCTGTGGGAAATTCCTGCTCTCAGTTACCAAGTGTGGCCCATTTTGTTCTCTTTTCATGAGCACAGCTTTTTGTTTTCCAATCACTTCAAGCTCTACCCACACACTCTCTAGTTGCACAGCCACCTCTGCAATACTTTCCAAAACAAGAGAGTTAAGTGACACTTCTGTTTTTCCTATTTCATCCCTTTTTGTTTCTCAGGCCCCTTCATATCCACTCATAACTTTTCTAAGTCTTCATTCATTTGTCCAATCTTCTATAAAATGGAATGTAGGAAGACGATGAAGCAAAACCAGAAAATCCCCTCTGGGAGCAAAGTCAGGGAGAGTACAATAGCAGCAGCAGCCATTTTGCTGACATTTTGAAACAGTATTTTTAGTCCTTCCTAACCTGCTGCCTCATGTGCCCTCTCATGAGGCCGTTACCATCTGTGGATAAACTAAAAGTATGCCTTCATCCCACTCTTAGGATTACAACAAAAACATATCTACATAACATAACCAAACTTCCACTATAACTTTATGATGGAATTTATCTCACTATCGTGAATATTAAAAATAAATTCAAGAAGTGACCAGATAATCATACATAGACATACAAAAGAGGTATTGTGCTGTATTCATACACAGAAGAAATCCCTGCTGACTGTGGCTGAGATGCCACAAATTGCCAAGAAAATGAGCTAGATAGCCATTCCACTTGCCAACAGTCTTCAGTGCCACCTGTAATTAATTTCTGCCAAGATTATTAAGGTGAAATAACCTAACACATGGTTATGATATATGTCTACCCCATGCCCATCCATCTCATCATCTCTAAAACAAATCTTAAAAATGGACTGGTCTTAAACCTTAACTTTAAGTATAAGATGAAAAAAAACTCATGCTCTTTCTATCTACATTGTTATTTTCCTCAGTGGTTAGGAACTTGAGCTAGTTCATCTTGGGCAAATTACCCAATTGTTATGTTTCTGAATTTCCTTACTTCTAAAATCAGGGCAGTTCAGCATTTTTAATGGTTCATTATAAATATTTAAGATTAATTTAAAATCTTCTATGATATAAAATCTTCTAAGATATAAATCAAGCAGCAGGTATTTTAAAGGCCCAGAAAATGACAGTAAGGATTAGGGGTGGAAACAAGTGAAGTGATTCTCAAGATAGATACCTCAGTGTGGATCATTAGCACTCAACACTTCTTGCAAGTTGCTTAACCAGTATTACTCTACCATTCCCTTCCCTCTTCCCCATTAAAACTTGATATTCTTGCAATGCACTTAGACAGTTGAATTTCTTTTGAGAGGGGAGAAACAGAGTTGGAAGGGTGAATGACAATGGGAAAGTTTAGGATTTTTAAATTAAGCACAGTAAAACTCATATGCTTGAGGTTGTGATTTGCATATTGTTAGCTGTTGGGGTATGATCTGGTGCTTTGTATTTTTTAATTGCTTTCGCCCAGAGATTCTTACTGTTTATGAACAAACTGTCATGCAACACAAGTATTACTGTTTAACCTTGCCAAAGAGATTATTCCTGGTTAAGTCAGTTGGCATGGGATGGTGCTCGAAGATATGAGATAGTGTAGGTAAAATATCTGCTAAGCCCAAGGTGAATAAGGCAGTTACAAAATCTAACAGATACCCGTGTCTTATTGATTATGATAGCGGGTTAGATAATAATGCCAAATTAATTACTTAGCTAAAATAATAAACATATTTATCCCAATACCATTTATTTGCAATAATAGTTAGCTATTGGCCTGACTTTTATTGTCAGTAGTAGACATACATACATACAAAGACATACATTTATTAAGAAATAAACAAAAGCCTCTTTAACATAGATGAGGAATTGTTAGTGTTTCTGGAGGAATGTCTCCAGGCAAGTGTGTCTTCTGTTTTATCCTGTAGGCAGTACTGTTGCAAAAATTGGCACATTCTCCAAATCACTTTGTACAATTGCTTCATCCAATCTCAGGTGTTAGAAGGTGCAGATCATTTGTTGGTAGCTGAACGTCAATACTCAAGCAATAGCTTCATTAACTACCTGACTCTATTTTGCAATAAGAGGTAAGTAAACTGAGCCACAATGCATAAATCAGAAACAAGAACATCTACATTAATAACTAATTAGAAGATTAGATTAATTCTTTCCTGTTACTTTAGACTAGCAGTGCCTTGTGTTAATGCTTGTTAATCTGTTATCAGATAGAACTTGCTTATAATCACAGAGAAACTTACTTGCCAAGTAAGTGTTAATTATCAATAAATGCTGATAATAAATAGATTTCTTATTTCCTTCCTACTGTGTAGGCAACTATGATTTGAAGGATTAGTCTAGAACCAAGAAAATTCTTTTCTTTTATCTTGTTTTGTAGATAAATATGAAAAACTATGTCAGTTGAGATAGTGTAAGACTTTTCATTGTCTTCCACATCTCTTTCTTTTGTAGAAGAAATGTACTGGGCAACTTGCGGTGAAAAGGCAGATTGAAGCACTGTGGCACTTGCCTGCAATCCTAGCACGTGGGTAGGGAACGGCAGGCAGATTTCTGTGAGTTCTAGGCCACCCTAGTCTACTAAGTAAGTCCAGAAAAGCCAAGGCTACACAGAGAAACCCTGTCTCAAAAAAAAAAAGGCAGATTGAAAGTTCCAGATGGCTATTAATTAATTATAATCTATGCTTTTAATTTTGGTAACTCAGGATCACCATAGAAAAGCACTCTCAAAGTTGAAAGGGCCATTATGGTTATCAATTTCAACATCTGCATTTACCTTTGAAGAACTTTGTCATCATTTGAAAACTTGTGTAACCCTCCTTTCCTTTTGACTTTGCAAATGAGAGCAACAAATGGAAAATCTAGTCCAGTGGTGCTGAGTAGTCCTAATAAAATTCCACATGCTGTGGTGATTTCCAATCTCAAATTTACTTTTGTTGCTGCTTCATAATTATAAATTTGATCCTGTTATTACTATGATGGAAAATATCTGTGGTTTTTGGTGGTCTAAGGTCACCCTTGAGAAAGAAAGGGTTTTTTGACTCCCTCCCCAACTGGCCCCACTCCAGAGGTTGAGAACCACTGCTGTACTCCTTTGCCATTGTTTTCTGCACTTACCCCCTTTGCTTGCTTTGAGAGTTTCTATGTAAAGAGCCTTGTGTAAATTCATCATGGTGCATGATGTTCTTAGCCCAAGCATCTCATGATAATCATGACAAGAACTATCATTTTGGTAATAGAAATCACTTCAAAGTGAAATTTCTTTGACTCAAAAGAACTACACAATTAATACAGATACAATTAATTTTGACCTAAGATCTTCATAATCTATCAGCTGGCCTTAAACTTTCCTCAATCTTACAATGAACTAATCAGTTCTATATCTCTGTATAGTTAGTTTGTGTTCTTAATAACTGCACAGTATTGAAATTTTGGTTCAAATTTGTGTGGAATGATGGCAAAGAAAAAGAGTAGCCAGACATGTAATATATTTCAGCACCAAATATATGACAATAATTCACTTCAACATAGTTAGAATAACTGAACACACCAGAAGTCTCTAGTCTACATAAGGCAAAATTTAGCCAGAGAAAAATTTGCTGGCTCAGATAGTGCAAATGGCATCATTGGCCTGAGGTAAACAGGCAGCATACTGTTAAGTTTCACAACAGAAGACAATAGCCTTGTTTGCATTTCAGCACTTTCCTAAAGTGTGCTCATACTATTCTAGGATGCTCTGACTCCTCAAAGGCAGGATAGACATTCTGACAACTGTAGAAGAAAAATGAAAAATTATGGGTTTGCATACATAGGAAATGGGCAAGCAGAACTGATAGTTTTTAAGCATTGACGCTAATATGTTTTTATATGGTCTAAAATTAAAATGCGTGTGAATGCAACACAATTACTAATAGTGACAATATACAAGTTATGTCTCCTAGAGATACATAAATATTCCTGGAAGTGGCCTCTAGTGTGCAATAAAATGTGATAATTGCATGTCTAAGTTGAAATGATGAAGCAAAGGACACATATACCCGTAAGTATAATTCACAGGATCTAAAATGAAATTTGTCTTTTATTTTTTGCATATGTAAAAGGGTTTTTTATGATATTAATTCTTCTTGTTTACATACAGTTTAAAAATATCAATTTGTTGTGTTAAATCCTACCACTTGAGACAACTGTATTGATAGCAATTATGAAGACAGGTGGAATAAAAGAATTATAAGTGATCTTCTTGGTAGTTATATATTGTAATACTTTATAAAACACATAGATTCACATCTAAATTGCATTGCTATTAATCATGTATGTGGAATAACACTTTAATTTTATTTTTTCTTTAACAAGTTACGTTTGTTTAATTTAGTTGTCAAGTAAATGACACATTCAGTCATCATACATTCATCATTGTTTTGACACATCTACATACAGAGAGGATAAACCAATCTTATGTATTACCTTATGTGCTTTTATGAAAACTACTAATATCTTTTCCTTTGGTCAGTTTCACAAATAAAATACCATAATCATCAAGGGTATAATATGTTGAACTTATTCTTTCTGTCTGAAGAGCTTTATCTTTGTCTAAGACCTCCCTATTACCCTCCTGTCTTTGATGACTATTCTTCTATTGCTTAAATTAATGAGTTCAAAATCTTCAGATTCTTATATAAGGAAGTTTCTGATATGTTTATTTTACTAAATTGGATTGCATCAATTATTTGTGTTTCCTAATAATAAATGCTACTTTCCACACCTGTAAAAATGATAAATATATACTATCAAAGGATAACATGAAACTGTGAGAAATGAATACAAGCTTATGTAGAAATAGACTAACAATTTCTGAACACACTTTTACATATTACCCTATATCAACTCAATTGAAAAGAATGTAACATCAACCTAACCACCCATCATCATTAAATTAAAAAAAAAATTACTTTGAGGAATGTTGAGGACTGAACCAAGGCCCTAAGCAGATGGAGGAGATACCTATGCTTGTGACAATCTAGCACTCAGGCCTTTTAATTTTGTCTTACTACTCATAGTTGACATTTCCAGTTAGGCCTTAATGTTTTTCAATGCCTTAACTAATAAGTAATTCTTTTTCATAAAACTGCATGTAGAAAATACCCAGGCATTTTAATCTATTTTTTATATTTCTTTAATTTGTATACCACTGACTTTGGTGTAATATTTTATAGTCTACAGTGTCCCCGTGCACTTTATTTTCTTTTTGCTTAAACTCTGTGCAGTTCTCTGTGGAAAAATCTCATCCTGAGTTTACAGTTAATAAACTGAAGCTTAATGTTTAAATACCTCACAACATTAAGTTTGATTAAAGCCGCCTCTTCAAACAATGGATGAAACATCAAGAAAACTAAAGGTGAATAAGAAACAGCAGGCTCTTTCCTGAGCACACGATAGGGTTGTTCACACAATTTTATTTCCCTGTTCCAAGGCCACTGGTGACAAACTTGGATATTGAACTGCCATGGGCTACATCTGTGCAGGGGTTCTAGGTTATCTCCATGCATGGTACTTGGTTGGAGTATGAGTCTCTGGGAAGACCCCTGTGTTCAAATTTTCTGGTTCTATTGCTCTCCTTGTGGGGTTCCTGTCCTCTCCAGATCTTACTATTTCCCACTTCTTACATAAGAGTCCATGTACTCTGGTATGCTTTGACTCCAAAGTCATCCCTACAGTCTGTCAATTTGCTTTTCTTCCTATCTATGGACATCAGCGAACTGTATTCCAATTTTATATTTACCTTACACATAAAATAAACCATTGACCTGTATTGTAGCTTCTTCATATTTTTCCTTAATAGTATATTTTCAAACACTTAAATTCCACAAATTAGTTAATTTTGTTCTGTGTATACAAGTCAATACAACTTTTTCCTTTGTCACAATATTTGTAACGCTGAATATTTCAAACTTTGTTATCATATTTACTTTTCACTGGCAGCAGAGAGTGAAGCATGGACTTAGAGAAAATAAAATAGATTCAGTTCCATGTTTAATGAAGCCTGTAACCAAAGTTGCTTAACCTGTAAGCTAAGGAATCAGATATATCTTGGCAAAAAGACAGACATTGTTGACTAAAACTATGATTCAGTTGTTCTTGCAGAGCTGTTTTAGCCTATAAAAAGATGCTGTCATCCACTAACAAGAAGGAAGAACACCAAACAGGAACCTCCTGCCATTCCTCCTATCCTTCTGCTCATCACTAACCATGGGAAGCAAAATGATCTATCTAATTTGGAAGATTGGAACACATTGCAGTTAATTAGTTTGGCCTTTTCCTTGCCTCTTTGCCGAGCGGTATAGTCTTAAGAACGTGTTCATTGATTCCTCTCCAGTGAAATAATTTTACTGCAATAGATCTATTGATTGTGGAAGAAAGAGCATATCATTTTGAGCAGAAGCCTACTTTCAGCAAAATACTATTTGGAAACTGATTTCATCATTAGTAAAACAGATATTCTTTGCTTCTGTTTTCATTTAAATGGGGCGTGGAATTATAATTGGCTACAGATTCAATAGAAAGGAGGTGAGTGTTACTAGCCATACATCTTAATAGTAGTGACTACTTTTGTCGTAAATTTACTATTTAGATATAGATACAATTGAACAGTAGATAAAGTTTCCTAAATGTACTAATTAGTTTTGAGAATTCAATGTGTGTGTGTGTATGTGTGTGTGTGCTGCGTGTGTATCTGAGACCAAACATACTGAAGAGAGCATGCCATCCCCTGGTGCTGGAAATTATACTCTGGTCTTCTAGGAGAAAAAGACATGCTTTTAACTGTGCACTACCACTCCAATACCATAGGACTATGTTTTAGCTTTGGTTTGACCAGTAACGAATTCTACATAAAGGATATAAAAAACGTTCTGCTTGTGGAGCTCCTATCCTTTCCACATCAAACTCCCCTTCTTTCATATGATTCCCTGCACTCTGCCGAAGGTTTGGTTGTGAGTCTTAGTATCTATTTTGGAGCACTGCTAGGTAGAGTCTTTCAGATGCTTTCTGCGGTAACTCCTGTCATACCTTCAATGCATATCCCATTTGTCTTTCTAACTGAAGATAGATCATCATACCCCATGTCTGCTTTCTTGATTATCTTCTTTAGGTGTATAGATTTCATTTTGTTTATCCTATCTTTTAGGTCTATATAAGCGAGTATATTCCATGTTTGTCTTTCCCCTTCTGGGATACTTCACTCAGAATGATCTTTTCTAGATCCCACCATTTGCCTGCAAATTTCATGATTTCCTCCTTTTTGATTGCTGAGTAGTATTCCATTGTGTAGAAATACCACAATTTCTGTATCCATTCCTCCGATGATGGACATCTGGGTTGTTTCCAGGTTCTGGCTATTACAAATAAAGCTGCTACAAACATGGTTGAGCAAATGTCCTTATTGTGTACTTCACGTATCTGGGCACAGGGTCTTTTCTGAGATGGACACTCAACCAAAGTCCATGAGAGGATAAAACCTAGAACCTCTGCTCAGATGTGACCCGTGATAGCTCAGTAATCAATTGGTTTCCCATAGTAAGGGGAACAAGGACTATTTCTAACATGAACTCAATGACTGGCTCTTTGACCTCCCCACCTTCCAAGGGAGGAGCAGTACTGTTAGGCCACAGAGGAGGACTTTGCAGCCAGTCCGGAAAATACCTGACAAAAGCAAGTCATATGAAAGGGGAGGAGGTCCTCCCGTATTAGTGGACTTGGAAAGGGGCAGGGAGGAGATGAGGGAGGGAGGGTGGGATTGGGGAGGGAATGAGGGATACAGCTGGGATACAGAATTAACAAAATGTAACTAATGAGAAAAATAAAATTATGGAAAAAAAAACGTTCTGCTTTACTCCCTCATTTCTCGCCATCTTTCCTTTCTCCCATTACTTACTCCCTCACTTTTTTATTCCTTTTTATCTTACTGGGGGTGGGTTATAGTTTGGGATCATGAGTGTTTTGTTAATTTCTGAATCATGTTTAATAACAAAGTTGAGATAATGACTAAGGCCCCATTATTTTCTAATAGAAAAGAGATCTTAAAACACATCTGAGGTTTTGGTGACGTTTGATACTTCTAATGTCCATAATAACATAGCTTACATTCTTTCAAAGGTAAACACGATTCCTATCATGTCATTGTTTAAGTCAAGAGTGGGAAAAACATCTATCTGCCATCAGTTTCCATCCCTAACAGTGCAGTGCTGAGTCAGAGATCCTTCCAGTTCACAACCTCTTGCATTGACTTAATGCTAGTAAAACTCCCTTTTGCCAAAGGTTTGCATAACTCTCTCAAAAGATTTTTTTGTTAGAAACTGCTTTTTCATCATCCAGAATGATTAAAGGTGAATTTCTTTCCAAATTCCTTAAATACAAACTCACCAGTTGCAAGTATATGACACATTATTAAAAGAATTCATAGCTGAGTCTCATTAAGGAATGCAAATTTGTTCTATTAATTAGATTTTGGCTTGACTTGAAATATAATATCCTTGGTGTCATAATATAGTGTTTGGCCTTCTTTTCAAGTCCTCTTTTAATACTAAAGGCTACTAGAGCTAAATTGAGGACAAGTTATATGGGGTGTTGCCTCTGTGTTAATGAAGCACTAATTGACAAGCTAGCTCAGAGATCAAGGACCAGAAATACATTCACAGTACATGAAAATGTCCAAACCCACACCTTTTAAAATCAAATAATATGCTGAGAAAGCAGCAAAGAGGTAATATAATAGTCTTGAGAGGCATACTATTTAGGAAATAACCTCCAATCTTAGAGTTTATGCACTGACAAATGCAGCTTCCTTTTTTGACTTATTAGCCTTCATACATAATGGTTTACTCTGATGGCCACAGTAAAGTGCTGAAAAGGAAAAGTCATAGAATCATAGAAGACATCCATAGTCCAGCACACATACACATTGTGTCAAAGATATGCAGTGGCACTGTACTGTGCTTAGTTGCTAATTCAACTGTCCTGAAGTCTTTGGCATTATTTGCATTTCTTGAGTTGAGCATAAAATTTATGAGCAGTGGATGTCAGCCAAGCAGTGGCATCATTTCTACCCCTCCCTCTCCTTTCTCCATCTCTTCCATCTCTCTGAAACTCCTGACCTCTTGCTGGAGGAGTTTTACAGCTCTTTTGGACATTAAGCCCTTCCCTAAAAAGGATGAGAAGCAGAACAGTCAGGAGGACAGCATGTTGAGCAGGGAAGACCAATCAACTAGGCTGGACCAGGCCCTAGGTAGACCAGGTGACTATGGGAGCTGACAAGGCCACCAGGTGGGCAGATATGAGGATCTAGTAGTGAATGTCTAGACAGAGAAGGACCTCTCCAAAATGGCCCTTCAAGTATTACAGTTCAATGAAGTAGCAATTCTTAGATGATTTTCAGTGAATCACCTTGTGCCAGCTTATGGAAGGTCAACGGGGACTATATAAACCTTGGGGAGGCGAAGGGATTTTCAGGGTGAATGTATTCCACTGGTTGTGGCTGACATGCTGGGGATGCGCTCTTGGCATCCAGGTTCTGGCGACATGACTACATGTAACTACCTTGAGAGTTGTGGATAGCCAGCCATGCAGGCACAGAAGCTGGGAGGGAAAGTCCTATTCTTATCAGTCCTACTCCTACAGATCTCAGGATAAGATGTTCAGTCTCAGGTTTGAGATTGTCAGGGACTGGACATCTTGACCTCCCTAGAGCTCCATTCCTGTTGTTCCTGTTCAGCAAGCCTATGTGCCTCACAGAGAATAACTTATTGGTCTCTGTTTCCATACAGGTATCTTTATAACAGTGGGAAGAATGAAAGAAGACTAAGCTGAGGAGCGGAAGCATTTATTGTAAACTAAAGAGATATTTCTGAATGTTAGAAATAGTTAAATATTGGTCACTTTTAAAAGACAAATTAATAAGTAATAGATATTTCATAATATTTCAACACACAAATGATTTTAAGGACAATGAGATTAAGTAATTTTGTATACAAAGACACTGTAGAAACGAGAGAAATGAAAAAATATTCTAAGCATTTATACATTTATTTATATTTTAAATATAAATAATTTAAATATTCTATTCAAATATATCTATATATTTATTAATATATTAATATTTATATATAATTAACACATTTATAACATAATGAAATATACTAATATATTTATTTCATATTTATTCATATATCTATATAGCTTACCAAAGGCAACAGATTCAGTGCAATCCCTATCAAAATCCCCAACACAGTTCTTTACAGACATTGAAAGAACAATTCTAAATTTCATATAGAAAAACAAAAACCCAGAATAGCTAAAACAATTCTACACAATAAAAGAACTTCTGGAGGTATCTCCATCTCTGACATCAAGCTGCAGAGCAATAGTTAGAAAATCTGCATAGGATTAGCATAAAAACACTCAGCATGATCAATACAATCAAATCAAAGACCCATAAATAAACCCATCTAACTATGGTCACTTGATTTTTGACAAAGGAGCCAAAGCCATACAACGGAAAAATGACAGCACCTTCAACAAATGGTGCTTGTCTCATTGGATGTCTATGTGTAGAAAAATGCAAATAGATGCATATTTATCTCCCTGCCCAAAACTCAAATCCAAGTGGATCAAAGACCTCAATATGACATCAGAAACACAGTAGAAGAGAAAGCAGGGAAGTGCCTCAAACTAATTGGCACAGGAGACAACTTCCTCAACAGAACATAAACAGCTCAAGTTCTAAGATCAACAATTAATAAATGGGACCTCTTGAAACTGAAAAGCTTCCGTAAGGCAAAGGGCACTGTCAAAAGAACAAAAAGACAATCTATAGATTGGGAAAAAAAATTTCACCAATCCTACAACTGACAAAGAATTAATATTCAAATTATAAAGAACTCAAGAAATCAAATACCAATAAACAAAATAACCCAATTAAAAATGGGGCACAGAAGTGAACAGAGAATTCCGGAAGAGGAATCTTGAAAAGCCCAGAAGCAAGTAAAGAAATGCTAAACTTCCTTAGTCATCAGGGAAATGAAATTCAAAACAGCTCCCCCACCAGTCAGAATGGCTGATATCAAAGTCTCAAGTGGTAGCACATGCTGGCGAGGGCGTGGAGAAAGGGGAACACTCTTCCAATGCTGGTGGAAGTGTACACGTGAACAATCATTTTGGAAATCAATCTGGTGCTTTCTTAGAAAATTGGGAATAACTTTACTTCAAGACCCTGCTATACCTTCTCCTGGGCATATACCCAAGAGAAGCTCCACCATACAGCAAGGACACTTACTCTACTATGCTCATAACAGCTTTATTTGTAATAGCCAGAATCTAGAAACAACCTAAATGTACCTCAAAAGAAGAATGGATAAAGAGACTGTGACACATTTACACAATGGAATACTACTCAGCTATTAAAAACAAAGCAAAACAAAATTATGAAATTTGTAGGCAAATAGATGGAACTAGAAAAGTCATACTGAGGGTATGACCCAGACCCCCAAAAGATGCATATGGTATATACTCACCTATAAGTGGATTTTAGCCATATAGTACAGGATAAGCATACTACCAGGCACAGACCCAAAGAAGATAAGTAATAAGGAGGGCCCAAGTGAGGCTGCTTAAATCTCACTCAGAAGGGGAGATAGAATAGACAGAGATAATGGCTGAAGAGAGGGAACAAAGTAGGAGAGGGGGCACAGAGAGTTAAGAGTGTGGAAATCAGACCTGAGGGGAGCAGGGGAAAGAGGACAGAAGGCCTGTAGAGAAACAAGAAACTGAGGGTGGGGACATCTCTGTGACAAACTTGAGACCTAAGTCAAGGTAGGTTTCTGGGAGGGTTAGAGGGTTAGAGGGTTAGAGGGGCCTAGTAGCAGAACTCATAGAGGCTGAAGAGGACATCCTCTAACTAGACTTGTCTTCTAGCTGAGGGAGGCTAACACCAACACACCCACAAAAACTTTGACCCCAAAATTTACCTTGCCTCCAAGATGTGCAGGGATAGAGATATAGCATAGAACAGAGGTTGAAGGAATGCCACACAGATGCCTGGCCCAACCAAAGACCCACCCTATGGGAGAGTGCCAGACTCTAACTGTCTGCTAAGCTTGCAGACAGGAGCCTGTCAGAACTGTCCTCTGAGAGGCTCTACCCAGAAGAACCTCAAAAAAAAAAATGCTGAACCTCACAGTCAAAAAATGTAGATGTGTAAGGAGCCTTAGGGAATAGTGGGAGGAAAGAGAAAAGGATCTGGAAGTGACAGGAGCTCCACAAGGAAAACAACAGGACCAACTAACCAGGGCCTAGAGCTGTTAGCTGAGACTGAAGCATCAACCAAGGACTATGCATGAACTGGACCTAGGCTCCCTACAAAGATGTAGCAGATGGGCAGTGTTATGCCCAGATCTTAAGGTCCCCAAAGAACACCAGGAGACAGACCACATATGAAAGAGAAAAGAGCTTTATTCAGGCCTAAGTTCAGTCTATCCACTGTCAGCATTGCAGTGAATCAGAGAGGATAGCCCCAAGCAGCCACATAGTAGGGTTTTTATTGGGGATGGAGAAGAGACTGGGAATTTCTGGTTTAACACTTACAAAGCTCTCTCCTCCTGAGCTCAGGGCTCTACACTGCTTAGGTGATGATGTGTGGGCAGGAGCTTGTCATAAAAGGCTCTAGTGCGTTTGGGTCAGAGTCCACTCCTTGGTGGTCTTTGGGGTCTGTGAGAGTAGGGCATAATTAGGCACTGTAGAGATGTTGTCTCAGACAAAACTAAGTAACAAGAACCGAGATCTGGATCTCTGATGACCAATGCTATATCTGGTGTGAAGTTAATGACATAAACACATAAACAGTGAGAAGAAATAAGGAGAGAGAAAATTTGGAAAGAGAACAGGCAGATTAGGTGAATAGTTTAACACAAGGGGTGCAAGAGAATGAAGTTACAGATGTAGGGATCTGTCTTATAAAGGTGAATGTGAAGATAAAATGGTTGACCTAGAAAGCAGAAAGAGGCTGAGTCAAGATTCTTCGGTGCAGGATACAATTCCACGCTTAGAGAGCATCTCTAAGTGCATGCAACATAGGCCTCTCTTGTTTGCTCTATACTTCGTATTAATACTCAAGCTCTGTTTTTGAAGGGAAGATTTGGAACCATGAATAAAAAGGCAGATTATGTATTCTGGACACACAGTAGTTCCCAAGAAGAATCAAGGGGGAAAATGGATATTAAAAAAAAAAAAAATCCTCAAGTAAAGCAACTCTTAATTTAATAAGTTAAGGGCACTTACAAAATCCACTAAAATCTCAATATATAATGCGCCATATAAAGCTTTCTAAATCAATCCCCTTCTCAAATGAAGAATTAGTGAGAGTGCCCTCCCTACTAGGCACTCGTTAAGCACTTTGAACAGCATAACAAAGAAAAGGAAGATCCCTTATGGAGCTTTCGTTCTTGCAGGAAGACAAGGATACATAAATGACAAAACAAGCTATATAGGCGTTCCCACAGGAGTCTTATTTAGCAGTGCTCAGATGTTTTTTGACAGAATGAAAAATTTGTAGGACCAGGGAGAAAGCATGAAATGGTTAAATTGTAAATAGATATTTTAGGAAAAAGACCATAGTTCTGGTATGGTTTAGCAGTAACCAGGGGTGACTCCAACAATTTCTTTTTTTTTTTTAATGAATTTATTCATTTATTCATTTTACATCTTGCTCATAGCCTTCTTGTTAGTATTTTGGCAGTTTGCTTCTGGGTTGCCTAGCAACCAATGATGTCATCATGTGTCACTGGCCAGGTAGCTGGCTCCATAAAAGGACCAACCTGCCACTTTGTCTCTCTCTTGGCTCTTGGATCCTGCCCTCTCTTGCCCTCTCCCTTTCTCTGTCGGGATGCCCCCTTCTCTTCTCCCTATCATGTCTAGCTCTCTCTCTCCCTCTTCATCTCCATCTAATAAACCTCTTTCATGTAATATCTGATGTGTGCATCATTTAAATAAAAAGGACCCTTTGGTCTTTGTCTGAATGTGAACTGTTACTGTGTCTTCTGGGGGATATGCACTGTATATATGTATGCCTTGAAATTGTGGGAGTCACAGCCAAACATTAGGCAGGCCTAGGGGAGTCTGGCAGAGGAATGTGGGGAAGAATAGAACGTCCCAGAGAGGGAGACAAGAACCCCTCAAGAAAACCAACAGTGTCAACTAACCTAGGCCCGGAGGGGCTTACAGATACTGGAGCACCAACCAAAGTGCATTCATGGACTGGGCCTAGGCCCACAACACATATGCAACTGATAAGCAGTTTGGTTCTCTTGTGGGTCTCCTAGCAACAAGGGAAGCATGCATGGGTTATATCTGCCATAGACTAGGTTGCCTGCTTTTGGATCACTTTTCCCTACCTGGGCTGCTTTGCTGGGTCTCAATAGAAGATGTATTAAGTCATGATTAGCCTTTATGGGCTTGGGTGGGTTTGTAACTGGAAGCTCCCCTTTTCTGAGGGGGTGGGGGAAAGGGAGAAGAGTACAGGACAGTTAAGAGAGGAGGGTGGGGTGTTAGGACCAAATAATACAATGATGATGGATGGAGATGGACAGAGAGAGGGAAAGAGAGAGAGAGAGACATGATAGGGGGACAACGGGGTGTCCTGATGGAGAAAGTGGGGAGAGGTAGAGAGCAAGAGCATAAGAGGTAAGAGGCAGGGATCCATTTATAGCTCCTGTGTGGCTGAACTGTGCCTGACAGGTGGGTCTACCTGGCAGGCTACACATGATGACATCACATGTTACTAGGCAACATAGAAGCAAGCTGCTAAATGCTAACATAAAGAGTCTAGAAAAAGATTCTTAAACAATTTATAAAGCAAAGAATAAACACTGATTTTATTTCTGGCTCAACGAAATAAAAAGAATGATATAACATTTTCAAGATAGCAAAAAAATAACCAGGCTTCATCACAATCTATTCCTGAAGAATCCAACTCTGCATAGAGTTTTGTACAATATTTTGCATCAAAAATTACCTTTAATGCTTTTAACCATGTCATTTCTGTTTGGGTTTTTTTTTTTTCAATAATACAGACAGAAATTTGAATGTGTTTGTGTGAGAACATTTTTAGTCCAAAAAAAATTAAGACAACAAATTTGTAAATAATGTAACTTTGTAAGGTATATCTTCACAAACCAGTTAAAAGGAATGCTAAGCAGCCACTAGGCATAGAAATCATGCATGATAGAAACAGACAGTGGAACTGAGTCTCCCATATCTCATCCCATTGCTAGCGACATGACAGCATGTAACGGACTCTTCCTTTCTCAGCTCCGCTGCAGAGAAGATCTGCTTTGTGAGTAAATTATGATGCGTAGTTCATAAGTGTAAGTGGTTCCCCAAAAGGTGGTGTCCACGTGCTCTTCGGTGTCATCCTTTCATTCGCTTAGTACAGATGTGTGACTACAACATTTCAGAAGATGAAATAAAAGCTGTGAAGACTCAGAAGGAAAGAGCTAGTCTATACTTTTCATGAAAAATTTCACATTTCAGGTTTCTTTCAAAAAAAAAAACCTATCAGAAATTATCCAGATTTATGATACTTTATAAAACGTCTAAACTGAAAAATTTTCCACATTTAAAAATCCAGGGAGCTTGGTATTCTCTTCCTCTCACCAACAGCAATACCTGACTGGAACTGTGTAGAAAAAAAAAATCTTAGTTAAAAATAATGACAAAATATAATAGCCTAGGTATTTTTCTTAAAAATTTTGAAGTTTATAAAAATATAAATACAAAGATCCTGATGAAAATAAAAAGTGGCAAGTAACAATGAATCAGTATAGCACAGTCTTGAACACAATTGAACCCATCGGGTCTTCTTACCCACTCTAAGAAAACCTGCAAGCTTATTATGAAAATTACTAAAAAAAAAAAAAAAGCGTACAAAAATAAGACTAACTAAGGAAAGCATGGACAACACATGGAACTAAAGTCTCAGTCACTCACAGCATGGCATGACATTCACCAATGAGAGGCAAGCCAATACATGTAATGGTAACAACTCATAGAGTAAACAATTGTTCAAATGCCAGCTAACGCAGGAGAGACCTGCCACGCACACACTAACCTGTGGAGTCTGGTGTTAATGTACACACTCAACACCTGGTGTCAGTGGTGCCAAGTGATTAATTAATAGTGCTACAGTGAATTTCACAAGTTCTCAATACTATTAAGTGTGCATAAGTCTTAAAAGGAATCATTTTCTAAGTATTGGTAACTATCCTGTATTAGTAAGATGCATATGGTTTCTCACTTAATTTTGGTATTAATTTATACAGGCCCGTAGAAATATTTGTATTGATTTTAGGTATATATGCTGAAAAAATTAGCTTCGTATGGATAAAAGTAAAGTCATAAAAATATCACTCTCAAAAGGTGTGTGACACTCTGCTAAGCTTGAAGACAGGAGCCTATCAGGGTTGTCCTCTCAGAGGCTCCACTCAGCAATGGTTCTAAACAGATGCTGAGACTCACAGCCAAACATTGGATGAAGCATAGACAGTCTAGACGAAAAGTGAGGGGAAGGACAAAAGGACCTAGAGGTGACAAGAGCTCCACAAGACCAACAGAGCCAACTAACCAGGGCCCAGAGGGGTCTCTGGAGTCTGAGACTCCAACCAAGCACCAACCAAGGACCACGCGTGGACTGGACCTAGGTCCTCTACCTATATGTTGCCAATGGCCAGCTCAGGTTTCATGCAGATTCACTAGTATGTCTGTTGCCTCCTTTTTGATCACTTCCCTGTAACAGAACTGCCTTTCCAGGCCACAGGGGAAGAGTGTGAGCTCAGTCCTCATGGGACTAGTAAGCTGGGGTAGGTTTAGGAGGAGGGCTCTGTTTTCTGAGTACAGGAGGAGAGATATGAGAGGGAAGGTAGAACTGGGAAGAGAGGAGGGAGGGGTATATGACTGGGATATAAAGTGAATAAATAAATTAATTTAAAATGATAACTCACTAAATAAAAAATTTAAAAGGTGTGTATGATTTAAGTAATAAACAAAACTTTGAAAGTAAGGTCAGAGGCAGTAATGGGGTATGCATGCTTCACAGATGCCATGAAAATCAAAACTGTAGGAAACATTGCATTGCCATTATTAAAGGTTATAACAAACAATAACAGACAAAATTAAATATAAGTAGAGATTTTTAAAAATGGATTTTTTTCCAAAAACTTTGGCAGTGATCATTTCTTTGTTATTTTTAAAAATATGACTTTTATATTTGTTTTGTAATAGGCATGATATAATCTTACATAATGAGAAAACTGCACAGCTTCTCGGGATTCATTTGTTCATATGTCCACTTATTGCATTTTTAATCCTGATATTTGTGGAAAGTAAATAGAAAAACAGTTTGGTTCAAAATATCTCTATGGGAAATGGGTCTCTTAACAATTTTTGTTGTTGCTGTTGTTATAATTATTTCTCTTTTCTTGAAAAGGTAGAAAGGAGTATGCTTAGACCTTCACAGTACTACATTTAAGATATAACTAGAATGGTCTCTGCAGTTAGACATCTATCTACAGAAAGGATGTGGACTGCATGTGTGCACGAGGGGGAGGGGGTGAGCTGACCCTGGCTCTTCAGCACAGTTGTGGCAAGGCCTCCTCAGTTTACACCATGGCTCAGGCTGTGCTTATCACAGCAGTGTACGTAGTTCAGCGAAAGGACTTCTTCCTAAGAGAAAACTCCTGTGCATGGTACTTCTAATTACAAAATGTTATATACGCATCAAATCCAAATATTTTCCCCTCACTGATTAAGTTCCAGAAAGAAAACTCTAACTCTCAGTGGGTTTTCACTTGGCTACCAGAGGACTAGCCATTTCTTAGATCAATTTTTATACTACAATGAAAGCAAATAAAAGCAAAAATTTCCCCAGCTCCCTTAAGAAATACCCTCAGTAACAAGAAGCTGGTATGTCAATATCATTCTCTATTTTCTGTACAGAACGTAAATGTGTTCCCAAATCCCCTCTTCACATACACTCACCTGCACGTGTGTTGCCAGTGTTAATTCCCAGGGAAAAGGTAGAAATACCGTGTCATGGATACTCTCTCGATGGTGGGCATTTGGGTGAGTTCCCCTGGGACTTCAAATGAGTGTTGAACCTGCAGTGGCAAAGAAAGTCTTCAGAGATCTTCTAGGAGGAGAATTTATTGTGTTGCTCTACACAATGACAACAAAAGTCACGGTGTACATTAGGGCTGTGGCTGGGTACTGTAACAGTGTTTAGCTATTTTCTTGGATATAGTGCAGACAGAATGACTTATGAAGTTAGTAACTTATGAAAAGTGACTAAGCAGGGGTGTGCAAACCAGAGGGTTTTGGAAAAACATACTACTCATATGTAGTATTTTAAAAAAAGTTTCTTTAAATAAATTGGTGTGTTAAGTATCCTCAGGATGAAAACATTTATGGCCCTTGGCATATGCCTCTTTACAGTTTTCAAGGACATAAATGATTAAAACCAAACCCCTACCTTTCGAAAAATTTCCTCCAAATGATAACACCAAGAGTACTTTTTGAAGCAGTCGATGAGTTTGGAAATGAAGAGAGACCCACTCTTGCCTACTTTCCAAGAAATATTATCTGTGAATAAAGGAATGGGAATGATGATGAAGAATGAAGTGTGGAAGACTCTTGACACCATGGTTTAGGACCCAAGTATGACTGGATGCTTTACAGAAGATAGGAGGCCAAAGCTGAGGAAAGTAGAGACCTTGAGGTTCCATAAAAGACACACGGAAAACCTGTACAAACCCTGGGTCGTAAAACCACATGCACTTTTTAATAGGCAAGGCCAAAGTTACAGCATGCAAGCCCTGTGAAATAGCAGGGTCCTTCCAGCACCAACTTAACGTTAGGGAAAAAAACAAACAAACAAACAAACAAACAAAAAACAACTCTGACCAGTCCTTGCTTCTGTGCTTCTTTATCCTGTGTGTTTCCAGCTGTATCTTTCTGCATCTTTTTCCTATCGAGTAATGCTCTTTAAGAAGACCATTTCTCTGCCATTTGAACTAAGCTTTTGCTGTTAAAGCACTGAGTAACAGTTCTCTAACTGCCATTTAACCAGCATCTTACTGCCAATTTTTCTTTTACTGTACTCAGACTTTTTCTTCCTTGATAGTTCCTTTCCACAAGATTCTGCTCACTCCTATCTGGCTGTCCCTTGCCACCCCAAAATTTCAAAGCCCTGAATCAGTCTCAGTTACCAGCCTCACCTGTACCTTGTCTGCCATTAGCGTTAGAACTTATCAGCTCTGCCAACCGCATGGATAACTCCGCAGTCCTTTCCTTCATTTTTCCTTCCTGTGATCTGATGAGTCAGGCACAATAGCTAGCCCTTCCATCCGTAGTCTTAATTTCTAAGAGATTTTTTTCATGCTAACTCCAAGTATTTTTCTCACACTATTCTCAGTTTCCTGTTGTTGTTGTTTATAATCTATGTTTAACATTGCCGAATATTGTTTTGACAACTGACAAGTTCTGAACTCAGTCTTTAAGGCAGATATCTTCTGGGAAATACACAACTGCTCAACTCTTTATTAATCATTTTACCTTTATTAATCATTTACCTATGTCATGGCCATCTCAAACTTTCTTGCAAAATCTATTCCCTCTTTTATTTTAAAACAGTTACATTTGTTAACATTTTAACATATAAAATATCAGAGAATATTTATAGTAGATCCCTCCACATAGGTTTGTGAGAAATAGAATTTTAACAAGGTACAAAACAAGATAGTACAATATTTGGGGAAAATAAAATATCCTACTTAAATAACTTCACTGTAAACATCTTCTTGGATAGTGTATAGCCTCCATATTTCCTATCTCTTCCCAAGCGATCAATTAACCAGTGATTATATTAATTCCATGTACTAATTGCTGGAACCAATGACTTGCCTCACTCCACATTATCACTATCACCTCTGTGTCTCAGTTCTGAAAAAGCAGTCTGACCTGCTTCTCAGCATCCCATTAAGAGTCAAATCTGCATTATGTCATTGTTTAAATTTCCCCAAAGTTATTACCATAAAAGGTCATGTAAGATCGTCCCTTATCTGGCCCCTGCCTCTCCCATGAGTCTGTGCTTACACAGCTTTGTCTTTTCTTCTAAGATTTTCTATTTCTCAGGTCCTCTGTACACTCTGTTTATATCATGGGGAGCATGCCCCCTTGATGTGGATAACCTCTTTATCCTGTGAGCCAAATATTCCTCTATAGTATTTAATGCAAGTGACTATTCTGTTACAATGTGCCCTGTTTTCCTTCCAGTAAATGTCTGCCTCACAAGCCTGTGAATTGGCTCAGAGAAGTGAGGCTCCACATCTGCTTTCATTGTGGAACACGTATTTTCCACTAGCCCAATTCTAGCATAATATTTTGCAGACACAATTTGAATGAAATAGTTTTTGTGTACTGTGCTTCATTTCTACCATTTCCACAAGTAAACAATTTTTCAGTGTTCTTAACAGATCAAGTATAATTTTTAGTTTCTTTTGTCTGTTAAAAGTATAGAATTTTCCTTTTAAATAAAATTTCATTAAAATTGCAAAACAAAAACATAAAGTAAGTACATGTGTGCCTTATCCAGGTGTGGATGGCCACTGTTTGTGCAGTCTTCATTCTCTGCTCTGTACCTGGAGAGTCCTCTAATCTCTTAGCTCAGTCACATGTCAGGGGTACTGCAGACACACAGAATGAGAACTCTGCACATTAGCTTCTCCAAGTGATTCCTACACTACTTAGACTTCATAGTCACAGAATATGAATGCAAGGAAGCATGATTTGTGCAAACTGGTCTCAAGTTGCCTTGCTCTCTAAATCCTTGATAGAGCCCTGTCGCAGATGGCTATTTAGAAGGATGTTTGGCTGCATTGACAGCTACTGGGAATGTTCTGTTTCAGGGCGGTAAGTCACCTTTATGTAGGTCACCTGTATGACTCAGGGACCTCATTGATCATTTGTTGGCTACGTTAATGAGAAGTCAGACATTTCAGTGTTACCTAATTTTCAAAAATTAAATAAAAATAATATGCCAAGAGTTACTACAGTGTGTGCTGTGAACCCAATATATTTTCTGGCTGATTTTTAGAGAATTACAGGGAAGGTTATGCATCAATATGTCACTAATGTATTTTAAAAACAAATCAAAGTGAAATATCATTAATTTTTATAGTAAAAATATTTGAATTGGTATCTTATCATTGATAATCTCTGAACAAATCTAGTTATGAAAACTGAAATACTTGAAATATCACCATCACTAAAAACATCCAATTAGACATAAAATGTTCACTAAAAGTATATTATCTAAGTGTAGCATGTTGTATAAACATATTCAGTACAAATGAAGTCACTTACGAGGGGTAGAAGACTTAAAAGCAATAAAATCCTTTTCCACATGGGCCTTTGTTATGCTCTTATTCCATTTAGAGTTCAGCTTGCGCTCATCATTTGTATCAGCAGTGGCTATTCCTCTGCTTGTGGATACCCAAATCATTCCATCTTGACCTAGGAGAGATGGCATGTTTTAAACAAATGTAACACACATGCACACACACACCTACACATTCCATAGAAGTAAAGTATATCTGTTGCCATTATATTCTCATTTGGTACACTGCATTATGACTTTACTGAAGATTCAAATACCTATGTGTATATGTTGTATGTGTAGCATGTACATATGTGAGTGCAAGGCATCCGTGTCCTGGTGCAAACTCAGAGGCCAAACAAAATGTGTCGACTGTTTCGCTCTACCACTCCTCAGCTTATTCTCGTGACAGGGTTTCTCCCTGAACCTGGAGCTAATCAGGCAGCCAGCATCAGGAACTGATCTGTCTCTACCTTCGATGGTCCTGGGGTTACGTGAATACATGCTATGCCTGGCTTTTCACACAGGTTGTTGGGATTAGTTCTTACACAATGAGCACTGTTCCTCACTGATCCATCTCTCTGGAGCAGATTATTTAGAGAAACTGCCACTGACCGAGAACAATACAACACCCACCATGTTGACAAATGACTGGGACATTTCCCTCTTTCTTTCTTTCTTTCTTTCTTTCTTTCTTTCTTTCTTTCTTTCTTTCTTTCTTTCTTTCTTTCTTGTTTTCCTTTCCCTCCCTCCCTTCCTTCCTTCCTTCCTTCCTTCCTTCCTTCCTTCCTTCCTTCCTTCCTTCCTTCCTCCCTCCCTCCCTCTCTCTCTCTCTCTCTCTCTCTCTCTTTCTTTCTTTCTTTTTTTCTTTCTTTCAACAGTCTTTCTCTGTGTAGCCTTGGCTCTCCTTGGCATGCTTTGTAGACCAGGCTGACCTCAAACACACAGAGATCTACCTGCCTCTGCCTCCCTGAGTGTAGGGATTGTAGGCATGCACCACTGTGCCTGGCCTGGAACATTTCTTACTATTCCAGACTACTTACTGTTTGTGTAAAGCATAGGAAATAGATAGTTTCTTTTGGACTGGACACATGGATAATACATAAGTGTTCCCCCCATTTATCTTCTGAGAATGAAATGCACATGCCAGACTCATAGAAGAAAGTTCAGCTGACTCAGACTCACTGCCTCTGCAGGCCTGCATAATGAGGACCTTGGGTTTGTTTCTCAAATTCCTACAGTTGGAGTTGTTGAAAATTGTGAAGATGGTGTCATCGTGAAGAACATCTGGCTTCCTGTTTCTGTGCTTCACTCCACAGATTCCTTCCAGGATGCCATGGGACATAAACACCAGGAACGTGCTATCAGAGGACTGGTGCTCTGGACGGCCAGCAAACTCGATTAGTTCTGTCTTCATTTCCTGAAAAGACTCTAGAATCACTCTCAGTGTATTCTCCAAATAAAGTTTGCATCTGAGTAACATAGGAAGTTCACAAAACAGATAAACAACATCTAGGAGTTACGTGATTTGGGCAGAGGAGAGTTGTAAGAAAAAAGAGATTTACCTCTGGTCAGAAAAAGTATATTCATAAAATATGAACATTAGTGGGAGTTTACATAGTTTCTAACCCTATAGTTTTAGAATCTTGGATCTATAAAGACTCTGAGATATATAACACAATTATGCTTGGGGAAATTCTCATTAAAAAATAGGCAGACAAATTTATGTTGATAAAATTTAAAAATATGAAATTTCTTGATATCAAGTTTTATATTCTTTAATTGCTTTAGTCAGAACTGAGACTTGTATAATTCTCAATAATTAGACATTTTGTTCTGACATTGTTAAAGCCTCATATGCTTATTCTCTGGATCATGTAATTTCAAGGCCCAGAGCTTAGAACATCAGGGAATATAGACACCTAGACTAGCACTTTAAAAAGACCACCTGTTTTGTCAAAATAATGTTGCAAAGTATTCTGTGAATACTTTCTATGAGAGGACAATTTGGAGAAGGTAGAAACCAGGAAATCCTATTCTGAAGCAAATATATTTCCTATATTGTGACATAAAATTTGTTCTTGTTGCTACCAAAAGTAGCACAGGGAAGGTTGCCCTGATCTTTGGGGTCATTACCTGAGCTGTAAGGTTTTCCTTTAATACTACTGAGTATCCAAGGTTTTGAAGTAGTTCTTGCATGTTCAAAATGTCCACCTCGGCATCATCTCTATCAAAAAGGTAGTCAAACTTTTTGTTGCAGATGATGAGGGCCAGACGTGTTCGGCCTTCCTTCTCCATCACTGGATATATCTGCAATTAACAGATACAGAGTGATTAGATGAGGGACCCTCATCATGCCTCCAAAATCATACAAAGCAAACAAAAATAGTTGCAAGATTGTTGCTTATGGAGTTATGCCCTTCTGAGGAAATGATAGGACTTGACACAGGTACTGTGCCTGAGTCTGGCTACTGATGTGACTTGGATTATATGGTAGAGTGGACTTGAGGACATGTCTAAGATGAGATTAGAAAAATGGGAAAACTAAACTGAGTGTCACTTGATTAGATGAAGTTCAATGTCCATTGTCTTATGTGAAGGAATATGCCCAGAGAGTCTGAATGGGTTAACTCCAATCCCCTGGATCCAAAGCTGATCACCTCTTTTGACTTTTCTCTCTTCATCTTACAAAACTGCTCGTGAGGACAAAGCTTCAACGTGTCATGGGCTTCTGTGCTCAAAATTTCCTGAGGAGCTAAAAGAGAAAACAGAACCAAAACTCTGAAATGGCTTATAGTCATGCGCATATGAGGTTCCTATGTTCCACCGGTCTGGGGTGCTCAAGGCTGTTCCTCAGGAAAGGAGAAGAACACCTCCTATATAAAAGGGCTGATGCTAAAGTTCTTTTGTTGTCCTTGTAGTCACTCTTTTTGATTTCTTTTTATCACTGAACCTGCCAATTTTTGTACTTTTTTAGTGTTTACACATTGGCTAGTCTTTTACAAACAACAACAAAAAATTATTCGAATCACATAAATTCAGGACTCTAAACTTTGTAAGGACGTTAAGTTTCACTCAATTTAACTAAACTAGTAATTGATATTTTATTTTCTACTCTTGTATTACCTTTCAGGCCATTCCAGGGATAGGAAGCTTACATCAGTTTAAGGAGTTCTTTACTGTTCTAGGTGTTATAAAATATGCACCCTCATATCTGGACCACCTCTCCCCACAAAGTTCTCATGAACTATTTTCTGTTTACTGATTGTAAACTTAAAACAGGAAGAAGCCTTTAATCTTTGTATTTCCAGCATGCAGCCTGATGCCTGGCAGTAGAAAAAAACACTTCACTACTAATGACTGAATATTTTCAATTTGCTGAAAATATTTGTTCCTATTTCTTTGATTTTTCCAAGGGGCAGTGAAACTCTTGGTTTTAATGAACAACAAATCATTCGTTTACCTGTGTCTATCTATTTCTGTGCTTTCTCTTAATCCAAAAGAAAAGATACATACTTTGTAAGGAAACTGCTTCCCTTTCCGTGTTTAATTCCACACCTCGCTCACCTACAAGAATTTTCCTGGGATACTTACTGAGCATTTTGTGCTTCTCTCTCCCTCTTTTTTTTTTTTTTTCTTTTTAGATAAATTCTTGATTTTTCTTTGTTTTTTTTTTCAATGCAGTTTATTCAGGAACCTTGAACAATCATCTGATCCTGGGTAAAGCCAGCCCACTTTAAATAGCCTCTGGGTAGCCAACCTCAGCATGCCACATGGGCAATGCAGATAGGTCCACATACATGGAAGCAAACCAGATCCTCAGCCTTAGCCAAATGTGGAGTTGTTTGTGACAGAGAGCACTCACCATCGGGAAGGTGGAAGGCGGAAACCAGCTCCATCTTTAAGGCGTGGCATTACGCAGCTCTCTACAGTTCCCCCTTTTTGTTTTGGACGCATCAGGCAAGAGTAGAGGTCTGATCTCTGATATTAGAAATAAATTGGGACTTTGTACTGATGTTCATTTAGGTGTCATCCACCCAAAGAGCATCAGACCCGTCTGATACCTTTTTCTCAGAGGGGGGACCTGGTGTATCAACCCGCATGCAATCAGACATGCTCTTCTCTGGGTCCAAAGCGGCTGACCCTGAGTGCAGTGCTTAGCCTCGCATCCTGAGCATAACATTTTGGCTTTTTATGGTAGCCAACCATGCTTGGGGAGACTGTGCTGCTTCAATGAGAATTTTCCCTGTGCTGCAAATCTGTCTAAACAATTGTCTAGCTATATTTTAGGTAATTGGACTGGTGAATTCAATACTACTATGGAGCAGCTGAGAGTGGCCATTGTCATGGTAAATTCTACCAGAGTGGATGCAGGACTAGCCACAGGATTATCATCATGGATTGCTGCAGCCATGAATCATCTGAAGGAAATGGCGGGCATGGGAGCGTTAGCAGGCCTTCTGGTGTTGGTCACCTTGGTTTGCCTGTGGTATATATGCAAGATTAGAGTCTCACAACAGCGTGATGCAGCCATGACCATTCAGGCCTTTACAGCCATTGAAGCAGGACAGTCTTCTCTCTCCCTCTTTAACCTCCTGTTCTCTTGCTCTTCCATAGCATATTTGACTCTATCAACAAATGTTCATTTTTACACAGAAAAGCATATAAAAGGGGAGTTGAAAGTGTGAAGGGAAGTGACTATACACAAATATGGTAACACAGAACACAACGATATATACAAAGACGTTAAAAAGAGCGCAGCATAAATGACAGATGTGAAAGGGAAACGGGGTGTTAATGTGAACTGGAGTGGAAGGGAAGAAAAGGGAAGAAAGGACAAATGGAAGATGAGAAGTGGGAGACTGAAAGTTTTCTCTGGAATCACCTTCCCCCCCCCCCTTTTTTTTCTTTTTCTTTTTTACATTTTAGCAAGAAGGGAGAATCACATTCTTAGTAAAAAAAAAAAAAAAAAAAAAAAAAAAAAAAAAAAAAAAAAAAAAAAAAAAAAAAACCTATTGGTTATATTTCTCATTGTCTGTTTTGATCATCTATGATATGCAAGCTGAGAAGAAACAAACAGCTTACTCACAAAGCATTGCTTACTATTCTTACATGCCGAGGACATTTCAGTAGCGGGTGTTAACTTGGGGATGATGGGGCTGATCTGTGAGTCTATATTTTACTGAATTTTTATGGAATGACAACTCCTAATGAAGGCAGTTTTGTGAGACACACACACACACACACACACACACACCTACCACAGTAGACTCCTTTTCCACTGAGAAGAGGCTCTAGGCAGTCCATCTCTGACTCTGAACTTAATACCTTTACTTATTTTACTCCTGGTTTCCTGCTTCACAGTGAGAGTATAGCCTTCCATATGGACTTGTGCCATGTCAAGATCATTCCTGCATCAGGTCTTTTACCCTGAACTGTTTTGCTCAACATTTTCACACAATTTCCTTTGCAACTTTAAAGTGTATTCTAGCATATCTCCTCACTGGGGTTGGTCTTAGCTAAGCATCTGAGCATATGGCTATTCTCAGCCCTCAACCCATCCTTAAACATGCAATTGTTTTCTTTAGTCTAATTCTTTTTTTATATGTTAAATGAATTTATACTACTTCCTACAAATTTATCGTATATCACTGCTCACTAAATTATAAACTCAGGGGTAGGGGGAATCTTGATCTTGATCTATTATTCTTACTGTTATACAAACCAAATATTGAGAACACAAGTGCAATTTTTCATTTACTATAAGGCACAGGTATACATAAAAATGACAAAAGTTTTATTCTTTAGTTTGTCAGAAATTCTGAAAATATAACATTCACACAACACTATCACTCCCCATTCTAGGCAAATGTAATTCCTTAATAAACCTCATAGTTCATCAGTTTCTTTGGTGAACACAAAGAATGTTTAACTCATACCATGTTAGGTATTTATATATAATTATATACAAACTTTAAAACACATTATACATATGTGCTTAACCACATCTTACTTGTGCTGGTACTTTCTGAAACCTTTAGCGTTTCATTAATTTAATATGTTATTAACATCATTTAAAAACATGGGTTATGTCAACGATAGTGATGGCTCTCCTGTATGACCTTTTTGGCTGTGACCCTAGCCCCATAATCCATAAAGGCTTTTAAAGTTTGCATTATCTCAAATAGCATCAGCATACACCCTGGGATCAACATTACCTGTCAGCATAGGGTGTGATGCATGGGCCACGCCAGCATTTGCCTTCGTTTCTTCATCTTCTTCCCCCCCTCTGCATTCTGAAGAGAAGTGGAAAAGAAAGATCTGAGGGACTTTCTAGTGGTAGAGGTGCAGAAAACCCAGACTTCTGAGCCTCAGTGATGTGGTTCTCTGCTGTAATTCAGAGAACCTGTGACCCTCTCCCCCAGTTATAAGCAAGACCTCATGAAATAGAGGTTTGGTGCAGTTACCTATCAGAGATAAAGCAGATGTCTGCTCTAATAAAGCTTGTCCATCATCTTTGTTGTCTTCAATTTCATTTTCAGAGTCTGGAGCAGATAAAGGAAGGGAGTATTAGAACTCTGTTCCAAAGATGTTTTCTTCTTTATTCATTTGCTTTTAAAGTTTTATGTGTTGATACACTGCATTTTGACCATGCCCATCCACCACTACTCTGAGACCAAAACAGGATAAATACACCTTACAAGTGAGAAGTTAAGGGCTCTGTTTGCAGTAAAGGTAGTTAACAAATAAGTTCAAGTCTGCCTGTGCAGGTTAAGGTTCCTGTTTGTAGTTAAAAAATAAGTTCTTCTTCGTCCAGTGTTACAATCTTGCAAGTTAGTTTCTACTTGTAATTAAGAATAGTTTCCTATTTCTTAACTCTGATGTAAATTACAAAACATATTTTCAACCTACACTGTTATGACCACACTGACATGGTGTATATCTTTACCCTTGTCCCTTCCCTTTCATTGTATTTTTCTAACAATGTGTAATAGGCAGCTCTACAACCCCTGTAAACAATGTATCTCTTCTCAAAAAAGGACCTCAAGAGGCCATCAGGGGCTTCTCCGTCAAATTCCTACATCTCACTGGCCAGTCCCGGCTGTACCCAAAAAGACAAGCTTAGTTGAAAAATTGTGAATTTAGTCTTTTCTCCTTGCAATTCTCAGGTTTAACACTACCTCCTCTAACTCCTGTTTGTTTCCCCATTAATTACCCCTCTAGTGTCACATCCTCCTTTTACTTTTTCTATTCTGCTATTATTATTAATTTCTAAGTCCAAATAGTGCTGCCCATTTTCTTGTAAATGTGTGGCCATTCACTGTATCTGAGCAACCAGTGGCCATGTCACCAGTGTCAAGTGACTCCCTCTCCTTCAGCGATTATCTAAAGATTTTCTTCTCTGGAATTAAGCCACATCTAAGAGAAGAGAATGAACTTCTCCTCCCCCTCAGTTCAACATTCTATGTACTCAGTTCAAAGAAGGAAAATGTGTAAGACCACAGTTCCCTGAGTCTTTACCAGGACATGAAAGTAGAGATCAAATGGTTTCTGTGGCAGACTGAGGCATGGGGCTAGTTACCTAATGGAGAAGGCAGTATAGTCAGTTTCTGAGGTTCATCATCTTCATCATCAGAATGAAATTCTGAAGCAATATGAACAGAAGATATCAGAGGAGATCTAAATACGTATCTAAGGTCTACATACATGAAAACCTGGCACAACACTGGTCAGTAAATGATCATGCTGCTCTTTGAACCATGGATGCTCAATCTGTTCTCCAAGCTTCACGCTTTTTATTAGCATGCTGGCCTCTTCTAAATAAACAAATGGAGGCACAGATTCTATGAAGCAAGGACTTATCTCTATCACAATCATTATATAAGTAAACACGTAGCCAAACTCTGTAGCCAGAGATTCTCTTTAGCATTTATTTTTTCTGACAAAAAGATGCTTGACTGTATTCAACAAAAATAACACAGAAGAAAATGTCAAGAATTTGAGAGATACATTTTCCATAGCACTTGCTGGGGTAGGATCTGTGGGCCTGCAGACTAAGCTCCGCTGGTCACCTTGTGATAAATATTTAGTGGAGCACATAAACACCCACTGCTCCTCTGTAATTGATGCTGTCCTGCCAAAACAGAAAATCTGAGACATGACGGAGACAACCACAGGCACAAAATCTATAATGCTTACAGTTTTTAGAGACAAATTAATATTCCCTAAACCTCAAATTCTGGTTCTTCTTCTTTTTTTTTTTTTTTTGGTTTGTTTTGCTTTTCCCAGTAAAAATTAAGGCAAAGATTTTCTTCTCTGGAATTAAGCAACAGCAACATCTAAGAGAGAGAGAGCGGACTTCTTCCCTCCCCCATTCAACATTCTATATCTGAGAATGAGTCTAAAATCTGTATTATGTGACCAGAAGCTTAGACCACTAAAAACCCTATTTTGGAAGTCATCATGACTGAATATTTTCTGAGCGCCCGCCATCTGCCAGATGTCATTTCTTACATGACCAATATGCACTCAAATAAAGTAGCCAAAAAGGTCTGCCTTATAAAGACTGTGTTTTAGGAGAGCAAAACGCAATAATGGAATGAATATGTAAATTCCTTTGGGCAGTTATGGTGCAATTGTCAAAGGAGAAAATAAAATATTTAAGAATAGAAAAGTAGTTGCGGTGAATCTGGGCTTTTTAATCTGTTAAGCAAATAGACAAGCTACAGCCAGAGGGTTTGACTTCACTGAAAACAGAAGTAAAGACAGAAGCCTCGTGGACAGTAGAAAAGGAAGGAGCTGATGGCATTTTGGCCAGAACTACTCACTTAATCTCAGCTGTTTTTTGGACTTGACAAAGTGGCCTGCAAATATTTTGCCTGCCATTTCTGTTTTCTCAAAGATGTTCTCAACGAGGTTCTCAGCGTTGTTAAGGATGAAGCTTGCACCTTCTCCTATTCGGAGTAATTCGTCTCTGTTTAAAACATTCTTTTCCACCAAGTCATCAAAAACCCCATCCAGCATGTCCTTGGCCAAACCCTTGATCTTGTAGATTGGATCTCTTTCATGTATTCTCTTAGCTGTGAAAATAATAGCATTTAGACACGAAAAAAAAAAAAAGTTTAGATATCTGTTTATACACTACTAGCTTTTAAATTCATATAAAAATCACCTGCACGGCTAAACAGGACTTCCTGAATGGCATTCTTGGAATTTCTGCTTCATACATCAGGATGGGATCCATGGGTTTTCTTGTTGTTTTTCTATTCTTTTTTTAAATTATTTCTTTTATTTTTTGAGAGTATAATATAATTAATCAGGTGATTCCTGAGTGACAGTTTCTCCAAGAACTGCACAAGAATTTATCTTGTTCAACCCTCTCCAAGTTTATACAGGAGGAAGTGGAGGTTGAGAGAAGAAAAACACTCCATGAAGCAATTTAGCAATAAATATCTGATGTTTTGATGTATCATTCATGACCCGTCCAAGTTTGCTCATTTTTTCATAAATAACATGGAAAGACGTTTTAGTTCATATGTGGCATAGTGAGCTATGAACAAATTACAGCTATGTGGTGGTTATATTGCCAGGACTCCTAGATGCCGCAGTGTGGAGATGGAGAAGTGGAACTAGCTGGTTTCTCGCTGCTGAAAGTAGTTCAGATACAGAGCAGAACGATGGAGGAAACACAAGTTTTTGTTGAATAGTCTCGTTTTCTCACCCTCACAATAGAACACCTCCACAGTGGGGGAACCTCAAGTCAGTGAGTCAAAAAGCATGCTTTAAACTACAGGAAAATATTAATATGTTGGGTCTAGATAAGTTACATTTCCCTCTCTTTTCAGCAGTTGTAAAACACTAAGCTGGAGGATTGGTGTTTGCGCTCCCGCTTCTACCGGTGCTGTTAAAGCCTGTCCACTCAGACTTCCACAGCTCTGTTCTGATGGAGCCCCTCCACATCTGTCCTCTCAGAAATCCATCCAGAACTCCCTCAGCACAACCATAAACAAAGAAAAGGCTCACTTACCCGCCATGGCTGTGCAGGCTCTCTGGACATAAGAAATAACAAAAGTGAAAGCGATCTCGGAAATGGTCTGCCTTTCCTTTCCAGAAACATACCGATGGTGCTGACTCACTGGGAAACTCCAGCTTTACAATTTCTCTTGTCTTTGCCCAGAGAGCCAACCAGGGATTTCCTCTGATAAGCAATGTTTCTCCTTGACGCAACGAAGTTTTCTGACTGAAAATGTGTATTCACACAAAAATTCATTCTGGGTCCTGCCTGTTTTTAGCACAGTTTAGAAATGCACTCTGACTTCTGTTTTTCTCAGCATCTCCCTGGGCTTTCACCTAGATGGGAGACCGTACCACAGTGACACTTGCTTCACTCAGAATGTGTCGGTCTGGTAGGCTTCAGGGGACAGAGATGCTGACAGAGAAGCCAGTTCAAAACCCTGGTAAGTAATCTTGTTTCCACGTCTCTGAGTCAGCATGTTTATCTGTCAGTTTCAGAGATCACTTATCTGGAGATGCCAGTGCACATTTTAGGCTTGCTAAGTGCGCAAGAGACTCTTTCCTTCTAACTTTTCAAATTTTATGGATAAGTGATGGTAGTAAAAGTTAAATAAGAAAATGTTTATAAACGAAAAATGAATGCTATAAAACTGCTGCTTTATGTTCATGGCTCAGGACTGGACATGTTAGCTGCTTTCCTTGTGAATTATTTCCTAATCCTTGTGAAATACTTAACACAGTTCTAATGCTGTTGACTTTTTACATTAACCTTCCTTCGGTAGCTGTCTTTGCCTTACTTACCGCAGGAGTTAATTGGTGTGACCAACACATCAACTTCAAATAACTTCTGTGCAGTTCCAGGCTCTGCCTTCACAAAGCTTTCCTCCTTTTTCCAGCTTGGGTACTTGAACATCCATGAAGATAATCTGGTAAATTCTAGGAGAAGATAAAGCAGAAGATGGACACGCAGCTGGAACTCTCCTTTTCTCCTTTTTAACCACCTCGGGTCTCTGTGCAAGGCCCATAAAGCACATCCAGGCCAGCTCTCTTCCAGTTGCATAGTCAGTCCTCTCCAGAAACTCCCTCACAATCATTCCTGCCCCAGTAACAGAAAAAGCCTCTCTTAATACAGAAAAAAAAAAAAAAAAAAAAAAAAAAAAGTGCCATAGGGCCAGTGTCATATAGTTGAATTAGAAATCAATCAACTTGCTACTGGAAAACATCATAATGATATAATGAATGGCATACAATCTGATAAGTTGAGAACTATCAAGTGTGGTAGATGATAACTTTAAAATGTTTGCCGAATAATGCGGCCACAGTTCAAAGACTAGCATTAGCATAGTACAGAAAAGCTTAGAGTGAAAATCAAAACTCTCAGTTTGCCTCACTCCTGTATTCTAGATACAACGTCCCTAAAATTATTTCTATTTTTTGAATAGCAGTAATCATTTCTTAAATTATTTTGTTTGATGGTGGCACACCGTATGAATCCTAGCTGTTTCCACCCCTATTCACCACTCTTATCCTCTGTATTTCTTGCTGAAGCTTTTTTTTTTTTAAGTTGGTAAACTCCTTATATATTTATTTTTTTACTTACTTTTTTTTTTTTTTCCTTGAGACAAGTTCTCACGTTTCCCTAGTTGGCCTCCATATTGTATGTAGCTGAGGGGTGACTTTTTTTTTTTTTTCAACAATCATCTGACCCTGGGGAAAGCCAGCCCACAGCTTAAATAGCCTCTGGGTAGCCAACCCAGGCGTGCCACGTGGGCAATGCAGATAGGTCCACATACATGGAAGCAAGCCAGATCCTCAGCCTTAGCCAAATGTGGAATTGTTCGTGACAGAGAGCACTCACCATCGGGAAACCAGCTCCATCTTTAGAGCAGCTGAGAGTGGCCATTGTCACAGTAAATTCTACCAGAGTGGACGCAGGACTAGCCACAGGATTATCATCATGGATTGCTGCAGCCATGAATCATCTGAAGGAATGGGCGGGCATGGGAGTGTTAGCAGGCCTTCTGGTGTTGGTCTCCTTGGTTTGCCTGTGGTATATATGCAAGATTAGAGTCTCACAACAGTGTGATGCAGCCATGATCATTCAGGCCTTTACAGCCATTGAAGCAGGACATTCTCCCCAAGCATGGTTGGATACCATAAAAAGCTAAAATGTTACACTCAGGATGCGAGGCTAAGCACTGCACTCAGGGTCAGCCGCTTTGGACCCAGAGAAGAGCATGTCTGATTGCATGCGGGTTGATCCCCCAGGTCCCGCCTCTGAGAAAAAGGTATCAGACGGGTCTGATGCTCTTTGGGTGGATGACACCTAAATGAACATCGGTACAAAGTCCCAATTTATTTCTAATATCAAAGATCAGACCTCTACTCTTGCCTGATGCGTCTAAAACAAAAAGGGGGAACTGTAGAGAGCTGCGGAATGCTGAAGCTTTTCTTAACAAGTCCCCTCTGACACATGCCCATTCACTGAAGACTCCCAAGTGTTTTACTTGTTTATTTCAGAATCGTGGTAGGAAGGTTATTTAATGGAGCTTGGGAAGCTTAGCGATGAAGAAACTGACAATACTGCTCCAAACAACCCTCAGCTGCAAGTAGTACTTCAGGGAGGGTTTCTCCTCTACATATCCTGAAATGTTGATGATTCCATCAGGACCCTGTCATGTAAGATAGCCACGGCCACAGTGAGTTTGTGAGAGATAGCCCACGGCCACAGTGAATTCCTGTAAGGTACCCACAGTGAGTTCATGTGAGAGAGCCAGCTGCACGGAGTTCTTGAGCACAGCAGCTTTTTTATAGCCAGAAAAACATCACTTTGCTGCATGTACATCTATCTTTCAAATACTTGTGGATGTCTATTTTATATATTTTTTGTCATTGGCTACTTCATATAAAAACAAAGTATAGCTAGCTTAAACTGCCTCATTTCCCTCTTATTCCTTGATTTTCAATTTTTTTTCACCACAAGTATCATGAATTAATTTTTGAGACAAATTCCTGGTTTCAAACACATGGTCTTCTTGCCCCAAGCTCATGAGTGCTGAGACTGCAGGACTGACCTGAAAACACAGTTATTTCTTCAGTGTTAAGTGGTTTCACTTTCTTTTGAAATCTATTCTCCATTTTCACTCTAATCATACTTCATTTTGATATTCATTTTTTTTTTAAGTTTTTCCAACTTGTAAATGAGACTACCTTGAACTACCAGCATGAACACCTGCCAGTCTGCTCTGGAGTATCACACACATTCATGAGACTACTCTGCTCTCATGAGCATTAATTGTCAGAAATTATGTTTTCATTTTAAAACCTAAAACACTATGCCAATCAAACAATTACTGTCTGCTGTGGTGTGAGCCTGTCCTGTAAATTGTCATGTGCTGGAATAATTTTTACACTGTGCTGAGTTTTATAAAGACAAGTTATTGTAAGATAAGGACCACAGTTAGAAAGTCAGCCCTGCTGTTGTTGGTGTTGGTCTCCGGTTGGATAACATCCAGCATGCCTCAGTGCTTGATCCATTGTGTCCAGTTTTCCCTCTATGTTGTGATACAGATAAGTTGTCTGCAAAGATGCTGCTTCATCTATATTTCTACCAGAACCACGAGGCAAATAAATCTCTTCCTTTTTAAAGACCACTGTCAAGTTTCAATCTTGTTATTGTAAATTTAAAAAAAGTAAAAGAATATACTGCCTCCTATCCCCTTTCTTAGCCTCTACCATCTTTCTGTCTGTCTCCCTATGAATCTGACTATTCTAAGTATGTACATATTCTAAGTATGTACATACTATTCTAAGTATGTACACACTCTCTCATTGCGCCTCAGTTACTTTATGTGGTATCATATCCATAGGAACCACCCATGTTGCAGTATGTGGCAGAATCCTTTCGGTTTTTACATCTGAATAGCATTCATATTCGCACACGTAATGGGATGGTACTTCATTCTGCCTATCCATTCATTTTTGGTTTGTTACCATGTTTTAAGTATTGTGAATATTGCTGCCATGAATAAAAACTATTAAAGTACTTCTTTGATATGTCATTTCTAATTATGTTGTTTAAATGAATAGCCACCATATTGTGCGTCACATTGGCTGTAAAGCAACACCTCCCAGTGCACAGTGCAGCAGGATTTGATTGCAACACTTCCTTGCTAATATACGTTTTAATTTAAGGTTTTCTAGAATATTTGTGTGTGTGTATGTGTGTGTGTGTGTGTGTGTGTGTGTGTGTCTATACATGCCACACTTGTATGAATGTCAGAAGACAATTTGTGGAATGAGTCACTCCTCTCCTTCTACCATGTGGGACCCAGGGATCAAACTCAGGTCTTCAGCCTTGGCAGCAAGAGTGTTTATTCATTGAACCATCCCAACAGCCTTTCTGGTATAATTTTAACAGTCATCTTACTGTGTGTTAGGCATATCATATTATCATTTACATACTATTTTATCTCTTGCCCTCTTATTGTGAAAATGCCTCAACAAAAGCAATTGAAAGAAGAAAGGGCTTCCTCCAGTTAAGAGTTTTTTTTTTTAATATTTTTTTTCATCAATTACACTTTATTCATTCTGCATCCCCCCATAAACCCCTCCCTCCTCCCCTCCCAATCCCACCCTCCCTCCTCCCTCTGCTTGCATGCCACTCCCCAAGTCCACCGATAGGGGAGGTTCTCCTCTCCTTTCTGATCTTAGTCTATCAGTTCACATCAAAAGTAGCTGCATTGTCCTCTACTATGGCCTGGTAGGGCTGCTCCCCTCCAGGGGGAGGTGATCAAAGAGCAGGCCAATCAGATTATGTCAGAGGCAGTCCCTCTTCACATTACTATGTAACCCAATTGGACTCTGAACTGCCCTGGGCTACATCTGTGCAGGGGTTCTGGGTTATCTCCATGAATAGTCCTTGGTTGGAGTATGAGTCTCTGGGAAGTTCCCTGTGTTCACATTTTCTTGTTCTGTTGCTCTCCTTGTGGAGACCCTGTCCTCTCCAGCTCTTACTATTTCCCAGTTCTTACCTAAAATTCCATTCACTCTGCCCAACAGTTGCCCATCAGGCTCAGCATCTGCTTTCATAGTCTGTAGGGCAAAGGCTTTCAGAGGCCCTCTGTGGTAGGTTCCTAGGTTGTTTCCTGTTTTCTTCTTCTTCTGATGTCCATCCTCTTTGCCTTTCCGGATGGGGATTGGACATTTTAGTTAGGGTCCTCTCTCTTGCTTAGTTTCTTTAGATGCACAGGTTTTAGTGGGTTTGTCCTATGTTGTATGTCTATATGAGTGAGTATATATCATGTGTGTCTTTTTGCTTCTGGGACAACTCACTCAGGATGATCCTTTCCAGATCCCACCATTTACCTGCAAATTTCATGATTTCCTTATTTTTCATTGCTGAGTAATATTCCATTGTATAGATGTACCACAATTTCTGCATCCATTCTTCAGTTGAGGGGCATCTGGGTTGTTTCCAGCTTCTGGCTATTACAAATAAAGCTGCTACAAACATGGTTGAGCAAATGTCCTTTTTGTGTACTTGAGCCTCTTTTGGATATATGCCCAGGAGTAGTATGGCTGGATCTTGAGGAAGCGCTATTCCTAGTTGTCTGAGAAAGCACCAGATTGATTTCCAAAGTGGTTGTACCAGTTTACATTCCCACCAGCAGTGGAGAAGGGTTCCCCTTTCTCCACAACCTCTCCAGCATGTGTTGTCACTTGAGTTTTTTATCTTGGCCATTCTCATGGGTGTAAGGTGAAATCTCAGGGTTGTTTTGATTTGCATTTCCCTAATGGCTAGTGAGGTTGAGCATTTCTTTAAGTGCTTCTCTGCCATTCGGTATTCCTCTACAGAGAATTCTCTGTTTAGCTCTGTTCCCCATTTTTTAAGTGGATTACTTGGTTTGCTGCTTTTCAGCTTCTTTAGTTCTTTATATATACTGGATATGAGTCCTCTGTCAGATAAAGGGTTGGTGAAGATTCTTTCCCAATCTGTAGGTGTTCGCTTTGTTTTGATGACGGTGTCCTTTGCTTTACAGAAGCTTTTCAGTTTCATGAGGTCCCATTTATTGATTGTTGCTCTTAGAGCCTGTGCTGTTGGTGTTCTGTTCAGGAAGTTTTCTCCTGTACCAATGAGTTCTAGGGTATTACCCACTTTTTTTTCAAGCCGATTTAATGTGTCTGGTTTTATGATGAGGTCTTTGATCCACTTAGACTTCAGTTTTGTGCAGGGTGATAAGTATGGGATCTATTTTCATTTTTCTACATGTAGACATCCAGTTGGACCAGCACCATTTGTTGAAGATGCTATCTTTTTTTCCATTGAATTGTTTTGGCGTCTTTGTCAAAGATCAGGTGTCCATAAGTGTGTGGGTTTATTTCTGGGTCCTCTGTTCGGTTCCATTGATCCACCATTCTGTTTCTATGCCAGTACCATGCAGTTTTTAAAACTGTTGCTCTATAGTACAACTTAAGATCAGGGATGGAGATACCTCCAGAAGATCTTTTATTGTAGAGGATTGTTTTAGCAATTCTGGGTTTCTTGTTATTCCATATGAAGTTGAGAATTTTTCTTTCCAGGTCTGTAAAGAATTGTGTTGATAATTTGATGGGCATTGCATTGAATCTGTAGATTGCTTTTGGTAAGATGGCCATTTTTACTATGTTAATCTTGCCAAGCCATGAGCATGGGAGATCTTTCCATCTTCTCATATCTTCTTCTAATTCTTTCTTCAGAGATTTGAAATTTTTTTCATACAAGTCTTTGACTTCCTTGGTTAGGGTTACTCTGAGGTACCTTATGTCATTTGTGGCTATTATGAAGGGTGTTGTTTCCCTAATTTCTTTCTCACCCTTTTGTCTTTTGTATACAGGAGGGCTACTGATTTTTTTGAGTTAATTTTGTATCCTGCCACTTTGCTGAAGGTGTTTATCAGCTGTAGGAGTTCCCTGGTAGAGTTTTTGGGGTCACTCATGTATACTATCATATCATCTGCAAATAGTGATAATTTGACTTCTTCCTTTCCAATTTGTATCCCCTTGATCTCCTTCAACTGTCTTATTGCTCTAGCAAGGACTTCCAGAACTATGTTGAAGAGATATGGAGAGAGTGGGCAGCCTTGTCTTGTCCCTGATTTCAGTGGGATTGCTTTAAGTTTCTCTCCATTCAGTTTGATGTTGGCTATAGGCTTGCTGTATATCGCCTTTACTATGTTTAGATATGTGCCTTGTATCCCTGATCTCTCCAATACTTTGAACATGAATGGATGTTGGATTTTGTCAAATGCTTTTTCAGCATTTAGGGAGATTATCATGTGGTTTTTTTCTTTCAGTTTGTTAATATGGTGGATCACATTGATGGATTTCCGTATATTGAACCACCCCTGCATACCTGGGATGAAGCCTACCTGGTCATAGTGGATAATATCTTTGATGTGTTCTTGGATTCGGTTTGCAAGTATTTTATTAAGTATTTTTGCATCAATGTTCATAAGGGAGATTGGCCGGAAATTCTCCTTCTTTGTTGAGTCTTTGTGAGGTTTAGGTACCAAGGTGACTGTGGCTTCATAGAATGAGTTTGGTAATGTTCCTTCTGTTTCTATTTTGTGGAATAGTTTGAAGAGAATTGGTGTTAGCTCTTCTTTGAAGGTCTGGTAGAATTCTGCACTGAAGCCATCTGGTCCTGGGCTTTTTTTGGATGGGAGACTTTTGATGAATGCTTCTATTTCTTTGGGGGATATAGGTCTATTTAGTTGATTTACCTGGTCCTGGTTCAGCTTTGGTAAGTCAAATCGATCAAGAAAATTGTCCATTTCATTTAGATTTTCAAATTTTGTGGCATATAGACTTTTGAAGTAAGTCGTAATGATTGTTTGGATTTCCTCAGTGTCTGTAGTTATATCCCCCTTTTCATTTCTGATTTTGTTGATTTGGGTGGTGTCTCTCTGCCTTTTAGTTAGCCTGGCTAAGGGTTTGTCGATCTTGTTGATTTTCTCAAAGAACCAGCTCTTGGTTTCATTGATTCTTTGAATTGTTTTATTTGTTTCCAATTGATTGATTTCAGCCCTGAGTTTGATTATTTCCAGCCATCTACTCCTTCTTGGTGTGTCTGCTTCTTCTTTTTCTAGGATTTTTAAATGAGCCATTAGGGTGCTTGAATGAGCTGTCTCGAATTTCTTCTTGAAGGCACTTAGTGCTATGAACTTTCCTCTTAGCACTGCTTTCATTGTGTCCCACAGTTTGGGTATGTTGTGTCTTCATTTTCATTGATTTCTAGAAAGACTTTAATTTCTTTCTTTATTTCTTCCCTGACCCAGCTGTCATTTAGTAATAAGTTGTTCAGTTTCCATGTGTGTTTAGGCTTTCTGTTATTTCTGTTATTGTTGAGGTCCAGCTTTATTCCATGGTGATCAGACAAGATACATGGGATTATTTCAATCTTCTTGTATCTGTTGAGGCTTGCCTTGTGACCCACAATATGGTCTATTTTAGAGAAGGTTTCATGAGGTGCTGAGAAGAAGGTAAATTCTTTTTGTTTGGGTGTAAAGTTCTGTAAATGTCTGTTAGGTCCATTTGATTCATGACCTCTGTCAGAGACATTGTTTCTTTGTTTAATTTCTGTTTTGTTGACCTGTCCTTTGTTGAGAGTGGGGTGTTGAAGTCTCCCACTATTAATGTGTGGGGATCTATATGTACTTTAAATTTTATCAATGTTTCTTTCACAAATGTGGGTGCCCTTGTATTTGGGGCATAGATGTTCAGGATTGTGATGTCTTCCTGGTGGAATTTTCCCTTGATGAATATGAAGTGTCCTTCCCCATCTCTTTTTATTAATTTTGGTTGAAAGTCTATTTTATCAGATATTAGAATGGCTACTCCTGCTTGCTTCTTGGGTCCATTTGCTTAGAAAGATGTCTTCCAACCCTTTACCCTCAGGTAATGTCTATCTTTGTGTCTTAGGTGTGTTTCTTGTATGCAACAGATTGCTGGGTTTTGTTTACGTATCCATTCTGTTAATCTGTGTCTTTTTATTAGAGAGTTGAGTCCATTGATGTTGAGAAAGATTAATGACCAGTGGCTGTTAGATCCCTTGATTTTGATGTTGGCTGTGGTCATCACGTTGTGTGCTTGGTTGCTTTTTGTTTTACTGAAGTGAGGTTATTTATTTCCTGTGTTTTCTTGGATGTAGCTAGTTTTCCTGGGTTGTATTTTCCCTTCCAGTGTCTTCTGTAATGCTGGATTTGTTTGTAGGTATTGTTGAAATTTGTTTTTGTCATTGAATATCTTGTTTTCTCCATCTATGAGGACTGAGAGTTTTGCGGGGTATAGTAGCCTGGGCTGACATCTGTGTTCTCTTAGGGTCTGCATGATATCCATCCAGGCCCTTCTGGCTTTCATAGTCTCTGTTGAAAAGTCAGGTGTGATTCTAATGGGTTTGCCATTATATGTTACTTGGCCTTTTTCCCTTGCAGCTTTTAGTATTTTTTCTTTGTTCTGTATACTTACTGTTTTGATTATTATGTGGCGGGAGGATTTTCTTTTCTGGTCAAATTTGTTGGGTGTTCTGTAGGCCTCATGTATTCTAATTGGCCTCTCCTTTAGCTTGGGGAAATTTTCTTCAATGATTTTGTTGAAAATATTTTCTGGGCCTTGGAGAAGGGAGTCTTTTTTTTCCTCTATACCTATTATTCTTAGGTTTTGTCTTTTCATATTGTCTTGCATTTCTTGGACGGTCTGTGACAGGAATTTTTCGGATTTAACATTTTCTTTGACAGATACATCGATTTCTTCCATTGTATCTTCTACACCTGAGATTCTTTCTTCCATCTCTTGTAGTCTGTTGGTTATGCTTACCTCTGTAGTTCCTGTTTTCTTCCCTAGATTCTTCCTTTCCATTATTTCTTCCATTTGTGTTTTCTTTAATTTTTCCAATTCTATCTTCAGGTCTTGAGTTGTTTTGTTTACTTCCTTCACCTGTCTGATTGTACTTTCCTGTTTTTCTTTTAGTTCCTTCAGCTTTGTTTCTTTTATTTCATTCAGTGCTTTAAGCATTTCCTTTGTAATGGCCATAAACTGTTTGGCTGCAGCTTCCTCTATTTCTTTATGGATGGCAATATTCTGTTTGAGTTTATCTTCCTCTATGTCTTTACGTATCTTATTTGTTTCCTCTGTTATCATCTTCATGAGCATACTTGTTAGGTCATCTTCTTGGATTTCAGTTATGATGGGGTATCCAGGGCTACTTGCCCCTGGGTAACTGGGTTCTGGAGATGCCATATTGCTCTGTCTTTTGTTGCTTGAGCTTTTACGCTGGCCTCTACCCATTGTGTTATCTTAGGTGTTTGGGGTTATTTTCTGGTGGTTCCTGGGGCTCCTGTGGTGGAGAGAATCGCCTTTGCAGAAAGCTGGTTTTTCCTGAAGGATGTCTTCTCAGCTTTTTGGGTATAGTCCCTGGATGGCTGGTGTTTTTTCAGGAGTTGCTCACCTCAGGGATATAGACCTGAGTGGTAACTGTGGTCTTTGTTAGTGGAGAGGGTTCTCCTCTCACCCAGGGAAGTCCTGAGGGCAGCTGCCCTGTTTCTGGGTTTCTTGTTGTATATTTAATGATAAGCTGCTGTGACCCAGTTGGACATCAGGCGCGCATCAACTGTTTGTGCCTGTGTCTGGAGCATAGCTGAGTAATGGCGTCTTGGCCTCACTAGTCTGCTAGACTTTTTCTAGGGAAAGATTGGGTGATTTATGTCAGTACAGTTTCCTTCCTTCCCTGTGGATTCTCTGGAGACAAGGACTCCCAGTGTCTTTTTTTGCCCTGGTGCACACTGCTCAGTGTCCGCCAGCTGGCTGGCCACAGAAACTGCCTGTGCCTGGAGCACAGCTGAGTGCTGGTGGCTCAGTCTCTGCCAGCTGTCTGGTGTGCAGAAACTTCCTGTGTCTGCCTTTGCAGCCTTTGGGAGCCTGAGTGCCTCCCTAAGCTGGGTAATTTTCCGGGGACCTTTTCAGGCTGGGGGTGTCGGCTGAGTGCTCTGAGATCAGACCAGCCGTTTCCCTCCCTGTGTGTTTGCACCGGACAGTGAAACTCATTCGCTGGTGCCCTGGTGCCCACAGTTCTATCTCAGGCGGCGAGTTAGGCACGCAGGCAGGCAGGGCTCTGTGCCGGAACCTGGGTCCCCCGCTCTGGCTCCAGGCTGGCTCCTGGGGTGCCTGTGGAACCCGAGTCTTTTCTAGGGGATGTCTGGGTGACCTAAGGCCAGTCCCAGTCGTTTCCTGTACCCTGGGGTTATCTCTCGACTGAAGATTCCAGTCTCTGATAGTGTGGTGCCCAAGGTTCAGTCTGGGACCGTGACCAGAGACACTGGCTTGTGGCTCTGGGCTGGGGCTCGGGCTGGCGGCCGGCAGCCAAGCGTCTGGCGGAACCAGGGTCTCTTCCGCGGTTTAGCCGGGTGAGTTAAAAGCTGATTGAATCCCCCACCGTGGGGTATTCTCTCACCTGGGAAACACAATGACTGTGTTTTATGGCCACGAGTTCTGATTACTGGTCACTGTGCTGATCCTGATGCTGCTGCTCAGAATGAGAGTCCTCCCGGCGCCACCATCTTGCCCCTCCCCAGTTAAGAGTTTTTATGGTACAGTCCATCATGATAGCCATTAAGGTTGCATAAACTTAGAGCAGCTGGTCACTTTGTGCCCATACCTGAGAAGAAGGAAGTGATGGGCTCCTGTGCTCAGCTTGGATGATGAGCTCAGACATTTGGATGATGCTTCCCACTCTTAGGCTAGGCCTTCCTTCATCAGGCAACCTAGTCAACACAATGGCTCACTGGCATGCTTGTTTCCAAGGTGAAGTGTACAATTAAAAGCTGACTATCAGACTCACCATTTTCTTTCACTCTACTACCGGAGCTAAGCTTCCCGCTTTTCTCTTTCAGCAAGGTGGACATCATATGAGCCTGAAAGTTAGAAATCATAGTTTGTTTTTCCCCATCATTTCAACTTACTAACATTTTAATTTAAATATATTCTCCATTAAACAACTCAAATAGACACAGTTAGTGGCTTCTTTTTATTTTACGTGCACAATTCAATGCATGTTCTCTTTTGGCGAAGAGTGTTTACTCAGGCTGGCCTTGAATTCCCAATTATTCTTTTCTCGGCTTCCCTGTTTCTGAACAGTAGGTACACAACATGATCCTTGGCCAAAATCACTTCTTTAAGCTGATAATCTTCTATTGTTTCTTGCTTCTGCAAAGGAAAGAAAGCATGTTTATTCCATAGAGAATCCATTCACTCATCATTGATGGCTAATCATATTCTTCCTATGATTAGGAAGAACATGATACCTTGACACCTACTTGGATTCTTTGTGGTTCATACAGGAGAGAAAAAAGATACATCATAAGACAGAGATGATATATACACTAAAAAAAGTATATGAGCACAATATAATTTACTTTAATAATTGTTGTTGGTATAATGTTCTTGTATACAATTTACCTTTGTTCATTCAAATGCTGATTTTTCTACCCCACTATCCGGTTCCAGTCTGGACATTGCATTGTGATGTTTGTTCTAAGCATCACCTGTCTCAAGTTTGTGTTAACAGGCCACCATTTGTTCTCTGTATTTTCAATTAAACAACCAGCCAATGCTGCACAATGGAGAGAATAGGATTGGACTTCCTGGTCCAGAGGGGAGGAGAAAGAAGCCAGTGGAAGAAGTAGGAGAGGAGATTCAGGAGGAGAGCACTTGGAACCAGGAGGAGAGATGAACCGGACCAAAGATATGACTGAAAGCAAGTATAATGTGTAAAATCTGAGTGGTAGGAAACTCTGCGGGCTTGGAGGTTTAGGATGGAGTAACTATTGCCCAGCTATTGTGCTCTAGGTTAATTAAATAAAGCCTAATCTCTGTGTGGTGATTTGAGTATACAACTGGTTTAAGAATAACCACGATTTAACTAAAACATAAATCAATATTAAATATTAATATTCAACAACAAATTGTTAAATTAATCCTTCTGCCATTTATTGTTGTTTGGTTTTACCAATAACTTTTATTATTTGCTTGATTGTTTGAAATGATAAATGGAATCTAAATGTATGGAAGTATAATGAAAACTTGCTGGTAACCAATGAACTAGGCCAACCTAGAAGATCAGCTTGGCCATCCAAGTTGAGGTTTCTACTGGGAAATCTACTTACTGTTCTCAGTTGCTAGGAAAGAGGTAGAAATACCTTGTCTGGGTTGCCCAATCAATGATGAGCACCTAGAAATTAATACTTGCCTTCTCAAATGACTGTTACACCTAAAACCAAAAAATAAACTGTGGACTATAAAAGCTTCAAGATTCACAGAAAACATGCTTCACTATAGTGCAGAGTTGTTTGGATGAGGTTAAGTTAATGGATACTTTCAGTCAGCATTACTACCCAAGCCCATGTAGAATTACACTCTACACAGAAGTGAACATCCTGCCTAAGTAGAGATCTTCCCACTTCTATTCATGAGAATTCAGTTCGGAAGATGACCTATTTTTTTTTTAATTTTTATTTTTTAATATTAGTTACCGTTTGTTAACTTTGTATCCCTCTGTTTCCCGCTCCCTCTTTCCCTCCCAATCCCACCCTCCCTCCCTCATCTCCTCCCTACCCCTTTCCAAGTCCACTGATAGGGGAGGACCTCCTCCCCTTTCATCTGATACTGGTTTATCAGGTATCTTCAGGACTGGCTGTAAAGTCCTCCTGTGTAGCCTAACAGGATTGCTCCTTCCTCAGGGAGGGAGTGGGGGAGGAGGTCAAAGAGCCCACCATTGAGTTCATGTCAGAAACAGTCCCTGTTCCCCTTATTAGGATACCCACTTGGATACTGAGCTACCAAAGGCTACATCTGAGCAGAGTTTCTAGGTTACATCCATACATGGTCCTTGGTGGGAGAAACAGTCTCATAAAAGACCCCTGTGCCCAGGTATATTTGGTCCTTGTGGAGCTCCTGTCCTCTCCAGGTCATATTAACTCCCCCCCCCCTTTTTTTATGTTTCCCTGCACTCTGCTGAAGGTTTGGTTATGAGTCTTAATACCTGCTTTGATACACTGCTAGGTAGTCTTTTAGAGGCTCTCTGTGGTAGGCTCTTGTCATGTTACTTGTTTGGAGAAAGGGGAACCCTCCTCCATTGCTGGTGGGAATGCAAACTTATACAACCTCTTTGAAAATCAATCTGACACTTTCTCAGACAATCAGGAATACTGCTTCCTCAAGATCCAGCTATACCACTCCTAGGCATATATCCAAAAGAGGTTAAAGTATACAACAAGGACATTTACTCAGCCATGTTTATAGCAGCTTTATTTGTAATAGCCAGAACCTGGAAATAACAGATGTCCCTCAGTTAAAGAATGGATACAGAAATTGTGGTACTTTTACACAATAGAATACCACTCAGCAATTAAAAACAAGGAAATCATGAAATTTGCAGGAAAATGGTAGGACCTGGAAATGATCATCCTGAGTGAGATATCCCAAAAGCAGAAAGACACACATGGTATATACTCATTTATATAGACCTAAAAGATAGGATAAACATACTGAAATCTATATACCTAAAGAAGACCCAGGGTACAATGATCAATCCTCACTTAGAAAGACAAATGGGATGGACATTGGATGTAAGATGACCTAATTTTAACTCCAGTCAAGATGAAGTAAATTAATTTACCTCAGTCAACTGAGGTAAATTAAAAATCTCAGTAACATCTTTTTAAGGTTTGAATCCCAGCTGAATCTCACAATCAGCAATAGCTGACTTATTAAGCCTATTTGCTTGCATTAAGCAATCACATCCTACTTACCATCGATACACAAATACAGAACTGAGTAATTAAATTCTCCCAACCCAAACTATCTAGGGCCAGGTGGTTTTACCACAGAGTTTCATGACAGAACTGACCGTAGGTAATTTTAGACACAACAGAGAGTGGGGATTGAGAAATCACAGGTTAAAAGAAAGACACAGAAAACTTAGGATGGTTTTGAGATGTCCATCAGTCAATACTGAAAAGCACCAAGTTTATTCCCCAGCCCCTTTTTAAAGACAAAGCAAAACAATTCACATCGGTACAAGGACGAGGTTCATGGAAAACAGTTAAACTTGTTTTCAAAGGCATCTACATTCCTGTAAGGCAGATGTGGTCAAAGGTCTCACAGATGACTTAAAGAAACTTGGCAAAACATTCTACTTACTTCTGTTTCAAGTTAAAGGCTAGGGTGAAAACATGGGGGTTTTTTGTTGTTTTTTTTGTATTTTATTGTTTTCTGAATGCTCTGTAACAAAGCAGCTTGCCAGGCAAGCATCTGTCCACAGCTTGAGAAAGAACTTTTGCTTCCCACAATTCTATAAGACTTTCAAAGAACAATTAATGTGAATATTTGTCAAATTAGTCCACCAAACAAAAAGAACACTGCTCTATTCATTTTACAATGGCCCAGTTATATGACAACCAAGCAACATAAAGGCTCAACAAAAAGATAGAACAACAAACCATTTGCCCTATTGAACATAGGTGCAAAAATTCTCAATAAAAATTTTGCAAACTGAATCCAAGAACATATGAAAACAATCATTCACCATAATCAAGTAGGCTTCATCCCTTAAATGCAGAGATGGTTCAATATATGTAAATTGATAAATGCTACTTTATAATTTATAAACAAACTGAAAAATGTAATCATATGATTATCCCAACATGATCTTTACATCCAGAAAGGGTCTTTGCAAAAGCCTTACACCCCTTCGTGATAAAATTGCTAGAGAGATTAGGGATACCAGGGACATACCTCAACACAATAAAGGCAGTTTGCAGCAAGACCATAGCCAACGTCAACTTAGATGGAAAAAAACAAAAACAAAACAACAAAAAACAAATAAACAAAACAATTCCACTAAACTCAGGAGCAAACAAGGTTGTCCACTCTCTCCATACCTATTTAATATAATACTTGAAGTCTTACCTACAGCATAAGACAACTAGCCTACAGAACAGACTTTTTACCAACTACATATCTGATAGACAGCTAATATGCAAAAAATTATTCAAATAGTATCTTGCCTGTAAGATATGCTAGTGCAATGGTGATATAAAGTTTGTGGAGTAGCCAGCCAATAACTGAAATCACAGTCCACAAAATGGAATCCATATCTGAACTAGAGTAAAACCACATACTATCGTTCCCAAACCACAAAATCAGACCAGACCAAAAAAAAAAAAAAAAAAGCCACAAGTGGTATTTTCCTCTAAGCACTGAAAAGTACCTCTTCAACAGATGGAAATGAGTACAGTGACAGTCACTCACAGCCAGACATTATGCAGAGAATGAGGGGCCTTGGCATACTCAACCTTAACTGAGATGACTCCATCAAGTCCTTTCTGTCAGGGCGCAGGGGATGGTGTGGAAGTGGAGGATCCTAAGCGGGTGGAGAATGCCATGGAAACAAAGCCCTCTAAATCATCCTGATCAAAGCTCATTTGAACTAACAGCATGTACAGGGCCTGTGTGAGTCTGAACTCGGTTTGGTATGGCTTCCAGTTTAGTGTTTTTATGGGATTCCTAAGTGTGCTACTTTGTTTTATTTATTTCATCATCCCTTGGAATCCTGTTTCTTTTCTAATGAAAGATAGAAAAGTGGTGGTTCTGACTGGGAGGTGGGGAGGAACTGGGAAAAGTAGAGGGAGAGAAAGCCATAGTCAGAATATATTATTTAAGGAAAAAAAAAACTATTTTCAATTTAAAATAATAATTAACTTCCAAGTTCTCTATTCATAGAAAACCCAATTGCTGCAACAAAGCAAAATATTCTTGTTTTCTTACAAATACTACTATCCTTTATGATTTTGGATTTATAAACAGCTAACTTTTCTTCTGCTCCTATTAATAATCTTTTTCCTTTTCAAAATTAATTCATCCCATGAGAAAGCCCAGGATTTACCTAATAATTCATAACGTGCAAGTGTATAATCTGTATGTATCTGATCATTTTAGAATTCTGTGATATATTGACATCTTTTTTTCAAACTCTATTTTTTTTAACAGCTGAATGAAAAAAGCAGGTCCCATCTTATTTTTACATGTCTCATTATATTATTGACATGTGGGAAGTGAGTATAGTGAATCCTTTATAGAAAAAGAAATGAGCTGCAAAGAAAGCACTCACCTTCTGAAATATATCCAAGAGATGACAAGAACAGGAACATGTCTGGAAGCAGGTAATGAGTTTGGTGATGAAGTAAGAGCCCTGTGTGTCTTTGTGGGACAAGTGATCTGAGAAGACAGAAAGTGACATATTTTAGTTTATGCCATTTCTGTGCTTTAATGTATTTTTTGGTTTTACATTTTTAAAAGAAGAGCTTGACAATTAATTTACAGTGAAGAGAAGTATAGATAAACCTACTTTAACGCATTTTTCTTATTTTGCAGTAACTCATTTCTTACAGAAAGACAACATACGCTTGCCAAAGTTGAACTAAATGAAGTATATTGAAAGGGCAAGAGATTATGTTATGATGGCATTGGATTTATTGGGGCTTTTTATGCCAGAGAAACTCTATGACAACAAATGAGCTGTTAACTCTTAGGTTGTCCATAGACTATGTCAAGCTGGTTTTGTTGTTAGTTTATTCGTTTGCTTTCCTCCTTGCTTTTTTCCATATAATAAACAAAAATCAATATTTCAGTTACATAAGATGGACAAGTCATAGATTCTGCTGTGTTTACATGTATTACATGTACCTTACAAATAATAATACTGCACCATCCACTATACAATGTGCTCAGTAGGTAGATTATATGCAATATGTTTTTATCCAAAACATGCACAGTAAGAAAAGTGCACAAGAGGGTTATACTCTCGGAGGAGAGAGAACAGACGACACACTCTGTGCTGATGGCATCATACATATATTTTCAAATTTACTAAGTTTAGACCCTAAATCTGTGTAATTTAAGGTTATTAAATTTGCTTCCGCAAAATATTTTTAAAAGGAAACCTTGAAAATTTACAAATTGCAGTAAGTGGATGTAAGGCATCTTAAGGGAACCCATATAGAGAGAAGAACCTTAACATTGTGCCCCACCACCAGACCTGTAAACGCTAGAGCATGTCTTCTTCAAACGTCTGTAACAGGAGAGCCCATTCCCCCTGGACCCTGTCATAGAATTATTACATCTAGAATCTGACAAGATGTTTCCAACTTTCTTGAGGCTGAATAATTGAGAAAAAGCAGATAGTCCTTTGACCTATGACTTTTTCTGCTGTGAAGCCAAGGCTATCCTCTGTGCTGGGGTATCTCGGGGACTTTGTATATATTTCACTATACAATGCTTTAATTACAGCAAAAGGCAAGTCTTAAAGATTCCGTGTAGGAGCACATTTCCTCAAAACAAAAACAAAATTTATTTAAGATGTATTTCTGGACTCAAATTTTGTGTCAGCGTACTGTTATATAAAGATGCCTAGGGCCTGCAAAGCTACAGGGCAGAGAAAACACATACGTGAGGTAGTAGAGTAGAAGGCAATGAAATCCTTACCCACATGACTTTGTTGGACAGCGTCTGCCTCCACAATTCTAGGCAAATCTACGGCTCTTCATGACTGGGCTTTTGAAGACTCTCTGATCACACTTTCCCAGGGTTCCCTGTAGAGACAATGAGTTTTATAGTTCCTGGCACACTCAGTAAGACTTCCCCAAACTCCTTCCTCCGTGATTTTAAGAACTCATTCCCATTAGTTTCAAACATAGCCTATGTGAGCACACATACACACAGAGACACAGAGAGAACTGTTTTTCCTCTAGGATCATGGCAAATGGTCCAATTTATTATCAGATGATTGTGTCACAAAAATAATGGTGACAGTCATAAAACTGTAAGGATGTGTTTGCTCAAAACAGAGGACTTCAAGATCTGCATCATTTCAGAGTACCTGGCTATAGAAAAGTTATTTGTATTTTTAATATTTAGTTACTTATAGCCCCATGGTAATTCGAAGTCACTATCATTAAGGCCTATTTACAACCTACAAGTTGGATGTAATTTTATATGATAGTAATCCCAGCTCTCCTGAGACTGAGGCAGGAGATTGCTATGAGTTCTTGGCTAGCTGGAGACATACAACCATACTCAAAATAAATAAAATATCTAAAATATAAATGCATTAACCATATATTGTTTTTATTATTCATCATATGCAAATTGTGGTGTCAACATAGGGACCCATTAATAAATATGAGTATATAAGAATAATGTTATTAATATAGACAGGGTAGCATTATACAATAAAGGAAAAATCCAAATTTTATTATTTGAAAATAAAATGGGTTGAACTGGAGGTCATCATGTTAAGCAGATTAAGTTAGATTGGAAAAGACAATATTACATGATTGTAATTATATTCTTAATCTAGATTAAAAACTAAAAATACACAAAGGTAGAAGTCAAACTATTTTTAAAAATAGATGTAGACCAAGAAGAGGGGGCTGAACAAAGAGAGAATGGGTATGGTATAGAATGATGAAAACATATGTAAGAGTACAAAAATATCATAATGAGCCAGTTATTTTACATAATTTAGTGCTTGATGAAATAAAAAGATGTAATTAAGTATGGCCATACTCAATTTTTGAATTTTTGTATACTAGATTATTCAGTGATTACACCAGTAAATGTAGCATAGTACACCTTCATACATGCAGGTATCTGCCTTGGCCATTTCGCTCTCAATTCTGTTGACACTCTCCCCTTCTATATTCCTCAGTTCCCAGTCTCTTTTGGTCTCTTAAAAACAACCTTATGCTTTCAGATCATAATTTTGTACTTTTTACTCAGTTTTCACATATAAGAATCTTAGAAATAACATTTGACATTCTTGACTTACTCATTTTGATTAATGTGAGGGTTAACATTTACATTTTCCTCCAAATTTATCCAAACTCCTCAGGAATTTATTCTTTTTTATGATTTTTATAGTACCTAATTATGCATAAGCGCATTTTCTTTATTCAGTCATGTTTTGATGGTAACCTAGGGTGATTCTATTCCTTATCCACTATGTCCCTAATAAACATGGGTATGAGGTATTTTTTCAATGCTGATTTTGATATGAAGAGTAAATGTATAGTATCATATATATATGTGTGTATACATATATATATACAGATATATATGTATAAATATACATATGGTATAATATGTATTAATGTATATATGTGTATATAACATGAAGTATAATATTTTATGTATTATATAGATATAATTATAGTTATATCTTCTAAAGTTTGATGCAGTCACATTAGGTTGCTCAGGCAGCTGTTTAACTTCTGATATAGCTGATAGGCCTCCCAAGTAGCTAGGATTATATTTATGAATGATCATGAACATCAAATGAACATTTTGTGTATGTGTGTGTGTGTTTGTGTATGTGTAAGTGTGAGTGTGCACCTACCTCACAGTACATGCAGGTCACATTTGTGCAAAATTGCATGTGGATGCGTACATACATATATGTGGAGACGACCTTGACTATAATTTTTAAAATGTCATCCATTTTGATTATTGAGACAGTGACTCCCTCTCTCCTCAAACTGAACAAAATAGATTATGCTGATTGGCCACTGGGCTGCCAGGTCCACATCTCTGTGCCTCCCAGACTGGGATTGCAAACATGTTTTCTGTATAGGTTGGGCACAGTAGTATGTAGATATTTGTTATTCCCATTTGGTTTATAATGCACTCCAGCCCTGATTATTTTTATGGTTGTGATGGCCTAACCTTTAATGGCTGAGCTGTCTCTCCAGCCCCCTGCAGTTTTTTATGACCTTATTTCCATAAGGTCTGACTATTAGTGAGAGTAAGGTAATAAAGTCAACCACGATTATTATACTGAGAAATTTTCCCACTTTTAAATACAGCTTTCCAACAGATAATGTAAAAAACAATCTATAAGTATATTAACAATAAAACAACTTTGTTCTAATATTTGTGTATTTCTGTCAATTTACTCAGAGATTCTTAAAAAGTCCTTCATCACTTTTATTGGATAAAGCTTATAGGAATATCTCTCAACTAACCAGGCAAATTCTTGTAATGACACAATTGATGGAAATTCCCATTGGTGCCATGAATTTCTGGGACATTAACAGAGCCTGGGGTTGTTTCTCCCAGACACAAAGCCCACATGACATTTCTTTGCCAGCACCTTTGCAGCCTGCAGCCTGCAGCCTGCAGCCTGGGAACTCACAGTTCTACCAGGGAACTTATCACCTCTGCAGGCTTGAACAATGATGACCTTGGGATTGTCTCTTAGATTTGGACAGTGGCAACTGTTGAATATCTAATAGTTGGTATCATGTTGTAGCATATCGGGGGTTTTCACACTGTGCATTGCTCCACGGATGCCATGCAGTGTGCCATGAGACATAAGCACCAGGGATGCACTGTCTGATGTCTTGTGCACTGGGAGTTCAGCAAAGTCTTTCATCTCTGACTCCATGCCCTGGAACAGACCCACCTCTTCTTTAGGATGCGGGTTAAGGTAAATCTTACCTTCTAATTTCAGTAAAATCAACATTGGGAAAACACAAAACTTAGGTTTGCTTTTTTTTATTTTTTATTTAACTTTTATTAATTACACTTTATTCATTTTGTATCCCCCCATAAGCCCCCCCTCCTCCCCTCTCGGTCTCACCCTCCCCCCCCCCTTTCTGCATGCATGCCCCTCCCCAAGTCCACTGATAGGGGAGGTCCTCCTCTCCTTCTTTCTGATCTTAGTCTATCAGTTCTCATCAGAAGTGGCTGCGTTGTCATTGTCATTGTCAGGGTTCTAGTTTATCTCCATGAATAGTCCTTGGTTGGAGTATGAGTCTCTGGGAAGTTCCCTGTGTTCACATTCTCTTGTTCTGTTGCTCTCCTTGTGGAGTTCCTGTCCTCTCCAGCTCTTACTATTTCCCACTTCTTACATAAAATTCCATTCACTCTGCCCAACAGTTGCCCATCAGGCTCAGCATCTGCTTTGACAGTCTGCAGGGCAGAAGCTTTCAGAGGCCCTCTGTGGCAGGTTCCTAGGTTGTTTCCTGTTTTCTTCTTCTTCTGATGTCCATCCTCTTTGCCTTTCAGGGTGGGGATTGAACATTTTAGTTAAGGTCCTCTCTTTTGCTTAGTTTGTTTAGATGTACAGATTTTAGTGTGTTTATTCTATGTTATATGTTTATATGAGTGAGTATATACCGTGTGTGTCTTTTTGCTTCTGGGACAACTCACTCAGGATGATTCTTTCCAGGTCCCACCATTTACCTGCAAATTTCATGATTTCCTTATTTTTCATTGCTGAGTAATATTCCATTGTATAGATGTACCACAGTTTCTGTATCCATTCTTCAGTTGAGGGGCATCTGGGCTGTTTCCAGCTTCTGGCTATTGCAAATAAAGCTGCTACAAACATGGTTGAGCAAATGTCCTTTTTGTGCACTTGAGCCTCTTTTGGATATATGCCTAAGAGTGGTATGGCTGGATCTTGAGGAAGCGCTATTCCTAGTTGTCTGAGAAAGTGCCAGATTGATTTCCAGAGTAGTTGTACAAGTTTACATTCCCACCAGCAGTGGAGAAGGGCACAACCTCTCCAGCATGTGTTGTCACTTGAGTTTTTGATCTTGGCCATTCTGATGGGTGTAAGGTGAAATCTCAAGGTTGTTTTAATTTGCATTTCCTTAATGGCTAATGAGGTTGAGGATTTCTTTAAGTGCTTCTCTGCCTTTCGATATTCCTCTACAGAGAATTCTCTGCTTAGCTCTGTTCCCCATTTTTAAGTGGATTACTTGGCTTGCTGCTTTTCAGCTTCTTTAGTTCTTTATATATACTGGATATGAGTCCTCTGTCAGATAAAGGGTTGGTGAAGATTCTTTCCCAATCTGTAGGCAGTCGTTTTGTTTTGATGACGGTGTCCTTTGCTTTACAGAAGCTTTTCAGTTTCATGAGGTCCCATTTATTGATTGTTGCTCTTAGAGCCTGTGCTGTTGGTGTTCTGTTCAGGAAGTTTTCTCCTGTACCAATGAGTTCTAGGGTATTCCCCACTTTTTTTTTCAAGCCGATTTAATGTGTCTGGTTTTATGTTGAGGTCTCTGATCCACTTGGACTTCAGTTTTGTGCAGGGTGATAAGTATAGATCTATTTTCATTTTTCTACATGTAGACATCCAGTTGGACCAGCACCATTTGTTGAAGATGCTATCTTTTTTTTCCATTGTAGAGGTAAAGTTGGTTTTGCCTTCCTGTACCTGGGAACACCCTGTCAACTGCCTCAGTGATAATTCACACAGTCATGTCTCTTTTATTAGGTTTTCTTTTCCATGTCTGTGTTTTCCCTTATTTTATAGGTGTTGGCTTATTATTTTAGTGCCTTAATATTGTCCTTAAACACCCTGCCTTTGTGCTTAGAAAAAAAAAAAAACAAAACTGAACTTAGACCTTCATTGTCCTTATATTTTTCATCTCCTGTTTCTCTCAGACCATTTTCTTCTATCTTTATTCTGTACTCTACATGTAGCCTATGCAGATCTCTCTACTTGGAAGTCATTTTTCTTTTTTGCAGAGCCTCCCTGCTCTTAACACATGGGTTCTGGCTACTTTGTTATCTTCACTAAAGTTTTCAAAAGTGCCTCATCATGTATTGCACTCTACTCTCTAGATCTGTCCTTTCCTTTGCCACCTACCAGTTTGAGTTAACATGCATTTTTAGTCATGTAAATAAACTCTCTCTCTCTTTCTCTCTCTCTCTCTCTCTCTCTCTCTCTCTCTCTCTCTCACACACACACACACACACACACACACACCGACTTATATTGGCTCTTAGCAGCATAATGCTGTTATCACTGGGCAAGCTGTAGCTAGAAATCTCAGAAATCAAAATGCCCAGTGTTATAATTGTTGTGAATTTGGGCATTTCCAGAGAAATTGTAAGAGTAGAAGCTTCAGAGTTCAAAATAGTAGGCACATTGACAGAAATAATATGATATTCATAGAAAAGAACAAGCAGTTTCTTGTTGCAATTGAATGCAATAGCTTTCAGGGTTTTGTAGCCACCGTGGCAAGGGAAAGCATTGCTCTAGGGATTATAAGTCCAAAGGAGACATGCATTGGGAAATGAATGAAGGGGTCTGTCAGCTCAAGGACCCACAACAAACAATGACAGCCATCTTCTTTGGTCAGCCAGGAGCGACTAAGTGGGCAGGAAAATCAAAACTAAGTATTGATAATCTAATGGCTGCTGCTGAAGGTAGTTGAGCTTTGCATCTGGCCACAGATACACATATTAAACTATCACCAAATGTTGAATGTTACAACATAACCACTGGTGTTTATGGTCCTTTACCTTCAGGGAGAGTAGGAATAATCCTCAGAAGAAGTGGATTAACTTCTCAAGGATTTATTATGCATCCAGGTATCATAGATGTGGATTGAAAGGAAGAAATTAAAATCACATCATTTGTGAAAAAAGAGATGCAAATTAATACAGGGAATAGAATTACATCAATGGCAAGACCTCTCCAGTAAAAAGAACAGGAGCTTTTTGGAGTACTGGAAAATGTGTGTTCTGTTAAACAATAGCTAACAATCTGAGACTCAAATTAATGCTACAAATGATTGGTGTTGAAATAGAAGGTTTTGTGGATAAAAGAGCTGATATCAGTATACTTTCCCAAAAGTTTTGGAATTCAAGTTGCCCACTTCAGAAGATTTATACACAGTTTGTAGGAATTGGTAAATTATCACAAACAAAACAAAGTGGCCAATAGGTTAAATCTGTGGGACCAGAAGGGCAAACAAGGAAGTTGAGACCATATGTGGCTGACATACCCATTAATTTATGGGGAAGTGAACTTTTATACCAATAGAGTACTCAAAGTTATATTCTTGCAATCCCAGGGACAGAAAATTAGGAAATTGGGGATGATAGGTTAGATGCTTATGGAGAAGGTATTGATAAAGATGGTGAGAACAAGCACAAGCTGTGCCCATTGTACAAACACAGGACATCATAGGAATTGAGTTTCCAAATTTATAACAGAGGCCACTGCTGAATTACTAACAGTCTTGCCCCTGGAATGGATATCAAACATACCTGTGAGACAAGAGCAGTGGCCTATAGCAAAAGAAAAATTGTAGGCACTTGAACAACTGGTGGCTCAACATATAGGGGAATCTATCAGCCCATTGAATTCTCCTATGATTATTGTGAAAAAAAAATCAGGAAATTGGAGATTGATAACAGATTTAAGAGTAGTCCATAAAGTAATTCAACCAATGGGTCCTTTACAGGCTGGACTTCCTTTACCTTTTTTGTTACCCAGATCATGGCCTATAATAATAAATGACTTGAAAGACTGCTTTTCACAATATGCTTGATTGAGCAGGATAGGGAAAGGTTTGCATTCTTGGTACATAATCTAAACAACAAATATCCAATAAATAGATGCCATTGGAAGGAACTTCCACTGAGCCTATTACATAGTCCAACTTTATGTCAATATTTTATGCTTAACAATCACTATAAAGAATTCATAGGCAATTTCCTCAGTCTATCACATGTCATTACATGGATGATGTTTTGTTGGCTGATTCTATAGCACATACTTTAGAAAAAATGTTTAAGGAAAGACAAAGAATTCTGCTAAGTTGTGCGTGACAAATTGCTCCAGAAGAAATACAAAAAGGAGATTCACTTAGTTATTTGAGTAACAAAAGCAGTCAACAAAAAATTCAACCACAAATGGTACGTATCTGTATGGATCAATTACAAACACTTAATGATTAATTAATGGCAGATTTTTTAATTTTTATTTTTATTAATTACAATTTATTCACTTTGTATCCCCCCGTAGCTCCCTCCCTCCTCCCCTCCCAATCCTCTCCTCCTTCCCCCTTCTCCACCCATGCCCCTCCCCCAGTCCATTGATAGGGGAGGTCTTCCTCCCCTTCCTTCTGGTCCTAGTCTATCAGGTCTCCTCAGGAGTGGATGCATTGTCTTCCTCTGGGTCCTGGCAAGGCTGCTCCCCCCTCAGGGGGAAGTGATCAAAGAGCAGGCCAATCAGTTCATGTCAGAGACAGTTCCTGTTCCCATTACTATGGAACCCACTTGGACACTGAACTGTCATAGGCTACATCTGTGCAGGGGTTCTAGGTTATCTCCATGAATGGTCCTTGGTTAGAGTATCAATCTCAGAAAAAACCCCTGAACTGGAAAAGATCATCCTGAGTGAGGTATCCCAGAAGCAGAAGGACACACAGGGTATATACTCACTTGTAAGTGGATATTAGACATATAATGTAGGATAAACATACTAAAATCTGTACACCTAAAGAAACTAATCAAAAAGGAGGACTCTGGCTAAGATGCTCAGTCCCTGTTCAGAAAGGCAAAGAGGATGCACATCAGAAGAGGGGGAAAACAGGGAACAGGACATGAGCCTGCCACAGAGGGCCTCTGAAAGTTTCTACCCTGCAGGGTATCAAAGCAGATGCTGACTTATGGCCAACCTCTGGGCAGAATGCAGGGAATCTTATGAAAAAAGTGGGAAATAGTAAGACATGGAGAGGACAGGAGCTCCACAAGGAGAGCAACAGAACCAAAATATCTGGGCACAGGGGTCAGGGGAGATTTTTAACTGATTAAGATCTACAATTGGATTGAGTACCAATGAGTTAATAAATTGTTTCAAACATTACAAGGAAATTCAAACTTTAACAGTTCAAGATGTCTAACAGCTGAAGCAGAAAAAGTTAACTCTTGCAGAACAAAGACTGTAAGATTCATATGTGGATTGAATTAACCCTAAACTTGATTGTATTTTGGTCATTTTGCAATCAACTCAATCTCCACCTGGGCTCATGATGCAAAGAAAAGATAGTATTATGGAAAGTATTCCATTAGCATATAAATAAATTAAAAAATTGAAGACATGCAGGGAAAAGATTTCTGAATTGATTATAAAAGGTAGAATATGACTATACCAATTGTCAGAAATAGAATCAGCTGAAATTTTGGTACTTCTTACTAATCCTGAGATCAGGTCATTGTGGATCATCAGTGAAGTTTGACAAAGAGCCTGTGGTAATTACTGGGGAGAAATTAATAATGAATATCCTAAAAAGCAAACTATTTAGCATATTAAAAAATCTAAGTGGATTATTCTAAGTATTATAAAGAGAGCACCAATTCCAGTGGCACCAACTTTCTATACTGATGCAAATGAGGTGGGGATGGCAGGTTATAAATCAGAAAAAACAAGCAAGGTAATCAAAAATCCATATAACTCAGTTCAAAACACAAATATTATAACAACATTGTTTTATTGTTAAAATACTTGTGGATTGTTTTTACATTATCTGTTGGAAAATTGTATACAATCCTTATGGTATTATTAGATTTTCCTGAATCTCTTAATATAATTACTGATTCTTTATATTCAGAAAAAGTTGATTTCCATATAGAGACTGTTGAATTTGTTCCTGATAATTCAGAATTAATCTCTTTATTTATGTAATTATAACAGGCCATCAGAAGTAGAAAATATTCATTATATATCATTCATATTTGGTCTCATACAGGTTTGCCAGTTTCATTGGCACAAGGAAATAAGGAAATTGACCAGTTACTAACAGGGAAAAGCCTCCACATTTTATGAGAAATATGTTAATAGGAAAGGTTTAACAACAAAAAAAATCTATCACTTGATTACAAGCCAAAGAAATTAAAAAAAAAATCCTACATGTTCTCTATTCAACCAAATTCTGTTACCTGCTGGTAGTAGCCTTTGGTATACCAAACAAAATGAAATCTGACAGATGGACATTGTTCATTTTGCAGAATTTGCAAAACAAAGGAATATACACCATACCATTGACACATACTCAAGATTTCAATGGGCAACTGTTTCAAGTTCTGAAAAGGCTGATTGTGTAATTATACACTTCCTAAAAATAATGGCAATATGAGGATACCTTCACAAATTAAGACTGATAATGCTACCATATGTATGTAATATAATATAACATGAAACAATTCTCTGCATATTACAATATAAATCATATTATGAGTATTCCACACAATCCTGTAGGACAAGTAGTTGTACAAAGAGCCAATCATACCTTAAAAAAGATGCTTATTAAACAGAAAGGGAGAGAAAAAAAACCTAGGGTTTTTTAGAGTTAATACTCCGTTAACTCTAAATTTTCTTAATGTTGGTGAAAAATGAACAAAAGCAGCTTAGATACATTGGGTTATAGAAAAATAATTGAAAAACTAGGACAATTAATACCATAAGGATGTGGTAACATTAGAACGGATTATAATTCCTGATACACAATAGTTTCCAGTTGTACAGTAACTGGTTACCTGGTTTCTACATCACTGCTCTGTCCCTCTCTTCTTTCTCCCCTCTCCCCTATTTTTTTTTTTTTTTTAATTTTTGCCTGCCTCACAGCTATGGATATACTACATTCTAGAACTCAGTTCCCAATCCTTATTTAGGAAGTACACCCATACTCACCAGCCATGAGAGACACCCTCAGTTCTTTCCCACAGTGCAGAGAGCACCATACAGGAAAAGGGAAGTTGTTTGGCATTTCCTTAGTATAGGGAGGCGGGGACTTCCAATAAGGTTATGAAAAGGCTGCTCAAAAAGTCTCAACCCTTTGGGGAAGTCCCCTGTAACCCATAAAACTGCCTTCCTTTTCCTGAAATCTAGTCTTTTCTTAGAAAAAAAAATTAAACTTTCTAAACAACCAAACCAAACCACAACAGCAGCAAAAATAGAAATAAAATATGATTCTGCAGGCTTCATGTTCTAAAGGGTTTTCACTTTGCATTATCTCCATTCTTCAAGGCTATGGTAACAGCCAGTGCTGATTGCTCATTCTTTCTCCTCTCGCTTCTCAATATCTCTACCTATGCTTTCTAAAGCATCGATCATCTGTCAGTGAAATTTAACAGCCTCGTTTCTAGTGGAGAATTAACCAGTTGCCTTGTTTCCTATTTAAATGTGTTCAACACAGTGGTATATCCTTTCTATTTGCTGTAGTCTTTTATTAGACAGCTCAGACCAACTCTTTTGTCCTCCCTGAACGCATTTCATTAACTGTGCAAGACAAAATGGCTTTTCTGTTGAAAGTGTTGCTGAGTTGACTGGTCAGCACTACTGCTTGGTATTCTTTGAACAAGGAGTGTTCCTCGAGGCCATTTCAGGCCGCAGGAGAATGAATGCATATCAGAATACTATCAGAATATCACAATATCAGAAAAGCAGTATATCAGGGAAATATACTGCTAGAGACAGGGGAAAAAGACAAGGGCTGTGGTGCGTTCAACTTTGAGGCTTTAGGAAATGTCAGACTAAACAGAACGGATTAGAAACTTGAAAGCGGAAGTGTCCGTCTTTCAGCTCTTCCTGAGCTTAAACACTGCTGAGCGAACGGTTAAAGTGATGTCACTACTAACCATCTGTTCAGTATTATTTGTGTGTGATAATTGTTTCCTGCTTGTTTGGGGCATTGACTGTTTTATATTCTCAATCGGAATGTAGAATTTTAAGGTATTTGAACTAAGTCAATATTTTCTTTGACTCCATGAAACATAATAGCACATAGAAATCTCTGGGTTCTGGTCAAAGCTTCCATATTCATAAGTAAGTACTCCATTTTGAGATGACATTTATTATTTTGGCTATGACTGTCCCCGTTATATTTTCTACATCTCTTCTGCTGAGCTCTAAATTCTCAGAATTCAGGCACCTGTGGTGATTGCATCAATTTTATATGTCTATAGAAAAAGACAAGCAAATGCTATCATAAAAAAAATAATGGTTTCCAGCCAGTTCAGCATTTAAGAGTCAATTCTAAGAACTCTCCTGACACTCTGGCTACTGAGAGACAGATGTGTTTCCACAAAGACATCTATTAGGTTTCAGTGGACAATCCTCTCCTATGGTTACAGTGATGATTCTAGAAAAACTTAATGGGTCTCAAAGACAGAAGATATATCAGTATTTGAAAGGGAATTTTAAAGAAGAGAGTAATTATAAGGATAGAGGATTACCATAGAGAATGTGAGGTTATAGGAATTAGAATGTACTTTATACATGTGTAAAATTCTGAATGGATAAATTCAATAACAAAAGAACTTTCTATTGTGTTCTGAACATCAAATTAAATAAAGGGAAACTTCATGTCAACAACAGAAACAAATAAGAGGATAACCTTTCCCTTTTTTTTTTTTTTTTAGACATATTGAATCATTTAGAGACATATTAGCTTCTAATTGAGATGATTCCCAAAACAGGTACAGAAGGATGGGTCTCCTGGATTCCTACAAGAAAAGGAAATTACACAAACATAAGCATTTTGGTGAGACATGTGCAGATTACAAGTATCATGCTGTACTGCTGGCATATACCCTCAAAACAAAGAAGAACCCAAGGCATGGTTAAGTGTTGCCCTTCTGACAAGAAATGTAGACATATTGAACATCGGCCCCTCAAAATTTTGGCGCATAACAGCCAACCCTGAGAAAGGACCATCAAAATCTGAGAATGTTAAGAAGGAATAAAGTGCTTTGTGGAGAGCCGAATATACAGCATGCCTTCAGTGTTTCCATGTTTTCCCCATTTATTACATCAGACCTAAAAACTTGAACCAGGATCAGTTTTTTTTGTTTTGTTTTTTTCTCTTTAGTGGTATTCAACCTACCTCCCCTACTCTACTGTACACACACACACACACACACACAATGTGTACAAACATACTTATTTAATGTCCTGGGAAGAGGTAGAAACGTTTTGTCAAGGTCACTCTTTCACTGGTGGGCATCTGGACCATCGAATCCGGCTGCTCAAATGAGAATCGAACCTAGAAGAGGAAGGAAGGCTTATAGTCATAATTCCAGAGAGAAGAATCTTGACTTGAGGTAAAAAACAAAACAAGACAAAAACTGCATTGGCTCCCATGATAATAGACAAACAATAATTCGTAGCATTTGTAAGAACCTAAACTATGAGAATATTTCTCAGACTATTAAATTCTCTTGCTGGAGTTGATAAATATGGTGGACACAGTGTTATTAGATTCTACTCCTTATTCTACCAAGGGAAGGATATGGGTAAATATAAACGATTATCTCTGAAGGCTTAGGATCATAAAACATAAAACACTGGTACCAGGTAGGGATTGTTAAGTAACCAACAAATAAATAAATAGCCCTTTGAAAAGCACAACAAACATGTCCAGAGCTTTCCCATTAGAAGCAGCTTGAATAGCCAAAGACCAGGGAAGTAGAACTGATAACGCTTCTAGAGTCCTACCTTTCTGAATATGTCCTCCAAGTCACAAGACCAGGCATACTCTTTCATAAGTTTGATGAGTTTCTCAATGAAAACAGAGCCTCGGACAGGATGTCTCCAAGAGACATTATCTGTGAATAAAGTATAAGCCAAATCTTATGATAGGCTTTACCCTGAATACAGGCCACCCGAGCCTTTCCACACTAGCAGGACACATTATATAGTTTATACTGTATTCCACACACTGCCATTTTTCAGTGGGTATATACAAAATTCACTAAGTTCATTTCCCCTCTTACTCAAGATGTTTGCTGTATATAACGCAGAGTTTCAGATGGCACAGTCCCTGATTTCAAGGAAGTGAAAATCTAGCAGAGAGGCAGGCTGACTGGAAGAGGGGAAGTGATTAGGTTTAGGAGAATAAAAGTATAAGCGTGTGTATCCAGGATGCAATGTGATGCCTCTGATATAAGTCCATCGTACAGTTTTTCTTTTTCTATTTTAATTTTTTCACAATTTATTCATTATATATCATGATTGAAGTCACCTCCCTCAACTGCTTCCAGTCCCATATTCCCTCTCTTTCCCCTCCTATCCCCTTCCCCTGCCTGGTCCACTTAGAGGGGGAATTCTCCTCCTCTGCCATCTGTCGGTAGCTTATCAAGTCGAATCAGTACTGCTTGGATCCTCTTCCTGTGAGCCTAGGGAGTTCTGCAGAGAGTGATGCAACAGCCAAGAACCATGTACATTTTTTTTTCAAACAGAGTTTCTCTGTGTAGCCTTGGCTGTCCTTGAATCATTTTGCAGAACAGGCTGGCCTTGAACTCACAGTTATCTGCCTTCCTCTGCCTCCCTGAGTGCTGAGATTACAGGCATGCACAACCATGCCTGGCTTCCACTGTACATTTTTAAATGCATTATTCATAACTATACATTGAGAGTAATTATTTCTACTGACAGATATTCGAAGAATAGACAATCTAACAATAAAACACAAATATCTAAGATAGGTAAAGGAAATGAAGAGGAATAGACACAGGTATCTTTGAAAGTACTTTGCACAGTGAAGAGAGGAAAAGGCCAGATTCTTTTCAGAAAAGTCCTACTATGCTGTTGGGATTTACACAGGCTAACTACAGCTGGGATTGGTAGGAGAATAGTAGAGTCTGAACCATTTACAAAAAAATAGTGTAAAAGGAAAAAGAAAGAGAGACAGAATCCAACAGGGTGGATGGCAAGAATTCAAAGGCCTTCATAAGCCACTATAACCAGAGAGGACTGAGTGGTGTATGACAAGAGGAAATGATTTAAAAGAGCAGTTAAATCTAATAATGAAGCCAGCTGCATTCTTAAGCTGGAAACCTGTGCATATTTTGCTATGGTGTTTTAAAATTAAATACATTTATTCTTTGACAATTTCTTCCACATGTAGAACACATCTGATTATGTTTATGACCTGCCCTCTTTAACTCCTTCCCACCCACTCATCAAACAATTCCTCCCCATATATGATTCCTTCCTTTTGCAGGTCTTTTTGTATTTTTAGTGATTCACTGAGTGTAGTCAGGGATGTCTGAGTGATCATGAGTATGAAACTGTGCAATGGGATCTCATAGGCTTACTAATTAGTATACATCTGCAGATGATTATCCACCTGCCAGAATTTGTCTGTAATCAATAGTTCAGCAAAACCCTAAGGGCCCAGAATGTCTCAATAGCCATATGATGTTATCATTGAAAAAAAATGTGAGATATACACCAAGACATGGTGCACCAAGTATAGAAGTAGGCTCTAACTGGAGGATGTAACCATAGCCAATAATACAAATCTGTAAGCTATTTGATCAGAGGCAAGGCCTTAAGGATGTATTTGAGTAAAAGAATGTAGGCCTCACTGAGAAAAGGTTGAAGATTTAATAAATGGGGTTCCCTGCTAAATGATTGGGATCCTGAAATAAAGAATATGAGATATACATGAAAATGCTGTGATAAAATTCATTATTTTGTATGTTAACTTATTTAACAACAAATTCAACAAATTGAACCTTTCTAAAAAAAAAAAAAGAATGTAGGCCTCCAGACATGCAGAACATGAAAGACTCAAATGACTTTAAATTAAGCCTTAACATAGGAAGTAACTTAGTTTACTGATTAAAAACTTAATAATAAGAGTTACTTACTGTGAAATTTTTAGGAATTGTTCAGTATTTCACACATGTCATCTTATTCAACCCTTGTCACAATGACCATATTTTTGTGCATGTTGGTGAGAAATTTGAAGAAATCTCAGTAAGATGGAACAAATTAGATTAAATATAAGATGTAATAAATGGAAATGTCAGAATGTAATCTGAATATTGCTGGTTAGCATGCATAGAACTGAATATGAAATTTTAAATTGGTTTTAAAAGTATTATGTAAGGCCATAGATGGAGTCCATCTTTCTAACAGTAACTGCAACAAAGGTGATCTGTATAAAGACCTGTTACCTGGTGTTGAAGAGCAGAAAGCAATAAAATCCTTCTCTATATGGGCCTTCTTAATGCCGTCATCTTCAAAATTTGCATCCGTTGAGAGCTCCTTTTCAGATTTACCTGCTGAATCTTTTACGAACACCACTCCTTTTCTCTCTGGAAAAAAAATATTTTATATTGCTAGCAATTTCCAAGGGAATTATGGCATCCTTAAAACTCTTCTTAAACCCTATTTATAAACTTATTACTCTGTCTTTTATTCATATTTATGTATGTATGTGTGTGTGTCTATGATTGTGAATATATACATATGCGTATAATGTTTTTTATAAGCATGTTTTAAGATTTATTTTCTCCTTTAATCCATTAATGGACTCAATAACATCCAGAGATCAAAATGTATGTGTTGATTGTTGATAGTTATATTCTTTACTAGAAAATGAAACAAATATCTACCAACTTGAACTAGAACCCACATAATACCTAAGTAACTGAGTAATAAAATAGATGTTTAATATGTGGGGATCAATCTCCAAACACTGAAAAGTACCATCTATGTTGAAATGATAAAATCAGAATGTGATGTCCTGTTATTTTAAAACCATCAGCACTCACCTCCCCGGCAGGCCTGAATGATGATAACCTTAGGCTTGTCTTTCAAGCTTGGGCAGTTCAAAGTGTTCATCATTTCAAAGATTGTGCCAACTTTGAAAACATCTGCAGCTTCATCAGAGTGTGTTTTCCCACATACTCCCTCCAGTATTCCATGAGACATGAAAACAAGGAAAGCACTGTCAGAAGTCTTGTGTTCGGGCTGGGCAGCAAACTCTTTCACCTCTTCCTTCATCTCCTGTAAGATGCCAGACCAGTGGTATTACACTGTGCGATTTCACTAGGGACAGTAAACGGAGCCATTGAATAAATCCATGAAAATGAGTGCCATGGGAAAAGAAAATCTTTAACTTTCAATTTTATATAAAACAAGGATATAAAAATTATAGAAAGTTATTCTGAGATTACTGAGATGATGGAAACGTTTTCCAATTAGATTTGACATGAGATTTTGGCTAAAGCATTGTAGCACTTGACAAGCATGTACAGGCAGTGGCTACTCACCAAGGGACATCATCATTACAAACTAGCAAGACTTTTAAGTTTTCTGCTTCTGTCACATTGTCTAGCATTATCTAGTGGTATGAAAGACATGGACACTGCTTCTATATTTTGAGAAATCTTACCGCAGCTGTGAGGTTTTCTTTCACTCTCACAGTATATCCCAGATTCTGCAGCAGCAACTTCATTTCTCTGAGGTCAACATCGGCTCCATCCCGTCTAGGAAGATGTTCAAACACTGTGTTGCAGATAATGAGGGCAAGACGTGTACGAGTGGATTTATCCATTATTGTATAAATCTGTATGAAAAGCAGATTTAATAAACAGCCTTGTTTAATTCAATATCTATCTTATGTGTGCATGATAGTTCCTAATTCCCTTCTCTTAATCCTTTCAATAAACCAACTTTGTAAAAACTATATTAAGAATGGGGGAAAATTAAGTCTCAGTTTATGAGTGCTAGTGGATACTTAGAGCCTAGGAACTCTTTGAGCATCTAACCTTAATTTTGAAAGCGAAAATTGCAAAAATAAAGTGGGGTTGTAGCTAGGAACCCTAAGTTGTAAAATTGGTTCTCCAGGTTTCTTATTGACTGTAGACACAATATTGGATCTTTACCCGATTCAGTTCTCTAGTCTCTGAAATAGGTCATTTTTGAAGGTAACAGCTTTATTATACATGAAATATATAAAATAGTATTCAACTCACAGTAAGCATCTAGTGTTAGCCACTGATTTTGCTGTTGCTATTATTGTTTATTAATGAATTGGGTCATATTTGTAACTCTCCAAATAAGGCTGAAATTCTGAAAGGAAGGGATTTTTTATGTAAGGCAAAGTGGCTCAGTGATTGTTCGGGACATTACAATGAGCTTGTCTCTGAGTAAAACCACCACCCTCCAGGATGGCACCAGCATTCTCCAGCCCTGCTCCACCCTGTATTCTGAACACAGCACCTCTGAAGGATTTTCATTCCAAATCTTTTGGGCTGTTTCTAAGGGACAAATCTTGAGGCTCCCACTTGGTCCTGGGCATGCGCCATCTTCTTTGTTCTGCGTCTGCTTTGTTTCTGTAAGAGATGAAAAATGCCATGAGTGTATTCAACCCTGGTGGTCTCACTTCAAGTTTCTTAGAGCCTTGACCAAGTGTAAAGACATGTGAGGTCAACCCTGGGTTCATTGTGACACTGTAGAACAAGATACAGATCACTATTAATGGAACATATTTTAAGTCAGAGATCACTAGTGGTGTGGAAACCTAAGGAATCTACCTTAGGATTAGTATTTTGACAAATATTTTAGATAAAAACAAAGCAAGGAGTTTAAAATGTTTTGCATATTTTAGAATGAATTACATTACTTGAATGAAATTTCATGTGGCAAGGTGGTGTTGGAAAACAGTCCTTATTTAATTCCAGTGAAAAAATTAAAAATATGTTTACCTATTTTTTAAGCTTATGCTTTATAGTTTACATCAAGAACTTTTTAGAAATAATCCTCTGTCCTTTCCTTTAAGATTACTTTCTACTGTATGTGCACACTAACTAAAAAAGGAACAATATTAAATAAATGAACTAGAATGAAAGTGAGGTAGAATAATAAATGATCAAATTAATGTACAAATTTTATGCAGTCATATCATTCATTATTGATTGTACATATCTAGGAAGAAGTGTTTTTACAATGATTAGTTTATGTGAGTAGTTCATGGGGTTCTTATTGGATCCCAGGTTCAGTATAATCAAACAATGTGATGTACTTCTAAATAATTTGATATAAACTTGGTGTATTTCAAAATAGAAGTAATTTATTCAGGCACCTAGAGAATAGAAATTTAGCAACTAAGATGGGGAGATTTTTTTAAACTAATTTTAAAAGCATTTAGATGAATTGTTGTACATTTAGCAAGCTGGATGAAGTGACAAAAATGTGTTAGTTGTAGAAAAAATGCAAACTACTTAGAATGATATATTGGAAAACTATGAAGATATCATTAATTGGTCAAAGATGTCTTGCTTCTGTATTAATAAGACTAAAACAACAACAATTTAAACAAATATTTATTTACATTAGAGATTATTAAAGTAATGAAATAAAGTATTCAATTATATAGGAATGTCATTTCACATGAAATATCAAAGAAATGTAGATTAATCACCATTAGCAGATCCAGTAAAATAATTGAGTTTATTTTTTTTTTCTTTTCTTCTTTAAACAGTTGCCTTCCTGACATGGGGAGAAAGGATTATCTTCTACATTAAATTATTTCAGAACTGTAGTGGAAAACCTCTCTTGTACATTGCAACTCTGGATATTTCTTAAGAAACAAATGAACTTATTCAAAATTAACATTATCAACATAGGCTCTGCTGTGCGCTGACTGCCTCAGTTTCCATAAGGTAGAGGTACTATTTCAGTGCAGACCACTGAAAGATCTTTTTTTTTTTTTCTTTTCCATTTGGGACATAATATTTCCTGTGAGAGCTCTAATACATTGTGAAATGAAGGTTGATTTTACAATCTTAGAATATTTACTCACTGTCCATAAGATGCCCCGCTCTGTGCCACAAATTTGTCTTTTTACCACCATTCCAGGATATATTGTCTGAGTGGGCAGCTGTAGCCAGTAGAAGACACATATGTGTTTGATGTGTGACACCTCTAAGCCGAGCTTACAAAGTCTTCCACAAATAATCTTCTCAGATTCTATCCGGTGTCTCTCACAGGATGGCTGTAAGCACAGTTCTGTTAGTGCTGTCAGCCTTAGGTGTGAGAGGCAGTGTGGAAGATCTCTGGCCCAAACGAGATCCACTTCCTTACGAATGACTACTTTCTAACTGTCATGAAGAAGACACAACCTTCTATCATATAAAAATCTCTATGAATATTGACTTTCTTACTGTGTTCCATGTTATCTTAATAAGGGTTTGCTTTACCAATATTATGCCTAAAATGTTGGTAACATTTTTTTTATGCAAGTTCAGTTCAGTCATCAGTATAATTTGTGATGCTGATTATTCTTGACCATTCTATAGAACAATGTCTGGAGTACAATTAGGATATTATAAATATTTTTATAATGATAAGGAAAATTATAACTGGCAGAGCTAACTGTAGGAATTGGCAACTACTGTGGCCTAGGAGTAACAGGACTGTGATAGGAGAGTGTAACAAGGTGAGAGTGGAATTCATTAACACGTAGCCACAGACTGAAAGTAGGTGGGAGAGAAAAAGAAGTGCTAAGGATGCATTTTAAGTTTTATATGACACTGTTAACTAAGACAGAGAAGAGAAATATGATGAGGAATATTGGCAAGTTTGTCTTTGGGGGTGTTTGATATACATGTCCAATGAGATGGGAATATGTGTCCTAGGCACTTCAATGGTAAGGTTTGCCAACCTAATTAGGGAGTTAGGACTTGGGCACAGACTTAGAAAGTTTTACTTCAAATACGTGTGGTGAGACCATGATTACTGCTTTTGCTCAAGCATGGTATGTGGAGAATAAGAAGAGGAAAACCACAAAATCAACACTTGGGAGTTACTCACAGCCCCTTCAACTTGGGTTCACCCCATGAAATAATGGTAAAAAAAAATATATGAGGGTCCAATGGATATTCTTCCTTTGCAAGCATGTGTACCTGAGGAGAAAAGACTTCTTCCCTTGAAATCTTCTTTAGTAGCAACATTTTCAGCTGGTGGACCTGAAGAGAGGCAAAGGAAATTAATTAATCTATGGCAAGGTCATCCTTAGTTATACAGTGAGTTTGAAGCTGCTGTGAGCTATAGGAGAGAAGGCAGAAGGAAAAGGAATAAAAGAGCTAGGGAACTCACAATTAAGCCACTGACAAAAAAAAAAAAAAAAAAAAAATGGGACTCCAGAGTTGGAAGTGCAAGAGTTGTCTTCAAACCACATAAAAATATATTAATCAGACATTGGTTATAAAAATACATAGACTCTCATCTTAGTCTAAGATACAGGCTCTTACCTGATTCAAGCTCCATCTTTTTTGCCACAAAGCAGGCTTCTTTACAAATGTAAGTGATCAAGATTTGGCTTGCCTCAGGCCCTTTTTGAGTGACGGAGTCACACAGGTGTCTTGCCTTGTCCTTAACAGTGGCATTTTCAGCTTTTATTCTCTCCATCTCTTCCTCATTCAGCACTCTCTTCTCTAAAAGTTCATCCAGCAAACCATTTATTATCCCTCCATCCACTGAATTGATAAATTTTGTCCTCTTTGACCTCAGGGTGGCATCTGTTTAAGGCACCAAGATTTCTCACGTTAAGAAAGCAGTTGCACGCTCCTTTCGTGTTCTAAAGAGGGCAGAGCCTCTCTCAGACTGACTCAGTAAAATGTCCCTCTTAGATATATCACTCCTCCTTTCCTTTTTTTTATCTCTGCTCCACATTTTCCCTTCACCATTACAGAGAAACACATAGCCCCGGTGAGGCAGGGGCACTGACTTACCACCTTTCTGTTAGAACTCACGAGAATCAAACACCTTCGTCCCAGTTTCAAGTGTTCTCAAATCAGATTAATAAAATAAAGACATAACAACAAGCCATTTCCTTTTGCAGCCACCATCTCTGTCACTCATTCAGGTCCCTCTGTCAGACTAGGGCCACTTAATAGTTATGATTGCAAAAATGACCGTGACAGCAGGATACAAGTAAAGCACCATTTCCTTTCTGGTCACGGTCTTTGTTTTCTTCAAGAATCTTCTGCAGATTTTCCCACAGTCTTCCCTTTCTCCAGATTCAGATTACCTAAATGTCTGCAGGAGCTAATGAAAGCTTCTCTAAAACCCAGCCCCATTCCAAATTAGCCCTTTTAACAACAGAAAAGACTTACCAGCCATGGCGTTTCTCTCCTACCATGCAGACCTACTGAAACTGAAAGCACATAACTAGTTCCTTTCCACCAGGGTGTGTGTGCAGATTGAGAAATACCCAGTATTCATGTGTGCGCACGCTTCTCTCCCTAATTAGACTTACTCTTCTGGTGCTCAGGTTTGCCAAGGAGTCAACTGTGGAAATGATCTTTCCCCAACACTTGGAATAGCTCAGGGTAGGAGGGGAGTGCTTCTTAGAAGTGAGTCAGAACAAAGCAATGAATCAGGGCAAGGAGGTTAGAAGGGGAAGGTGTGTGTGTGGGATCCACAGGACATAGGAACAGGGGGTCAAGGAAAGCTGCCACAAATTTTTCTGTGGCAAAGCTGGGTATGAGACTAGGGGAGTAAATCTTGGAGAAGAGAGGAAGAAGAGAAGATCTGCAGTGAGGCCTGTGGTTTAGGAAGGATGTCTGCTGGAGTTAGGGGCTAGAATAAAGTGATGAGTGGAAAGGAAGTTAGAAGGGCCTGATCTGTGGGGTCCACAGGAAATGCAGGTTAGGAGGTAGGACAAAAAAAGAAAAGGCTGCAGTTGGTGTTCTGTTAGAGTTAGAGGTGGGACTGGGGGATTGGATTTGGAAGAGCAGAAGCAAAGGTGTGTATCTGTTGTCACACTACTTGTTTCTTTGGTAGGAGAAGCCTTTGGGTTAGCAAGAGTGTCTTCTAGGTTTAGGACAGAGGACAAAGGAGAGTGAGCAGGGTCTGTAAGATACCTCAAGCTGAGCTGCTGGTGTCGTCATAAAAACCACAGCTCTCACCTTAAAGGTAATAAGATACAGTTTGTTTTGGAGTTGTTTTGAGTATCTAGTACCTGGGTATACAGATTTAGGTTGCCCTAAATTTCAAGTTCCAACCTGGAAGCAGTTTCAGGCAGTTTTTCTAGTTCTATAGAACAAAAAATGTTTTCAGTCAAAGGAAGCTTAAAATGCATTGATGGGTGCAACAGATGCACTGGAATGGGGAAAGCTTTGCTATATTTTTAAAATGTTATCTGATGACAATCTTAGCTTTCTGGTAAACTCTCACATTCTCCTGTGTTAATAGCATCTGAGAGGTTTTTATTTGTTATCCACGGCATTGCTTCAGATACAGATGGGAGCAAGGAATGGCTCTCCAAGGAATGGTTCTGGAAGGCTAACAGTAGCCCCAAATAGTTAGCCTCTGAACCCACAAAATCCCAATCTTTCTAGAGTACAGCAATTACAATTGGTCCACCATTCTCTGCAGACACAAAAACTTCTTCCTGAAGTTTGTTGATCACTTCCAGACAAAGCCTCTTTTCTGGGATTCTTCTTCGTATTAGCTGACTTACTTCTTGGCTTCTTGCATTTTGTTTCCTGTAATGGACATATTCAAGAATTATAAAAATTATTTCTTTTGAAATCTTAAAAATAGAAAGAAATGATATTCAACCACTGTTTATGATTTGCCTATGATGAGCCCTATCTACAACCACACGACTGAACTGTCAAGTGAGACAGATGTGCTTCTCACTCACATTAGAAGCTGGTGGGGAAGAGGGAGATGTAGAAAGCACAACTCCACTGCAATATACAAGCTGGGCATCAGAATCAGGCGGTGATGGGAAGACTGGTATGTTTGGGTATACCTGAGGAAAGAAGTTAGGGTGTTGTCCTGGCTACTTTTACATGAACTTGACATAAGCTAGAATCGGTACAGAGGATAGAGCCTCAATTGAGAAAATGTATGCATAAGATCAGGCTGTGTAAATATTTCTTAATTAGTGATTAATGTGGGAGAGCTCAGCCCATGGTGGGTGAGGCGGTAATGGGTTGGCAGCACTGGGTTCTATAAGAAAGTAGGCTGAGCAAGCCATGAAAAGTAAGCCATTCCTCCATGGTCTCTTCATGAGCTCCTGCATCCAGCTTCCTGCCCTATTGGAGCTCTTGTCCTCACTTTCCTCAGTGTTAGACTGTTACCTGGAAATAAAAGCTAAAATAAATCTCTTTTCTCCCCAAGTTGTTTGGTCATGATTTTCATCACAGCAATAGAAACCTTAAGACAGGCAACAAGAGGGAAATAGACAGTCAGCATTAATTACATACCTTTATATGAAATAATGAATAGATAATACTGCCCTTTGTAGAATGGATAAAGCATAAGAGGAAGAGCTTTGGAGGAACATGGCAATTTTAGCTTTGGGCATACTCAGTTTAAAGTGATTTAAGATACTCAAGAGGCACCTAAGAGAATGTTTACAAAGCTACAAAAGTGGTCTACATTTGAAAATTTGCTGCAGGTTACAGATTAGAAGACTCAGCATAGGATTACAAGGAACAGTTCAGATAATGTTTCCGTCTTTTCACTTGTTGTTGTTGTTGCTATTGTTTGAGACAGAATCTCATTATGGAGCCCTGGATGGCCTGGAACTTACATACAGACCAAGCTGGTACCTAACTAACAGCTCTGCCTGTCTCTGCCTTCTGAGTGTTGGGATTAAAGTTGTGTGCTACCATAGCTGGCTCAGAGAATATTTCTGAGTATGTCTTAAAATGGAGCATCTTTATGAGTCAATAAATAATATCAAAAGATACAGCCTTCAAAGACTGTACTTGCTTAAAAAAACGCAATGTGCTGGAAAGGAAGGCATCTTTGCCTAGGAGTCTTCTGTATATAACCAACTTCTAAAATGGTAGGTGACACGGTGATGATGCCAATTAAAACAGCCACTGATCCATTTTTCAGATTTGCCCAGAGAATTCTTTCACACATACAACACTTGCCAGGAAAAAGTCATTTCCTAGATAGCTAGGCGTGACTGTCTGGAAGTAGTGACATTTAACAGCTGATGTCATGACATGAAATTCGTCTTTTAAAATAGGTATGCTGGGGGGCAAGAGGTGGTGGCAAAGAGCACGCGTTGCCCTTGCTGGGTTCAGTTCCCAGCGCCCACCTGGGAGCTCGCAAATGTCTACAACTTTATTTTCAGGTGGTTCAAAGCCATCTGCTGGCCTCTGCAGGTACAAACAGACACATATGCACATTCATGTGTGCAGGAAAAATATTCATATACAGAAAAATAAATTAAGCTTAAAATGGATACGTGTTCAATAGTTCAAAAACCAAATAGCAACTGGATAAATATTTCCAGCATTGAGTCAGTTAATTTGAAAGTCACTAGTCTGAGGGAGAAAATAGGAAATGAAATTGGAAAGAAGAAAAAGTAAGACAAAGATACAAACCAAAAAGTCTCTCCACCTTGAGGTAGCCTCCCGCACGTTTACTGTGGAAGCAGGGAATCAAGTAACCTTGGTTTCCCACAATCATAGGGGACAAGGTCTGCACCACACCCTCCATAAATGCTGAGATAACTCTGCTTTCAGTGCTCAGATTAAATACATTAGCCTTTTCCTCTGTTTTTAAGATTGCTGAATAAAAATGTCTCTCTTATTCCCAGACCACAGCCAATTATTAAAATCAATACAATTTTAAAAATTAGAAAGTAAAGATTTTGTATGAAGACCAGGTATTCTGGACAGTAATTCATATGCTACTAGTGTGGGGGAAGTTGGCTAGGATGCTGAATTTTTACACATAATAAAGGCTCTCTCACTAGCATGAAAAGAGTGAACAATAGGAAGAACCCAAGGTTTCAGTGTCTGTGAATGTGGCTTTGGAGAAGGGGCACCTGACCGCAGTGTGAGCTGTGGGGATAGGGTGAAGGCGAGCATTCTGGTGAGATTAGACAGATTTTGATGCAAGCAGTGCACTGGAGGCTTAAAATAGGGATGGATGTGTGAATAATCTCGTTAACCTGACGGGATTTGAAACCCCATAGGAGAGTTTTGTGTGTCTTTGAAAGTGTTTGCAAAACATTTTAGTTGAGAAAGGAAGATAGGCCCTTTCAGGGTGAAGGGGCAGACCTAACGTGCAGGGATCCCAAGAGAAGTATAAAGGGGTGACAATAGCTTGAGTGCCAGAATGCAAAGGATTCTGCTTTCTGACTGTGAATGCTCCCAGTTCCAGCCTCCCTTCATGGAGACTGTACCCTTCTTAACTCTGAGTGACAGTAGGCTTTTTGTTTCTTAAGTCATTCTTTTAAGTACTTGTCAGAGCATTGATAAAAGGAAATGTAGTAGGTACACTGGCAACAGAAAAACACCATTTTGGGGCATGTTTAAAAGTTGTTAAATGAAGCTATTCCATTTGAAAAAATAAAGTTCTGTAGCATGGTTCTAGGTACAAGTGGAAGCTCTGAAACATTTATTTTATTTTTTTAAGTTTTTAAAATTTTTATTTTTTTTAATTTTTTTATTAATTACCCTGTATTCACTTTGTATCCCCCTTGTGGTTCCCTCTCTCCTCCAGTCCCAATCCCTCCCTTCGTCTACCCTCTGCATGCATGCCCCTCCCCAAGTCCACTGATAGAGGAGGTCTTTTTCTTCCTTCTGATCCTAGTCAATTAGGTTTCATCAGGAGTGGCTGCATTGTCTTCTTCTGTGGCCTGATAATGCTGCTTCCCCTTCAGGGGGAGGTAATTAAAGAACAAGCCAATCAGTTCATGTCAGTGACAGTCCTTGTTCCTATTACAATGGAACCCACTTGGATACTGAACTGCCATGGGCTACATCTGTGCAGGGGTCTTAGGTTATCTCCATGCATAAGTCCTTGGTTGGAGTATCAGTCTCAGGAAAGACCCCTGTGCTCAGAATTTTTGGTTCTGTTGCTCTCCTTGTGGAGTTCCTGTCCTCTTCAGATCTTACTGTTTCCCACTTCTTTCCTAAGGTTCCCTGCCCTCTGCCCAAAGGTTGCCCATAAGTCTCAGCATCTGCACTGATTGATAGTCTGCAGGGCAGAGCCTTTCAGAGGTCCTCTCTGTCAGGCTCCTGACTTGTTCCCTCTTTTCTCCTTCTTCTGATGTCCATCCTCTTTGCCTTTCTGGATAGGAATTGAACATTTTAGCAAGAGTCCTCTCTCTTGGTTAGTTTCTTTAGGTGTACAGATTTTAGTAGGTTTATCCTATATTATATGTCTATATGAGTGAGTATATACCGTGTGCATCTTTCTGCTTCTAGGATAGCTCACTCAGGATGTTCTTTTCCAGATCCCACCACCATTTACCTGCAAATTTCATGATTTCCTTGTTTTTTTTTATTACTGAGTAATATTCCATTGTGTAGATATACCACAATTTCTATATTCATTCCTCCACTGAGGGGCATCTGGACTGCTTCCAGTTTCTGGTTATTACAAAAAAGGCTGCTATAAACATGGTTGAGCAAATGTCCTTATTGTGTATTTGAGCCTTTTTTGGGTATATGCCTAGGAGTGGTATAGCTAGATCTTGAGGAAGTGCTATTCCTAGTTGTCTGAGGAAGCGCCAGATTGCTTTCCAGAGTGGTTGTACAAGTTTACATTCTCACCAGCAGTGAAGGAGGGTTCTCCACAAGAGGTTGAACATCAACAAGCCAAGTAATCCAATTAAAAAATGGAGTATAGAGCTAAACAGAGAATTCTCAATAGAGGAATATCGAATGGCAGAGAAACATTTAAAGAAATGTTCAATGTCCTTAATCATAAGGGAAATGCAAATAAAAATGACACTGAGATTTCACCTTACACCCATCAGAAGATCAAAAACTCAAGTGACAACACATGCTGGAGAGGTTGTGGAGAAAGCTGAAACATTTATTAAAATAGTTTAATTAATAGTTTAATAGTTTGATTAAAAATAGTTGCAAATCCAGAAACATAGGCAATCGTTTTGAACAGTTCTCTCTTAAAGTCCTAGATTTGATGTTCAGTCCACTTGCACTTTGACTAAAGTTTCTGAGCTTCAGAGATAGAATCAGATTGGGTGGAAGAGGTCAGCTGCTCCCACTTTGTCCCTGTCCTTCAAGGCACTATCACAGCCATCAGCACTGAAGAGTGGCTGCTGCCCCGTGCACATGGGTGGATTCTCGAGCCCTTCATTTGCTTTAAAAGCTTTTTGGAACATGAGGCCAGTCCAAAGCCTTTCTAATCCTCATTGAGATTATTCGTAGCAAATAGGCTTTAGCTGTGTTGGTTGGATTAATTGTAAGTCTTGTAGTATTCATGATGTTAAAATAAAGTTTTCTGTCATTTCTGAAACTGGGGTTATAATGCAGATTTCCTAGATTTTCATTTACTCAGTCCCATGATTCTGTGTCTCTATGGATACTAGTAGCAATACATATATATTAACTATATTTTGAAGAAAAATTCACTACTTTTGATTGTTTTGCTATTGAACACTGGTTAGGCCTATATGAGGTCTTTTAGTTCTTTGAGGGACTACATGTGGAAAATGGTATTAACTCCATTTAACATATGAACAAATTAGGGTAGGGAAACTTCAAATGGCCACACACCCTATGATTGTTCTGCTTTGACTCTAGGCAGTAATTTTGATAGCAGATTGTCTTCAACCTTTGTCCTCCTAAAGGATTCGTGTCAGTAATAAAACTTGCAACATCCTGTTTGATATTTCTCAGACAAGTACAAATTCACAGTCAATGACAGGAACCACTTCTGTGGAAAAAATACTGGAAATATTCATATTGTATTTAGTTTCAAACTACAGTAATTTCACACTGTCACTTATACTGGGAATGCCCAATATAATAGTAAACACATTGGATTATATTTTAGCTTCATAAAGAGCTCAGCAGAAGTGTACTAACGGAGAACTCCAGTAATGTGCTTGTGTTCACTCCTGGCACCCATCCCTGTACTACATGGTATACTCTATGCCATAAAATGTTAGAAATTGACAGGAGTTAATGAATAAGAACCTCTCCTGAGCCTTTCAGAAGACAATACTTCAGGATACAGCACTCTATAGGCAAATAGAAGTAAGCCTAAGCAAAATGGTGCCCATTTTTCTCCTGGGAAGGATTCAGAGCCTCAGCAAGTCACCAAGTTGCACCAGTTCCGCCTGTCTTTATTATTCCCCGGAGTAAGCCACATCACCCACATCTTCCCAGTTGGAGTTAAAGGGCAGTATAAACACATTTGTAAGCACATGTTTTGAAGAAGGTTTTCTGTGAACAAGGTCTTCTTGAGTCTACTTTATTGCATTCCAAGTAAGGAAGGTTTGCTACCTTTACATAAATATTTAAGAAGTATTTTAGGCCCAGAACTGAAATATTATATCTGAGTGTCTTTGAGCACGTATTTGTGTGTGTGAGTGTGTGTGTGTGTGTGTGTGTGTGTACCTTACAAGAAAGCAATATTATTGAAAATTCAGAATGACGACTTTATTAATGAAGGTTTTTATGGCTGCAGCTCACACTGCCTAACAGTATCAAAGTGGATAGCTGGTATGTCTTAAGGATTGTAAGGGAACCCTGAACAAGAAGCAAAAAGACACTGGAAGACTAACAATCATTTGTCAGTCCCACACAACCTTTACTAATACTGACTCATCTTGGTTGGAGTGACAATGTGAAACATAAGAAATGATAAATGAAAGAATCAGAAGTTTTTAGAAACAGAGAACCAATGATGACATTAATCAGCGAGAGAATTTTTCTGTCTCAGAAAAACTCATAGTTCTGAAGCGGGTCTGGGGAGTGACTGTAGTCCATCAGAGATCGCATCTTCACTCTGTTGAAGAAGCAAAAGATTATAGGTCAGGATCAGTTAACACAGTCTGGAAGTGTGTTCTTAGAAGGGCAAATTCACAGCAGCTAGACCTCAGAAGGTGGCTATCGATTGACTGTATGTAAAGATATCACATACACACAAAGAGAAAGAGAGAGAGCCCACACCATTTGACAGAAAATAAAAATATGATTGTTTAAGTCACATTTAATTTTATCTACAACAAGGATTCCTACTATGCCTTTAGAGGATGTAAGGCCACAAAGGTTAAGGAAACAGCAGATGTAAGTCCTTTATGAACCTTATTGCTCACCTTTCCACCCCTCCATCTGACTCAATTCCTTTTATGAACACTTAAGAATACTTACTGATCATAAAATTTTCACTGAATAAATGGAATATGCAGATAAAATTAAGGAGGAGTGTTCCCCTTTCTCCAAATCCTCACCAGCATGAACTGCCACTTTTCTTATTGATATTAGCCATTCTAACAGGTGTAAAATAGTATCCTCAAGTAGTTTTGATTTGTATTTCCCTGATATGTAAGGATGTTGAGCATTTCCTTGAGTGTTTTTCAGACATTTGGCAGCCCTCTTGAGAATTTTCTTTTTAGATTTGTACTGTATTTTAATTAGATTATTTAGTTTGTTAATATCTAGTTTCTTAAGTTCTTCCTATATTTTGAATATTAGCCTTGTGTTTGATGTTGAGTTGATGACAATCTTTTCCCATTTACTAGGTTGTCATTTTGACCTACTGATGGTATCCTTTGCTTTACAGAAGCTTTTCAGTTTTATGAGGTCCCATTTGTTAATTTTGGTTCCTAATATCTATGCTATCAGTGTTCTTTTCAGGCAGCTGTCTCTCTGCCAATGTGTTAAAAGGTATTCCTCAGTTTCTTTTCTATTGGGTTCCATGGTAAAGATTGTATCAGAAGATAGAATCATCTCCTATGCTCATGGATTGGTAAGATTAACATAGTAAAAATCTCCATAAAATTTCCAATACAATTCCTGTAGACCTTGAAATTACAATATTCAACTTATATGAAAAAAAAAAAACCTCCAGGATAGTAAAGATAATCCTCTACAGGAAAAGAATTTCTGGAGGGATGGTTATCACCACCCCTGATTTCAAACAATACTACAAAGCAACCATAATAAAAACACCATGGACTTGCCATACTGTTTACCTAGATGTAAATGAACACACCCATGTACACCTGATTTTTAATAAAGAAGCCAAAAAAACACAACAGATAAAAGAAAGCATCTTCATCAAATGGTGCTGGTCTACCTGGATGTCAGCATGTGGAAGTCTGTAAATAGATCCAAATCTATCACCCTGCATAAAACTCAAGTTCTTCTGAATAAAAGGCCTCAACAGCAGCATTTTCAAATTTTATTTTCTCTATTTCCTCCTGGATCAGCAATTTCTTCTCCCAAAGTTTGTCCAGAAAACCATCAGTCATCATTAAGCTCACAGAAAGGATCAACTGCTTCCTCTTTGCCCTTAGAATGTTATCTGTTTAGAGCACAAAGATCTTTCAGCTCAGAAAAACAGCCTTTCACATCATGAAAAGGGCATGACATCTTTCAGACCGAATCAGCAAAATTTCCCCTTTTATACCCTTTACTTTTTTCTTTTTAAAAATTGTGTGTCTGCTTCACATTTCCCTGAAACATTACCCATATATGCACAAAGAGTAAGGGATGAAGGCTTAATTAGAACACATGAAGAGAAAAACATCTTTTTCTGTCCCATCTGTATGCAGATTAAAAAAATAAAAATAAATAAAAATAAAAATAAAAACTCTTCTTCTTTGAAGGCAACAGTCTCTGTCACTCATACTGTTACCTCTAATGACATTTAAGAATTAAATTATAAAATGCATCATGATGCCAGTAAAGAACGTTTCACTTATGGCCCTGTCTTTGCTTTCTTATGACTTCAAGAGTCTTCTCTGAACATTTCCTTCCTGCTGACTCCATTTTCCTAGTTTCTGCTCACCTTAAGGTCTACAGAATATAACAATAGCTCCCAGAATACTCAACCCTTTTCCAAACCAAATCAGTTCTAATCATTAAAACAGTTTCTTTAACAATAGGATAAACACACCAGCCATGGCTTTTCTCTCCTATCATCCAGTGCAACTGGAACCGCAAACAGGCTGTAGACTTCCTTGAACTGAGGTGTGAATGCAGACTGAAAACTAAGCATTGCTCTTAGTTATATATGCATTCATGCCACATTTAAACTCATTCTTCTCGTGTGATTTAACAAAGCTGTCAATAACAACTCTTCCTTAGCACTTCAAATATGAAAGTATTTGAGTAATTCCTGCTCAGGGTAGGAAAGGATTGGGTCTGATGGAAGAAGAAAGGAATGACAAGGAGATTCTTTTGTGTGACAATCAGAGGCAATGAATTAGTGTCCTGTTAAATTTTACTGTTAACAAAATGTAGAGCCACCTAGGAAAATCTTAGTGAAGAATATTCTAGATTAAATTAGATGGGTCAAGTCTGTAGGGGGATGTTCTTGATTTTTAATCAGTAAAGGAAGACCTAATTTAGTGTGGGTAGATAACTCCTGAGGCAGAGGTACCTGAATGGCCTAAGAGAGGAGAAAGCTAGTCATGGAGAACAAGCTATCATGTATGCATCCACTGCTCTCTGCTTTTTATTGTGATTATGAGGTGGTCATCTGTCTCAAGTTCCTGATGCTGTGACTCCCTTATCCTGGACAGTAACCTAGAACTGTGAGATGAATTGAGTCCTTTCTTTTCAATGTTACTTTTGTCACTGACACAGAAATGAAACTAAGACAATTCATAAAAAAATGAGGATAAATAATAATATGTGTTGAAGTTTAACACTCTAATAAAAGGACAAACCAGATGCCTGGAATACACTCCTCCACTGAGAGGGTCCTAAACAGAAGAATCAGCTTCTACTGTATTGGAGAGTCTAAGGCAGAGTGCCTGAGTGTGGCATTGACAAGTCCAAGATGTCACAGCACAATTTTCCACAAGAACCCTACAAAGAATGGAACCAAGTACATAGCATCGACTGACTTACCTCTATAGTTGAGCCAACTAGGGAAGAGTAAGTGGCAACCTCCATGTTCTTCTCAGTAGTACCATAGAAAGCAGAGGGATTTGTTGTTGGAGAATCTCGCAGCTTTCACAGGCTCTAAAATCACTTACAGAAATTTCTCAATGATCTGTACCATTATGCAAATGCTCACTGATGTACCTTGTGAAACACTCATGCTGTTACACAAGCTCCTGATTGTCAACACTGTCTTGGGACACCACCCCCCAAGGTCTCGTGAAGGGTCCCTGTGTTTTATTCCAACAACCTTGACAACCTTGTTCTGTTAAATATCAGTACGGACCTGCCCAAACTTGCCCAGTTATATAGTAAACTGCATAGAATCCTAATCTGTTCTTTTGCAGCCAACATTGCAGAGTGCCTACCTTGTACCTTGTTGTTAACACAGGAAGCAGGAGGGCAACACTTCAAAGCACCTGGCCCAGCAAGATTCTTGAGATGTAGCCAGACAGTGCTTCACACCCTTGCTATAACAAAAAAAAAAAAAAAAAAAAAAAAATTCAGGTGACATCACTCACCTACACTAATGAGTCATCAAAGCTACCCATCCAAATAGTTCTGCTTGCTTAGATTTTAGGAAGCACCTGGATTGTGTAGAGAGCAGCTTGAACTCTGCAGCCCCATGAGGATATTATCCCTATCCTTGGAAACTGCTGTGCTCCTCTTGAGTGCATTAATGCTAGCTGGGGTTTGTAAAGATCTCATTAAATGAACAGATGACCAACCCCTGCTATCAGACCTGACACAGAGAAAGTGCTAAGCTAAGATTATGTATGAAAAGGGATAGCATCTATTGAACACTGGGCACCCAGTAATTGTATTTATTATATTTATGTGATCCTTCAAGCATGTATAAGGTAGCAAAATATGAGATAATTATCTTAATAGGAGAAAGGCTATGTGTTTTCCCAGGATGTAACAATGGGTGCTTGTATACAATTCTAACTTTGGGGGAAGAGTCAATACCAGAGAAATTGGATTTATCATCATGGAGAAGAAAGAATATAACATGAGTCTCAAACACAATGAAGACTGTGGGGTGAATTACACTCAAGTGTGGAAGAAATAATCATTCAAGTTGCACACCTTTGGTTTCTTACTATTAGTGTCTAATCACACATGAAGACATTCACGCCTAGGTTTCTTCTTCTGAGATGTCTGTAGGAATCATCAAAGTGTTAAGATTTGCTTTGCTGGGCACATGTGGAGCCAGAAATACAGTAGAAGAGTACGTTTCTGTGCTTTGGCTATGAGTCTCAGCATCTGTATCAATACCCTGCTGTGTAGATTCTTTTAGAGGTAGTCTGTGGTAGGCTCCTCTCCTGTTTTTCTTTATTGTTGTTTGTTTGTGTGACCTCTGGGTTTTTGGGTGCCAATGTTGCCTCTGAGGTCCCTAGAACCCCATTCAGTAAAACAGAGGTCTTCTGCAAAAGTTGTCAACAGGAAAATGGAGCACAGGGGAAATGGTACAGTTTATGACTGTTGAGCATACATGAAGGAAGAGAGTTGGCTGGCATAGGGCATAGTGTGGGGTCTTACCTTACCTGGCCACTCTCTTTAAGCACCAATGACTTTGAAGGCTTCATCTGGAGAAACATTTAGTTTGTTTTTCTTCATTTCTTATCTTTAAATATGTATTGCATTTAAACAATAATTAACTCATTGTTGGAGGCACTGAGAGACATATGAGCTTTTTCTTCTTTTTTTCTTTCTTTCTTTCTTTCTTTCTTTCTTTCTTTCTTTCTTTCTTTCTTTCTTTCTTTCCTTCTTTAGTGTGTATACTGTTTTGTTTTTATTTTGCATACTTTTGTCAATGAGCTTTGAGAAAATCATATGAATTTTTAGACTGTTCTACTCCTTAAAGATCAATTTGAATAGGCGATTAAATCTTTTGCACGTATGTGTAAGAATGATCCATTTCTGCAATTTTAGCTCAGTATTTTAAAAATGACTCAGCAGAATACTTATTTAATATATTTTTAAGGAGAAAAAAACCCATGCATTGTTTCAGTTAACTGTCACTCTAAACATGGAAGTAATCACTTCGCAATGGACTTTTTTTCTATGTTTATGGGAGGAAAAGTAACTACCACTGCTAAAGATGAAGGTCTTAGAGCAGCCTATGTAAATATCTGTTGCTGTATTTTGTTCAGCACATCTGCAACTGTTACATAAGTCTACAAGATTAAGCATACTGAAGTAATGCTTAGGAGCCACTCCTAAAAATGGCAATTTTCTCTCTAAAGAGACCAGAAGATTTTGTTTTCAACCGAATCCTATTTCTTTTGATCTTGTTCTAATCTAAAAGCTTCTTTAATAAGGTTTCTGCATTTTCTCCTGTTCCATTGAATTCTCAAGGTATGTAGTTTTGCAGCAAGATGTATACTTACACCAGCTTCCGCACAAATGTAGTGATATGTCTACACTTGCATATTTACTTATTTGCTTATACGCTCTTTTATGTATAATGCTAGCATCTCACAAATGGATCCAAATTGTATAGGTCTGGGATGTTTTGCCTTTATAATTATTAGAATTTTAACTGCTTAAAAGTAAGCTTAACTGCCAAAAGAAAAATAGCAAGGTCCACAAAAACACACACTTAAATACCACATCAAGAGGCTGTCAAGACGGCTGGTGGTCCCTCCCCCTGAGGGTGGAGGAGCCTTACCAGGCCACAGTAGAGGACAATGCAGCCACTTTTGATGAGAACTGATAGACTAAGATCAGAAAGGAGAGGAGAGCCTCCCCTATCAGTGGACTTGGGGAGTGGCATGCATGCAGAAAGGGGAGGGAGGGTGAGATCGGCAGGGGAGGAGGGAGGGGCTTGTGGAGGGATACAAAATGAATAAAGTGTAATTAATAAAAAATAAAAAAAAAATAGGACCTTTAAAAAAAAAGATGGCTGGTGGTCAAGAACAAATCCAAAGTACATAATCACCCATAACTCTAACTTCAGAGGGTGTAACATCTTCTGGCCCATGACAGCAACTGCATTCATGTACACAAACCTATGTACACACCCAAATATACACATTATTTAAAAATATTTATTCGCATCAAACAAATGTGCACAAGCAAAGCCTAAAGACATGATGAAGTAATGAATTAAAAGGCAGTCATGTTTGTTGAATTTATTAAATAGTTTCATAAGTACATCATTCTTTATACCTAGTCTGAGTAGTTTAAGTTACTGTTGTGAATCAGATCAATTGATGTTCTTACTTCAGTATTGCGGGAATTTAATATTAACAGAAGCCAAACATACTATAATATACAATCAAAGTAATAAGAAAGTCCCTAGTTTTATCATTTTTTTACATAGAAGATTCAAATGGGGCCATCTCCATGATGTCAGTATTTCACAAAAGCCATGTGATTATATGGTAGCATGATCCCTTGAGTAGGACCTGCTTTGGTGAGGATCTATATTCCACCATCTCTGGCCATTTCTGTGTTAGGACAATACCCAGTTCTATTCTTCAGCTATGGACCCTGAACTTGGAGGTGTTTGTCATCTAGTCCCGCAATCACTGAAGAGTTTAAGTTAGCCTGGGTCACTTCAGTTTGAAATGAGGAGCCATCTTGACCAGGAGCTGAATTTAGGAATCAGGAAATATCACAGAATGTGCACTTGACAGAAAACAAAGTTAACTCTCCTAGCAAAAGCCTCCAGGAAATATCACGGAATAAATACCTGATACAAAATAGAGACAATCTCCCTGGTAATAATCAATGAGAATTGGTTGGGAAAATTCTCCCCAATGTTCCAGATGTAGTTTAGAAGAATGGCAATTGTGATTATGTAAAAGGTCACCTCACCCCTATGGCTTTTACCCAATCCTGTAATGCCAAGGCATGAACTCTCTGCTTGCTGTCATGGAAACCCCCTGCTTTTTCCTTTAAAAACCCTGCTCACCAGGGCTTGGGGTACCATTTCTCTACTGCTGTGTCAGTGAGACTTGGGTTCGATGATCGCTCTTGTAATAAAGCTCTATTGCTCTTACATTGAGTCGTCTGCTGGTGGTGTCTGAGGGACCCGTGATCCTGGCATAACACCATCTTCTTGGACTCAGAATCACCCTCCCTTCTGGAATTAGCAGCAATTTCTTTTGTGGGATGTAATTGGTGTGCTGACTGTGCTTTCTTTCATTTTGCTCTGTTGGGACCAACTGTATAAAGTTTGACCAGACTAAGAGATTGAACAACTGGGCTCTGTTACTTGCCCCACTTCTATTTTTCCAGTGTGAAAGACTTTGGTGCTCTATTAAATAACGTTAGTACTTTGAAAGTATATCCATCCGCATCCATATGTTTTTCTATCCATTTGTCTATCTATCTATCTATCTATCTATCTATCTATCTATCTATCTATCATCTATCTACCTATTTATCTATAAATATGTGTGTTTATCTATCATATATTTTTCTATCACCTATCTAGTTTTGTATGCATCTATCCATCATCTATATTTGTAAATCTCTAAATCTGTTTATCCTCTATTATAACTGTTTCTCTATTATATATATCCATCATCTAACTAGCTATAAATTTATATCTATCTCTCTATCATCATCTATCACCCTTTTATTTCTATTTATCTAATCTCTTTCTCTCTATCTATCATCTATCTATCTATCTATCTACCTACCTATCTATTGTCTGATAGGTTAGAGTAATCCATCTGACAAATTCAGATCCTGATTAAATTTTAGACAATCTATTTTCTCTGTCTATCCATGGTGAAGTTGCTGACTAACTAGGCTGAAGAAATCAGTAGTAAATCAGCAGCTAAGATACATGCCTGAGCTTTTTCACCTAATTTCTCTTCTCGTACTTGGTGGGAGCAAGCACAGTAGGTCAGAAGCATCGGTCAATTCTGCTGTTAGACTAATACAATTAATTTGGGAATTATTCTTGAGCTCCAAGTTTTTTTTGTACAACAGTTTGTGTTTTGGGCATTGACATCCAAATTTTCATTCAAAATAAAGCTGTAGAAGGTGGGTATTTTCTTCCTGTTTTGCTGCTGAGGTAACTTTCAGTGCTATCGACTGAGGAATAGATGAGTGAGGACAAAAAGTAAAACATGGGCATTAAATTATAGAGGTGTGTGAGTTAGAACAGAACATAATTTAAAAAGGCAGTACATGGGGCAGGTGAGGTGCAGAAGACCTGCATGGCCCTTTTTGCCTGCTGACCCTTTCTATCTGGTCAGCTTTCTCAGGACAATCTCCTTCAGCTGTCCTCTTAAGTAGGCAAAAGGAGAGTGGATACTTGTTATACCACTGTCTTTTTCTGTTCAAGCTTACACTACTTGTAAGAAAGACTTTAAAATGATAACCTAGATGCTTCTTCTTGAAAGAGTCATGCTAACCTGAAGAGAAAGATGAATTTTGCTGGAGAGCTGGAAGCAGAGTCATTGTTCAGGGACACCTGGTTTGGGCTATGTGTTCTCTTCCAGAAGTGAACTACATTCAAGAACCAGGAAGGGCCTGCTTCTGTGTGTTTTCATCGGAACTTATCTCCTTTGGCAATCTTTCAGAATGAATGATGCCTTGGCAGCATTCATGTATTTCATTTTCCTGTCTATCAATATTATTTTGTAGGAGTTGTAAGAAGAATCATGACTCATGCTAGACATTTTGTATAAAAAAAAATACCTCATTCATTTGAAGAATATAATAGTTTCTATTATTAATTTTATTCTGATATTAGTTACATTGAATGGAATTCTAGGATGAAGGTAATGTAGCTTAGGTTTTTTGATACACCTTGTGTCAGGAAAAACAAAGCCCAGAATTGTAGCAGTCTGTTGCTAAACCAGACTGATTTTTTGAGAAAGATATTTTATCAAACATATGCACATCTATCCTCTATCTTGTTTTTGTTGACATCCTAATCTGCAGAGGAAAATGACCTACTTGTAAACTGTATAAGTATTTCTGAAAATTACTTTATTAAGTATTCGCCACATTCAGTGATGAATATATTCATTCAGTGAGACTGTATTGGGAAGGAGCCCACACTCTCTGAGCATCCCATCATGGACTGGGCATATTCCACTGGTGTACTGGGGAACGTAATATATAAGACTGTGGGAAATTTCAGTTAGTCAGTTTCCATCCTTTTAAAAAAATATAGTTACTTTGGTGAGATGATACAGGGAGTAAAGAAAACTACAGCCAATATGACCTGAGCTTGATCCTTAGGACCCAGCAAAACACACACACACACACACACACACACACAGGCATGCACCTGGGCACAGAAAAAGAGAAAACTTAAAAAAGTGAAGCTGAGCATTGTTTAGCAGTCTCTATGACATGTTAAATAAATGACCATGAGAATTACATTAACAAGGTCGGTCCTTCCATACCTGATCATCCCATGCTCTTCCAGTAGGACACTGGCTGACTCCATTTGAAAGCTCTCATTCCATCACTGTCCAAGGGATGTAGTCCCACCAGATGAAGAAGCAAAGCTATTCTTGTGTATTTCTACAGTCGATGACAGTGTTTCTTCCTGTCAATGATTCTTTGTTATATCCCTCCTTGTTTCCACTTTTCTGCAACTCAACAAGAGTGGTGATTTCCACAGCAGTATGTTATCTCTCTCTCAAGGATTTCCTCAAATGCCAGGTTTTTTTAGAATTGAAGTCTAATCATTCAGCCACAGATCTTTAAACATTAAAAGAGAAAATAAGTTTCTATTTTCTCTTATCAGGGTGTTATGTGTTCTTACTCTTTTACTGTAGGCCTCATGTGGCAGAGAAAATTAACCAAATTCATGCCCACTTCCTAATTGCATTCAGGATTTGCTTCTCTCTTCCCAGGCCCAAACCATATCTGCACATTTGCCTTAAGTAAGTTTTTTAGAATCATTTTCCCCAATACAGATGCCCTGGGCAGAAGGAGGTTGTGCTAAAGGATCCAGTGAGAGTATAGGCAAGGCTAACACTACAAGGACATCAAGAGCCAAGAGCCCATGACTTTCAGCTTATAAGTTAATACGGCACTTGAAAGAAAACTGGATTCAAAATTTTCTAAAGAGATGACACAAGTTTTAATATGTATGCACACAAAAAGGCAGGTCTGAGAAAAGATAATTTCCCAGTATATTGTAATAAATCCATGAGTTATGCTTATCTCAGGAGGGCAGAATTAGAGAGAAAAAAAAAAACTTAAGTGACAAATCTGAAAGCCGTTTCATTTGTGGCATGAATGACATTTAGAATTAAAGAGAAGGATAAGTGTGAGAAATCAGATTTTAGATTTGAAACTTAGTTTTTTCTAGCTGTGCTAAAATCTTATTCAAAGATAAAGACTTGACTATTCATGGAGATAACCTAGAACCCTGACAATGCAGCCACTTCTGATGAGAACTGATAGACTAAGATCAGAAAGAAGGAGAGGAGGACCTCCCCTATCAGTGGACTTGGGGAGGGGCATGCATGCAGAAAGGGGGGGGGAGGGTGGGACCGGGAGGGGAGGAGGGAGGGGCTTATGGGGGGATACAAAATGAATAAAGTGTAATTAATAAAAGTTAAAAAAAAGATAAAGACTTGTTGTACAGCTTTCAGTGGCTCAGCTTCCTTTGAGACACACAAAATGTTTTAACTAATAAGAAGAGAAGAAGTTATGGGGTGGATGTAGGTGCATCATTTATCTGAAACAAAATTATCAATCTTTTCTTGCATAAAATTGTTAATGTGATTGATTGTGAACTGGGTTAATGCAGCTCTTCCGACCTCTATATGAGAACTCTTTATTCATTTCAGCAAAACATAAGTTGAAATGCTAAGTTTTTCTCAAGAAAATGAATGAGACATAATACACCTTTGGCTGTATTGGGGCGAATGTGAGGTACATAGTGATTTGAACAGGATGTACCTTTAAAAACCAATTGAGAGTGCAGCTCTCAAGGCTCTTTGGCTTGCTGATTCAGTAGCACATCTGGAAAAATGATTCTGTTCCTTTTGCTTCTTGAAGATAGATGTAGAGGTCAGGAAATTAAATTCTTGGTGACAAACACCTCATCATGCTTTTTTTCTACTTGGATGTAGTGACTTGACTCTTAATGTTTTTCTCTCACTGAATTCCTTGATACAAGCAAGGTATTTTAAACTTTTACTGTGGGTTTAACCACACTGAAAATAAATCAGGTAATATAGAGGGGTTCAAGATAGGAAACAAGAATTTTAGGGGAAGGAAACAAGTGTTATTATATTATTATGACATACAGGTTTTTCTATGAATTATGATCATTATAGTAAATCTCTAATATGTGTTTCAAGTAGAGAAAAGATACATTTGAGTTGTTCTTTAATTTTTATTTTTTTATTACTAGTTACATTTTATTACTAGTTATTAACTCTGTATCCCAGCTGTATCCCCCTCCCTCATTCCCTCCCTATCCCTCCCTCCTTCCCTCATCTCCTCCCTGCCCCTTTCCAAGTCCACTGATTGGGGAGGACCTCCTCCCCTTTCATCTGACCCTGTTTTATCAGGTTTCTTCAGGACTGGCTGCAAAGTCCACCTCTGTGGCCTAGCAGAACTGCTCCTCCCTTGGGGGGTGGGGAGTCAAAGAGTCTGCCATTGAGTTCCTGTCAGAAATAGTCCCTGTTCCCTTTACTATGGGAAACCAATTAGTTACTGAGCTACCACGGGCTACATCTGAGCAGAGGTTCTAGGTTATATTGAGTTTTAACAACACAAGTCATCATAGCAGATTTAGAAATAATGGAAAACTTATTTTAAGTATTTTTAGATTTTTTTTATTTTATGTTTTTGACATTTTAGCACTAACTGCATTTAGGCTTTAATTCTAAAGTTAGAAGTTTTTAAAGCTTGGGTATAGAATAATTTCTGTGAAAATCATATAGAAACTGCTCTATGGTTGAAAAAGTGAAAGCAATTAGAAAAAGAGTACACAAAAGGAATAATTAGACGTGCTGTGAATAGATTGCTACAGAATTAAAACAAATATAAATAGGATAGAATCTTTCCAGTGGCTCTTTATGGTCTAGAGAGGTCTTTATCTGAGTTTTCTTATGTTAAATCAGTGACAAAGATTTGGATACTGTCATCTAAAGATTTCAGTCATTTGGGGGTTGTGTAAAAAATAGGGCATTCATTAAAAGTCATTTTAGTTGCTGTAAGACATGTTGATTTAATTTGAATGGAAATTAGTGACCTAGATTTTTCTTTTCTTGTTTATGTACCTTTTGACCTATAATTGTAATTTTATGACGATATAAATGTGAATTTATAATTTTAGTAACGGAAAAAATGATAAATGAAACACAAAATAGGTTTCAGCTAATTTAATAAACATACTTTTGAACCAACAAAAAAGAAAGGAAACAAGAAAATTAATATTCCTATAATCAACACCACATGGGCTATAAAAGACTCTATTGTATGCATTTCTATTGTACCTCCAAAAGAAAGGCACAGCATTCGTTTCCATGATGTAGAAATAACAGCAAAATAATATTTCCCACTCAGGTAGTTTGTAGATTTATAATGTGATCTTGAGCAAAAGGCAAGACTGCAGTAGATTAGAGAGACAATGTGCAGTCTACAGAACCGGGAAATAACTGAATTAATATCAAGCATCCTGCTACTCAAACAAATCAATAGACACTGAAAAATTTAATCTGAGGAAGAAGGAAAAGTTGTACCAGAAACCTAGAGCTGATTAGGGCAGAGGGTAATCAATAAAAAAAAAAGAGGAATGTTGTAGCTTTGACACTGTTAAGCGGAGAGGAGAAATTTAAAGCAGCATTCAAATATCTCTCCACTGTGTGTCTACACCCTCTCTTCTCTTAGTCCTATTGTTGTTATATAAGAATTTATATATGGCCTTTCTTCGCTGCCCAGGGATGGGTCCATATGGTGTCGTTTTTGATTCCTGTTGTAACTTAAAGGGAAATTTACACAATGTCCTGCAGATGAAGGAGGAGGATGTCCTCAAATTCCTTCCTCGAGGAACCCACTTAGGTGGCACCAACCTTGACTTTCACAGGGAGCAATAACATCTACAAAAGGAAGAGTGATGGAATCTACATCATAAATCTGAAGAGGACCTGGGAGAAGCTGTTGCTTGCAGCTCGGGCTATTGTTGCCATTGAGAACCCTGCTGATGTCAGTATCATCTCCTCCAGAAACACTGGTCAGTGAGCTCTGCTGAAGTTTGCCATTGCCACTGGAGCCACTCCAATTGCTGGCCGCTTCAAACTTGACACCTCCACTAACCAGATCTAAGCAGCCTTAAGGGAATACGGCTTCTAGTGGTGACTGGTCCCAGGGCTGACCATTAGCACCTCACAGAGGCCTCTTATGTCAACCTGCCCACCATCCCTCTGTGCAACACAGATTCTCCTCTGCGTTGTGTGGACATTGCCATCCATGCAACAACAAGGGAGCTCACTCAGTGGGTTTGATGTGGTGGATGCTGGCCCGGAGAGTACTCTGCATGCATGGCGCTATCCCGTGAGCACCCATGGAAGGTTATGCCTGATCTTTACTTCTGCAGAGACCCAGAGGAGATTGAGATTGCTGCTGAGAAGGCCATGACCAAGGAGGAATTCCAGGGCGAATGGACTGCGCCAGCTCCTGAGTTGACTGCTGCTCAGCAAGAAGTGGCAGACTGGTCTGAGGATGTGCAGGTGCCCTCTGTGTCCATCCCGTACTTCCCTACTGAAGACTGGCGTGCCCAGCCAACCAATGAAGACTGGCCAGCAGCTCCCACAACTCAGGCCACCAAGTAGGGTGGAGCTACCACTGAGTAGCCCTGGGCTCCTCTGAAGACACTAGAGCAAAGGAAAAAAAAAAAAAGTGGAGGGAAAATAAAGTTCCTAAAAGCTGAAAATAAAAAGAATTTATATATGATAGAAAAGGCAAAATGGCTTATTATTTTCTTAAGGCATACCACAAAATACCTCTCTAAGCATGTCATATAGTGCATTGTAATTTCCAATATATGTAGTTGAAATTAAATCATGAAGAAAAGTATCAAAAAACCTTCTAAAGCAAAGTTGATACTGCTTCTGTGTTTTAAAACTATAAACAGGTTTGAAACAGACTCCTTGCTCTTCTTTTAAGGACCAAGTTTAACTAAATAGAACATTTTCAAAATAATAATTAATATTTAGACAATATCTTGGAAGAGGGAATGGAAAGACTCTAAAAGCCAATAGGCCAATATGTCTTCTGCAATATAGCATCTTTTATATATAACAGGGAAGCTGCACCCACAAAATCTAAATAATATCTACACAATGACAAAACAAATCAATATGCCCAAGCATATGAAGGAGATCTCACAATCCCTCACCCTTGGATTAATAGCATGGCAAATCAATGGCTTATGAGAGAATGGTAATCACCCTTCTCCATTAAAAAGCACTCTGTTAGGTTATTTAATCCCAAGCATTCAGCTCTAAACTCATTGTCTTCATTAGGGTTTCTATTGTGGTGACACAACATCATAACCAGAAGCAAGATGGGGAGGAAAGCGTTGATTCAGCTCATACACCCACTTGCTGTTCATCACTAAAGTAAGTCAAGACAGGAACTCAAACAGCACAGAAAAAAGGAGGCAGGAGCTGATACATGGAGAGCTGTTGTTTAATGGCTTGCTTACCATGTCTTCTTCAGCTTGCTTTCTCCTAGAACTTAGGACCACCAGCCCAGGGATGGCACCGCCGTCAATTGGGTGGACCCTCCCCATCAATAACTAATTAAGAAAATGTCTTATAACCAGATTATATGGAGCCGCTTTCTCAATGAAGGTTCCTTCCTTTCAGATATCTCTAGTTTCTGTGTCAAGATTGACACACACATACATATAAGAGCAACACTAAGTTGACTTGGCAGAAGATATTTGTGGGGGGGGGGTTGGTGGAAAGTGTGTAAGAGTGAGTGTGTGCATATTTGTGTGTCTATGTATGTATGTGAATAGTAATTAAAGAAAAGGTGTGAGTTTAGATGGAGTGAGACATAGGAGAAGTTGGAGGGGAGAGAAGGTAGGATGAAATTATATAAATATAGTACTTGTGTGTAAAGTCCTGAAAATAATAAAATTGTAAAACATTATTAAAGCTAAAATGAAAAGAGAAAAATCAGGCAGTCCTGGCTGGGGAAGTATCACTCTGTTCCTTTAAAAAGCCAGCTCAGTACAGGAGCGGGAGTCAAGGAGTGTGGAAAGAGAGTCAATGAAAAGCTTAAAAACATATATTTTATTATATACTTTTAAATCACTAATTTATTCCTAAATACTTCTATTTTTCTCTCATAACTCTCAAAATGTTTCGCAGAACAGGTCTCCCTCTCATCACCAACTATAATAAAAGGTAATATAATAAAAGACATCATCCTAGGGTGTTCTTCATAATTTTATCATTTCAGGAGCACTGGGCTCACATTCAGGTCCAAATTAAGCTGCACCTCATCTTCCATCAGCCTTTTACTATCATTTTCAAATATATAAAATAATTTATGTAAGTGCTGTGGGGAATATATCTAAGCACGTAATTGAATGCCCTTCACATACATCTGGACCAAGTAGATATAAAAATCATTTTATTCTTTTCTTCCTCTGTAGTTGAATAAAAACTTTGATAATAAGAAGACTTTAGCCTCAAGTCTTGATCTACCAAAGCGTGGTAAAGAGAATATCTATGGCCAATAGGAACACTTTTTCTTTTCTGATTTCTATTTACTGAGCTTGAAGCTGCTAAAATTCTAATCCTTAAATAAGGAAATAGTCACCTTGTATCTTCCTTTTTTTTTTTTAAGAGACCTGCAATCCTCCTTTGTCTGTAATCAGAAAAGTCCAAATTAATACTTTGCTTTTAGACGGCCTATAGATTTATTATAATCAGCATATTCAGTATAGTCTAAAGCAAGTGGGAAGAGAGATGAGGAAGACCTTTGAGGACAGACGTGGGATACACAGAGGTTCTGCTCCTTCTCCTGTTTCCCAACTTATCTGTCCATCTTGTCCTGTGGAGCAAAGAAAATACACAGCACAGGTCATAGAATGTTTTTTTGTTTGTTTGTTTTGTTTTGTTTTTGTTTGTTTGTTTGTTTTTTGGATTTCAGTGCTGAGCAGAAGCTCACTACTGGTACCTGACTGGCAGGCATGCAATCTTGATTATGTGATGCAGTTTGGAAATGAAGCCCTTTGAAAAGCTCATACTTACCTGTGAAAGGCTTGATTCTCAATGCATTGAGCCAAGGAAAGGCTTTGGAGGAGAGAGCTCTGACCAAATCAGTGAATTAATCCATTGATAAATTCATAATCTGGTGGTATTGATTCCATGCTACAGAAGTAGATAACTGGCTGCATCCCTCAGAGAGAATACTTTGTCTGAAACTCCACTAATCATTGTCCTTTTCTGTTTCTTCATTGTCATGAAATAAAAATATATTCCCTGCCTTATCTTTGTCATGTTCTCACTGGCCTCAGGAATAAAATCATAGAGTCAACTGAGCCTTGAGCTAAGCATATCAAATCATTAAACAAAACAAACATGCCTTCCAACATTCTTTTGTAGGATCAGGGATATATGTGTAGAAAAATATACAGCATGGTCATGTAGAAAATTCCATCCATTTTAATGCTGAGAGAAAGTTTGCCACATATTATTATTATTCATGTATGATTATTTAATACATGTCTGTTGTTAGTCTTAAACAACACAAAGAAACAGTTAACACATAGTTTTCTAAGAAGGAGAAAGTCTTCCATACTAGCCTTTCCACATGATTAAAATTCACTCATCCTTTGTGCTTCTTGCAATTCTTTTTTCAAGTTAAAGTATTTTAAATTCTATGCGTATGTACCCTATTTTCACCATTTCTACCATACTCTTGCCCTAGTCCAACTCCTCTTAGGTACTCTTCTCAAATTCATGCCCTCTTTTTTAAGATTGTTATGTGTGTATGCATACATATATATGAGTATAACTTGCTGAATCCATGTAGTGTTGTGTATCTGTGTATTTATTTAGGGGTGTCATTAGGTACTGAATAGCCTAACTGCCTCATCCTTTAAATGATGGATTCTTTCTCTCTCCACAGTCATTAATTGCCTGTAGTTCTTCATTGAGGAATGGGGCCTTGGGAGAATTTTTTCCCATCCATGTTGGCATGTTAACTGGTCTTGTCATTGGTCAGGTCTTGTTGAGGCAGCTATATTCTTGAGATTTCATTGGTACAGCTTTCTTATAGAGAGAGATCACACTATCTCATAGCATGTGTTCCAAACCACACTTTTGGTTTTCAGTCTTTACCTCTTACCTCTCTGGTCTTTTCTGACAAACAACTGCAGATCACAAAGGTGGATGAAGTCAGTAGCTTTTCCTTGTGAGAACAAGAGTCTTAGCTGTGAAGAGTCTTTAGCATCACTTCGTGCTTTTACCATCCTCACTCCATTTAAATGGAGGAAAACACACAAAAACAAATAAGCAGCATTTTTGTTAGGGATTGCTCACATTCATTTCAGGCAAATGAGTCACCTTAGGAGATTGATCAAATGACCATCTATTCTCATTGTGATGATTCATCCTAAATCAGACATAAGGTTTCAGACCACAGGGAAAATGAAATAAACTAAGCTTGGTTCAGAGAAGATATCTCCGCAAATCTGAATGATTTAAAACATTCTTCACAGCAATTTGAATACACTTAGGGGAAAATGTGGAAAAATAATTTTCTCTTCTCCATAAAAATAAAGTTCTGTTCAAAGATTTAAAGATAAATGGTATATTTAAACTCAATTTTCAGTTTTTCAGATGATTTTTTGACCTGGAAATTGCAACGATTATCAGAAATACACATATTACATATGGAAATGAGTTTTCATTCTTTGTTCTTAGTGATATGAAAGGTGCTATAAAAGAGAAAAAAACATAGGTCAGGGCTCAACAGTTGTAATGAGCCTCATGGTGAATTTAATTTCTTTTAATTTTTCTTTTCCTGTTTTATATTAATTACAGTTTATTCACTTTGTATCCCAGCTGTAGTCCCTTCCCTCATTCCCTCCCAATTCCACCATCCCTCCCTCATCTCCTCCCATTGATAGGGGAGGACCTCCTCCCCTTCTATCTGACCCTAGCCTATAAGATCTCATCAGGACTGGCTGCATTGTCTTCTGTGGGCTGGTAAGGCTGTTCCCCCATCAAGGGGAGATGATCAAAGAGCCAGACACTGAGTTCATGTCAGATACAGTCTCTGTTCCCATTACTAGGGAACTCACTTGGGCACTGAGTTGCCATAGGCTACATCTGTGCAGGGGTTCTAGGTTCTCCCCATGAATGGTCCTTGGTTGGAGTATCAGTTTCAGAAAAGACCCTATGTCAAGATTTTTTGGTTTTGTTGCTCTTCTTGTGGGGCTCCAGTCTCTACCAGGTCTTTCTATCTCCCCCTTATTTCATAAGATTCCCTGCACTCTGCCCAAATATTGGTGATGAGCCTCAGCATTTGCTTTGATACACTGCTGGGCAGAGTCTTTCAGAGGCCCTCTATGGTAGGCTCCAGTCCTATTTCCTGTTTTTTCCCTCTTCTAATTTCCATCCTGTTTGCCTTTCTAAGTGAGGACTGATCATTTTACCCTTCTTGCTTAGTTTATTTAGGTGTACAGATTTTAGTATGTTTATCCTGTGTCATATGTCTAATATCCACTTATAAGTGAGTATATGAATCAGAAGGAGAAATATTTTAATTATTATTTATCTTCTCCATTTTTATCATATAAGGATAGAGAAAGAATCATACATGAGGTCGGAAGAGGTGAGGCTTCCTCTCAGAGGAATAATAATAATGTGATGCCAGACAACATGTTATTTATTTAAATCCCTTCTTTCCTGTTACATCATCACTTGCAGGTTTATATAAGAATAGGAGATTAAACATTTTCAGAAGTGATCAGGCTGCTACGCCTTCATCCTTTCGTAAGTATGGATGATAATTCATCCTGAGATTTCATTTATTTTTATTTGAAAATTGCTTCCATCGTTCCAGGATGTTTAATTATTTTTATTTCTCTTCTGCAAATGGATATTGAGTACATTCAGTTTAATTCAGTTCTATATTTTTATTACTAAAATTTAAGGAAGGTTTTTTATAAGTGTGTATATTGGTGTACTTGTCCTTGCATGGATGGAGGTCCAGGGCTGATGTATTTCCTCTGTTGCTCTCCACTGTACTATTTTATTTTTTTAGCTAAACGTTTTAAAGTGCACCAGGAGATCATGATTTGAGCTGTGGTGGCTGGTCAAGGAGCCTGATACTTTCTCCTCTCTCCATGTCACCATCACAGGGTTTATAGCTAGGGTGTGTGTTCTGTGCTGAGCTTGCACACAGATGCTGAGGATCTGAAGTATGTTCCTCATGCATGACTAGTAAGCACGTCACTCACAGAGCTGGCTCCCTAAGTCTGGATAATAACAGGTATTTATCAGGTATGGATTCATCAAATGCTTTCTAAGTTTCTGTGCTGTTTTTTTTTTTTTCATCTTGACATTGATTTTTTTTTAGATTTAGTGAAATGATTTTATCAAACATTTTCTATAATAATAATAATTTCAGTATTGCACAGAAAATGTGCTCTCCACATTCAAGGTTTCTAGAACTTTCTTAAGTGTGTGTTACAGTTTGCATAGTTCTACATGTTAGCATAATCAGGAAGAGTGGTACAAGAGCTTATCTGGAAGAAAGAAAATTAAAAATAGTGGACAGTACTTAAATTACATCTGGTTACTGTGACCCTCTACTATTTTAACAGTTGAGTGTACTGTTCATGATTTTTCAGTTTTCTAAATGTCTTGAGCTTGAATTTTTACGGAAAGGTTTGTAGAATGTGTTGCCACATAGCAGGAACACTCCTTTGTGAGTTATATTCTTCACAATGTTTTGATGAGGAAATATGAAATGTTAACATAGATTTCTTTTTAAATTTTGCCTCATTTAAAAACCACACAGGAAAAAAAAGATGTGTATGCCAGAACTCATATTTTGTTATCACTGAAACTGGCAGAACACAACCAAGTCACATTGGCAATAACAGGCTAACACAGATGCATGTTCTGTGGAGAGCATCAGCCTGTTCACACTTTTGCGTGACCCAAAAGCCGTGGTCCTTTTCTCATGTGTGAGTGAGAAAATTCTTTGAAGTGACCTTTGCCCAGTCCACTTATATTCAAAGAACATAGTTAGAGATTTTTTTCATCTTTCTCCATTCAATTATGCTGAGCCTTGTTTCATAAAGGATTTAGTTAGCCAAATTTTGGTGCTAAATTAATGGTAGGCACTTGAATCTCAGGTTGGTCTTCTTCAATAGCTGGAGCTTTGGAATGGTATCTGGGCCTGTTCCTGTGCCTCTCACACATCAGGAGGTGCAAGGTGGGAGCTGAGTGCCCTGGTACTGGGAAGGTATTCATGGGAGGCTGAGAGGGTGAGCCAGAGGAAACCCACCAATTCCAACATACATTGACATTCTAGTTAACTCATCTTTTCTAGTAAATTACAGAATATTCTCTTATACTTATAGAAAATTTCTTGCCAAATATTTTTGACATAAGACATCATATGCAGTTCTTTGTGTACACATAGGCTTTCAAAAGCACACACACACATACACACACACTTACATGTACACACAGCATCCTTATTGAGTGGTTTGAGCCACACACAAGGCAAATTTTCTATCAAATTGAAAATATTTTATGGCAGTTTATATTTTGTAGGTTTTAAGATGCATCTAGGGGTCTTTTCTGAGACTGATACTCCAACCAAGGACCATTGATGGAGATAATCTAGAACCCTGCTCAGATGTAGCCCATGGCAGTTCAGTGTCCAAGTGGGTTCCATAGTAATGGGAACAGGGACTGTCTCTGACATGAACTGATTGGCCTGCTCTTTGACCACTTTCCCCTGAGGGCAGATCAGCCTTACCAGGCCACAGAGGAAGACAATGCAGCCACCCCTGATGAGACCTGATAGACTAGGATCAGATGGAAAGAGGAAGACCTCCTCTTTCAGTGGACTTGGGGAGGAGCATGGGTAGAGAAGGGGAGAGAGGGTGGGATTGGAAGGGAAGGAGGGAGGGAGCTACAGGAGGATACAAAGTAAATAAAGTGTAATTAATAAAAATTAAAATTAAAATATAAATAAATAAATAAATGAAAAATATTAATGTGGACTATTGGTATCAAATCTTTCTCTGGAAATATAAAATGTCTAAATGAAAGTGGGTATCTGCCACATTCATGGGTTCCATGCATAAATAAAATAAAGCTGCCATTTTTCCCATGAGAGTCACATTAATTAAAAAAAAATCTTAATAAAAAAAGTTTAGCCGAAAAAAAAGATGCATCTAAAGTCCCGTGCATGCGTTGACCGATTTTTATAACTGCTACACTTGAGTTCAAATTATGTTTTATTTTTGTTTCCAGATTTTTGGTATTTCATTTTTACTTTTCTTCTTGTTTCAATCAGGTTTATAATTGCCTGTTGAAGCATTTTTATGATGAGTGCTCTGAAATCCTTGCCCAGTAATTCTGACATCTGTGTCATCTCAATGCTGAAATCTGTTGATTGTTTTTTGTCATTCAAAGGGAATTTCTATTTCTGGTCCATGGGGCTAGGCTTAATTTTCTATTGAAATATAAACATAGTTGAGCTAGGACACTAGGACACTGTTGACCTTGATATGTTCGTGAGTTTCAGCAGGTTTTTTTGTTTGTTTGTTTGTTTTGTTTTTGTTTTTCTGGTGCCACCGAGTGTAAAAGTAACAGAGCCGTGTTTTTGCCAGTGGAAACGGAAGTGAACCTACCCCTGTGGGTCTGTCATGGCAAAGGTTGCAAGGATATGACATTATTGCTGATTTGTAAGAGTATGTTGAGTTCTCACTGGGTTTTACTGATTCCCAAGTAACTGTCACTGTCTCAATGGCTCATAATAATGCTACACTAAAAGAGTGGACTCTAACATTTATAGGTGGCCAAATCCATTTTCTAAAATGTCATGCCATTCAGAGTAGTAGATTTTCCTCATCACAAGCAAGTCAAGCAGGATAAAATTTCCCACATTGTCTCTAATGACACCATTTAAAAAAAAATGTACTTAGTTGGTTTGAAAGACATGGCATTTGTTTTGCCTTTCTCAGTACTACCCCAGTGCTGGCATGGGGAAGCTCTGTCCATCACAGTGTGGCATAGATGTGCTTTTGGACCCTTGCTGGAATGATAGTGTTGCTTTCTACAGAGTCTGAGAGGGAGAAACAGTCTATTTCTCAAACTTCGCTGCATTGTTTGGGTACATCTTTTCTGCTCTTGGATAGAAAACTTTCCTTGGGAGATTTTGCACATGGGCTTCCCAGTGTTTTCAGACATCCAGCCCCTTCTATACTTAGCTTAATATGCACAGACTGAATAAAAGCAATGTCATTCATTATTTATTGATGATTACAGTCATTGAGAAAAGTAAAGTTGATGCCCTGAATAACTTTAATGCTAAAAGAAAGATCTTGCCAAAGCTTATTATGTAAGCTGGCATTCCATTATAAGACTAAAAATTCTTTATCTCTTCTCCATCATTATCAGAACAGCTCTGCACTGGAAGAAAGAAGACAGACACCCGGTTGGTTTAACATTTGTTAAAGGGATTCCTTTCTAGGAAGATAAAATGTCGCAACTGCTATTTTAATGAACCATTGTCTGTGTAGATTGAATGAGTAACCCAACCTGCCAAACTGAACCATCTGGACCAATTCACATTGTTATATTAAGTAACCGTTTGAGAACTATTTATAAAAACTTGATATGTGACTAATTTTTTTCTCCCTCAGTCTTTATTGGGTAATATTTTCTTGGCAGTGACCCATTTACATTAAAGAGCAATTTACTTTAAATCCTAAACTGACATATAGAGTACTAAACTTTATTTTTCCCCCTAAGACCTGATAACACACAGTCATTTGCCAATGTCATGAAAAATATGGTTTTCAGGTCCATGAACAGCTTGGGCTGAAATCTTGTGCTCACTATATAATATGAAACGATTTCATAAGAAATCCCTAAGCCAGGCCACCTTCAGAAAGGAGCCACAGTCCAGTAGTAATTAGAACACATTATTTTATTTGAAGTATCATTGACTATCTTCTAATTCTTCTATAAAGTTAAATATTCAAGGTACCGTGTAGAGCTCCCCAGTAATTATTGTGCTTTGTAAGGTTGGAGAAATGTTAAGTGAAATTAAAAGGAAAGGTCATAGGTTAATGATGGACACTCAAGTCATAGAGCATTGAAGAGAACATGCTGGTGTCACTATGACCCTGAGATGAATGAAAATTATTTCATTCTTTGCTATTATAACTGCTAATTCTTGTTTTTAGATAAGAAGAATAAAGCAGGTGGATGGTCAAATACTTATAAACTGGTTGAGGTTTGAAATGAGCCTCATAGTTCTATAAATAAAATTTTGGTTCAACATAGAGTCATGAAATTAAATGAAGAGGGTGGGTATATTTTCCAGTAGCCTGAGCTTTATATTGATAGAAGCTGGGGAATATAGTTTTATGAAAGCTATCTTCTTATTGTATCATTTGTCAAGCATATGTTAGCTCTTATTAGTACATGTTTTGTAATTTTATATTTGTCTATTAATTATAACTTAAGGAATGTAACATGTAAATTTAGCTCTGTGAATAGAATATTATTTTACAATATATTCTTATTATCTGTGTGAAATTTTCTCTTTACTGATCTAGGTATTTATAGCACTCTTTAAAACTCTTGGCCATATGCGCTCAGTAGACTCCTGTCATACGTTCAATGCACATCCCATCTGTCTTTCTAAATGAGGATTGATCATCTTACCCCATGTCCGCTCAATTGATTATCTTTTTTAGGTGTATAGATTTCATTGACTCTAACTAGCAGTGTTTTCAAAGCAAAGACTCATGACCAAACCTTTGGCAGAGTACATGGAATCATAAGAAAGAAGGGGAGTTAGTCTGATGGGGAAAGGATAGGAGCTCCACAAGGACCAAATATATCTGGGCACAGGGTCTTTTCTGAGACTGACATTCAACCAAGGACCATGTATGGATATAACCTAGAACCTCCACTCAGATGTAGCCTGTGGTAGCTCAGTAACCAATTGGTTTCCCAAAGTGAAGGGAACAGGGACTATTTCTAACGGGAACTCAATGACTGGCTCTTTGGTCTCCCCACCCCTGAAGGGAGTAGCAGTTCTGTTAGGCTACAGAGGAGGGCTTTGCAGCCAGTCCTGAAGATACCTGATAAAACAGGATCAGATGAATGGGGAGGAGGTCCCCCCTATCAGTGGACTTGGAAAGGGGCACGGTGGAGATGAGGGAGGGAGGGAGGGACGGGGAGGGAATGAGGGATCGGGACATGGCTGGGATACAGAGTTAATAAAATGTAACTGATAAAAAAAAAAAAAAAAACTCTTGGCCATAATTTATTTTCCCATGTTGCATAGACATAAAAATGCACGTGGCATTTACATTTAATTTTTTATTTGATATGGCTCTACCATTTCACCCATTTGTTGCTTACTTGTATGTTTCAGGATCTTTCTACTCCAATAAGACCACACCAGTAAAGCTCTATGAAAAATCTAGAACTATCAGATACACATCCCGTATCATGTGTATATTGAGAAAAGAAATAAAAAAACCCTTTGGGTGTTTTTTTTTTTTTCATGTATTCCAAGATTAGTACAGGGAGTTACATAATGAATGCTCTGGAAATGATGAACACTTGAACTCAAAACATGAATGGCATACTATATGAATAAATTTAATTATGTATTTCTGAAAACAGTTTATGTATTCTCAAAAATCTATTCTCCCCATGCTTATGTAGGAGTAGAAATAAAATGTATCTCCCTAAGGTATTAATTAATATATCAAGTTCAAGTGCCCCAGAGGCAGCTGATTACTTTTTTTAAGAGTCTTTTGTCTTTGTTCACTTTGCCCTACAAATAGTAAATTACTCATTGCACACATTTATCATATGCTAGCCCTCTTCCCAGAATAGCCTAGTTAGAGGAAGTGGGCAGAAAAGGTAGGTCAAAATCATACTAAGAACACTAGTAAAATGATACACACTTTACTGCAAGTTTTTATATATCTAACGGTAAAGGCGTATCACCTGTGTCTGGGTTTTTTGTTACTTCGTAAACACGTTTTAGAATTTTGCTTGGTTTGAAGTTAAATGTACATAGCTGCATCCTTATATTCTTTGTAGAAGGAAATTTATGCCCTAACAGTGCACACATGTGTCCCTCTGTCAAATTTGTAAAAGTTTTAGCATTAATTTGTCATAATTGACTTTGTATAAGTTTATAGAAAAAAAAACATTATTAAGGACTAAACAAAATATCTCATTGTTATTTATTTCTATTTGCACTACACATTTAATATTAATTAATATGTATCTGCAACTATGTCAAGAATTTTGCCTTAAGGATTTTTTAAAATAGGATCTTGATTAATGAATATTAAAGGAACTGAGAGACTGTGAGTATCTACGTCTTATTTTAGAAGTATACAAATTATACCATTAACAAATTCAGATGGACTTACAAAATTTACATAGCCAGAGAGAAGACATGAACCCAGTTAGGTCTGAACATAAAGGCTAAGAACTGAAAAACACGTAGAGACTTGTATTTTTTTCAAATGAGTGACTGAATTAAAGCTAAGATCTCACCTATAAACCTTAGCAGATATTTTGTTAAGATAATTTATGGCTTCTTATAAAAACAGGGCTATAGTAATATTAATGGGACTTTGTTCATCTTGATCTTGAGCCAAGCCATGGTGAAGGTAAGATTTAAATGATTCAGTTTCTGTTTTGGAACTGAGATCCAGAAATAGCTCCAGGTTTTATAAAGAATTGTAGGAGTTCAGTGGCTAGAATGCAGAAGCAGTATTGAGATTCCAATGAGCTATTTGGAAATGAAAAATTATAAAATATATATTTTAAAATAAGAATGCTTCTAAAAATAAAAATAATATCATTTATTACTCAATGATCTATCAGTTAACCTCACACAGCCACAGAAGATTTTTATGTTAAAAAGTAAAGAAGATGACCATTTCTAGCAAATGAAATGGTCACTAGAAAAGAATACATTACTTATGCAACCCTTACACAAGAGCAACTGAGGCTGATCAACAAGAAACTCCTATCAGGATCATTGCTTGACAAGGAGTTTACAGGCATTACATTCTTTAGAAGACTTGCCTCTAAATGTGAAACAAATATCTCCTCAGAGGAGAAACAAAAGGGCAAATTGTGTTGTAAGGAAGCTCTGAAACTACTTCTCAGATTAAGTTTACATTTCGGTAAAACTTCACTCCATTCCATGAAAACATAACAAGTGTTTTTAATATCAGAACATTTATAGCTTTAGGGTTTAGAAATTGGGGCTAATTGTCTTAGTAGAGAAATTAAATGGAACAGTCTTTGTTAATTCATTCTCTGTGTAACCCCAGCTATCCTGGAAACTCGTTTTGCATACCAGGCCAGCTTTACACTCAGAAATGTGTCTTTCTCTGCCTCCGGAGTGCTAGGATTAAAAGCATGTGTCATCACCTTCTGGCATTTGTTAATATATTATTAGGTTCTTTTCCACAATGTTAGTGAACTGAAAACAAAAACTCAAAGATAAAAAGAAAAGTAAAGTAAAAGCAAACGATAAACTCTGAACAACTTTCCCTCTGTGACCTGAGCTATTCCATGTCTCCACAGACCAGCAGGTTTACATGTATATCACCTGAGCTGTAATGTAAACACAGCTGCGCTGAGGCAATGCCCTTGACGTTCATAACACTAAGAATAGAGGTTATACTTGCATATATCTTTCACTTTTGTGTCATAATTATATTTGGTTTTGCATTGACTTACCCATTTCTGAGAGATTCTCATGTTGTATAGGCTGGCCTTGAACTTGTTATGTTGCCTAAATTAGGAATGAACTCTTCCGTGTTCACCCCCTTCTCTCTTGTGTGGGATTACAGACATGCCCCACCATGCCTGACTGTATACAAACGCCAATTCATTTCTTGATCAGACACCACAATCTCTCTACTGTAGAAATCAGAGATACTTTACAAACTTATGTTACCAAACACATCTCCAGACTACAATATAGTAGATTGCCTAAGTGGAGGAGATTCAATATGCTAGAGTGTCCAAAATAAAACATAGACGCTCACCAAAGGTTTCTAGACGTATCTCAAGTTCCTGTGTGAACTTGCCAGTGGTGGCTGAAGCATTGTGATTAAAATCAATCTCGCCTCATTAGGTTCGCCATGAATTCAGTTACTCTTAATTATCTCCTCTGTGTCCATACATACTATGATATGATATAATATAATAGTGTTAATGTAATTATATTCTTCTATTTATATTAATATACTCATATTATATTGTTATAATTAACATACTATAATAATATTATTATATTACTAATTTATTTTTCCCTTCTTAAAAAGCTGATTTCTGTATAATCTGGATTTGAAACAAACAAAAACACAAATAAAAACAAACAAAAATCGAAATTAAACACTTTACTTTTTCCTCTTTTATTCTGACGATAACTTCGAAATGTATGAAAGAAAAATCAGTAAAACATGAGAAAAAATGCATTAAGAAAAGAGATATGAGGATTGAGCATCTTACCCAAGGTCCTCCTTCTTGTTTAGCTTCTGTAGGTGTACATATTTTAGTATGTTTATCCTATATTATATAGCTAATCTCTACTTATGAGTGAGTATATACCATGTATGTCTTGCTGCTTCTGGGATATCTCACTCAGGATGATCTTTTCTAGATTCCCACCATTTGCCTGCAAATTACATGATTTTCTTGTTTTTAACTGCTGAGTAGTATTCCATTGAGTAAATGTATCACATTTTCTGTATCCATTCCTCAGTTGAGGGACATGTGGGTTGTTTCGAGATTCTGTATATTATGAATAAAGCTGCTACAGACATGGTTGAGCAAATGTCCTTGTTGTATACTTGAACATCTTTTGGATATATGCCTAGGAGTTGTATAGCTGGATCTTGAGGAAGCACTATTCTAATTTTTGGAGAAAGTGCCAGATTGATTTCCAGAGTGGTTTTACAAGTTTACATTCCCACTAGCAGTGGAGGAGGGTTCCCCTTTCTCCATAGCCTTTCCAGCATGTGCTGTCACTTGAGTTTCGGATCTCAGCCATTCTGATGGGTATAAGGTGAAATCTTAGGGTCGTTTTGATTTGCATTTCCCTGATGACTAAGGACAGTGCACATTTCTTTGAGTGTTTCTCTTCTGTTAGATAGTCCTTCATTGAGAATTTTCTGTTTATCTCTGTACCCCATTTTTTAAACTGGATTATTTGGTTTGTTGCTGTTTATCCTCATTCAGAAAGGCAAACAGAATAGACATCAGAAGGGGGAGAAAACAGAACAGGACAGGAGCCTTCCACAGAGGGCTTCTGAAAGACTCTACCTAGCAGGGTATCAAAGCAGATGCTGAGACTCATAGTCAAACTTTGGGCAGAGTACAGGGAATCTTATGAAAGAAGGGTGAGATAGAAAAACCTGGAGGGGACAGTACCTCCACAAGGAGAGCAACAGAACCAAAACATCTGGGTCCAGGGGTCTTTTCTGAGACTGAAACTCCAATCAAGGACCATGCATGGAGGAAATCAAGAACCCCTGCACAGATGTAGCCTATAGTAGCTCACTGTCCAAGTGGGTTCCCTACTAAGGGGAACAAGGGCTGTCTCTGACATGAACTCAGTTGCTGGCTCTTTGATCACCTCCCCCTGAAGAGGAGAGGAACAGCCTTACCAGACCACAGAGGAAGACAAGGCAGCCAGTCCTGATGAGACCTGATAAACTAGGGTTATATGGAAGGGGAGGAGGACCCCTCTATCAGTGGACTTGGGGAGGGGCATGAGAGGAGAAGAGGGAGAGAGAGTAGGATTGGGAGGGGAGGAGGGGGGGCTACAGCTGAGATACAAAGTGTATAAATTGTAATAAATAAATAAATAATTTTGAAAAATTGCTTCCTGCTGATTTGAGATGTTTTCTTTTTGGTAGGCCAAGAAAACTGAGATATTATAGTCTTAAGAAAGGCAGTTGTAATTTTTTGTTGTCTGAATGCTGAGAAAGTTCAGAGCTTAACTGAAGTCCTGGCTGGAACTGTCTGTGATGCTGGATGTTCTAACTGTCCATTTTGATATTCTCCTATATGCAGATTTTGGAGGAAACAGTTATTGAGACTATTTGTGAGGTAGAATCACCTGGGCTACTCGTCTTGTCTTTTTTTGTGTGTGGTCCTCTTGCTCTTCAAATTACAGATTTTAATATTGATAAATGTATGGGCTGTTCACTAAACACAGTTCAGTTAAAGAAGATTCTCTGTAAAATAAATTTTTATCTATGTCATTTTAAAAATGACATGGTAAAAAAAAAAGTCCTGAGGAGTTTGTAGCAAAGATTTATTGTTCATGCATAGCTGAAGTCCTGGATGGAAACATTTTCATGTCTCAGTCAGTCTCAGAGTTATTCCCATGCGGAGGGTTCAGCCAATTAAGTTGCCTGACCCTTTTGGTCTTCTTGATTTCTTTCCTTCTGTCAACAGCCAAGATCTTCAGGATGTCTCCCCCTGTCAAATATGATTTCCAACAGTTTCCTTGGGATGTATAGCTTTTTGTTTCATGTTGAGACAAGAGCATATCCTCCTACCCAATGCAACATATTTCTGGTCTTCCATTTTGGAATTAGGGCCTTTATATACTGATCCAATTCAGCAGTTCTTTCTAAAATCCAGAGTATTTTAGCAGATGCACTACTTGTCTTATTTTAAAATTTTAAATCAATAAATCCGTATTTAATCTATTTGTGGGAGATATTATGCTCTCCCTTTTTAGGCTCACCTTTTAAAATTATTATCAGGTATTTTCATAATTCTTTGACCTATAGGATTAGAAGTTACATCTGTGGCAGGTTCTCTGTCATAATGTCTAAAAACTTGTTGCATTCAAATGGATATATATGCATAAGCATCATTAGCCCCAATTCAGAAAAGCACCACTAAGGCAGTCAGTATCTCTAACAAATATGTAACCTTAGAATCATGCTTTCCAGACTACTAAGTCAAAAGTCCACTGGTATTCTGAATATAAATCTATGACATGGTACATATTCTTTAGCTCTCCAAACTGTCAAATGGAGCACATAAACCACTGTACTATCTTATTCCAAGGCAACACCAAACAGGATCTGTATTTCTATGTTAGGATATAGATATTCATTCAGTAATTAAACATTGACAATACATATACAATATCTGTTCTGACCATGATGACCTACTGTAGCCTTTTTAGCCAGCATTTCAATGTGCAGCCATTTTACAATTTCTTTAAAACTTTGTGGACTTTTCTCATCTGGAAATTTTTCATATTCTTTTGGTGTTAAATTCCAGATTGAATTTCTTTGAAGCCTCCTTATTTTGATTCAGGGATTTCTCCAACCTGGGTTCTATTGTTTCTAATTTAGCACCTCTTCTTTCTCCAACTCTGTCTTATTCTGGTCTTTCCCAAAGAGGATATACAAAACTGAAAACATTACTGAAAAAAAAATTGTATACTAAGAGAAATAAATTCAAATGGAATCCAGAAGCATCATGTCACTGTTTTTCATCTCTATCAACATAGAAAATAATTGTCTTTATTCTCCAAACCCCTCCGTAAGGATTTTACTTTCTTAAACCAGCTTCCCTTCTAGACCTTACCTGTTCATATGCTTGAGGCTTCTAAGTCTGTCTTTGGCTCCTGCTTCCAAGAAGATGCTTTTTCTCTCTCCCTCACTGGATGATCATTTGTCTTCCCAACTCTGGAAAGTTATTGGGTCCACAAGTGTTTGCTCCTCTGGCATGCAAGAGTCAGCCAAGCAAGAGCCCATTCTCAAAGGGATTTAGCTGAGCTCCAGTGGCACAATCCATTAGTGCAGGGTACTTATATGTCAAAGGGATTTAGATTTCTGCCTTGGCTAGTAATGTCTGACTTGGAGAAGCTTGCTTGTGTTAAAGAGCCACATTCCTTTTTTCTTAGCAAGGACTAAAAGAACTGCTTCTCTAGGGTTTGTATTGGTTTTTGTTTTTCTGTAGCCAGCTGGAGGCCTTGCTGCTATGCTGGAGATCTAATCAGGAAGTTGTGAATTCATGCCTTAGAAACTGCAGTTGTTCTCTTAATGAACAGAACGAAGAAACTGCTCTGTAATTTCCATATTTAAGTCTGGCCCCACGTTGAAACTGAAATGTTAATGTGATTTTTGCAAAACTGTTTTTGTTTTTCTTAGTTTCTCTCTTAACCAGACTCAAAGACAAATAATTGAATCTCTTCTAGATGTGTTTAATAATAACCTTCACAAAACAATAACTGAGCAGTTATTGCTCTATTCTCAAACTTTTAATGTAATGTGGTTTTCTTCCAATATGCATCCCAGAGATACATGAACTTTGTAGCTTTCTTTGCTGAGCTCTTTCCTGGTCCTGGTCTTTCCTGGACATCTGCCTTTTAATTCCTCCTTCTCTGACAGAAAGCCCTGCTCAGTGGTTGGCTGTAAACTGCTTTATTGGCATATTGGGGGACAATTGAGGATCAGAGTTTATTCAACATTGAGACAGGAGATTTTTCAGGACAAGGCTTAAAACCAGATATGAGGGCTACAGAAATCAGCAATTGAATTATATAGTAGCCTTATGCCTACACATAAGGTTCAGTAGACACTAAAGTCAGTTTATACATTTCTACCACCCAATGTATAAGAACAGCATCAATGTTATAAAATGTGATGATTAATAATGGTTGAAATTTTCTGATTAATTAACTCTTTTGAGGAAAATATTAGTATCTAATAAATCTGGCATGAGCCTGACAAAATATGTATTGATTATATTTTTGAGGATATAAGCTTGAAGTTATTTCTTATACCTTTAATACTCTGTAGAGCTTCATCCATATTTAGCTTGCTAGATGTAGAAGGAATGATGAATATTTAAGAAGAACTGAGAAGCCAGGAGGTGGTTTTTTCCACTAGTAGACAACATTGGTGTTGAATTGTGAGTTGGTAGTGTAAGAAAATGTGTCATGGTGGTTCATTATTCAGTTTTTTTTTTAATTTGGCAAATGGGTTTCATTAGTCCTAAATTTTACCTTATTATTAGCCTAATAAGCCAAATATCATTGCTTATAATAAGTTGATTTTGCTGCCATTTTATTTAAAAATACATAATTACATTAGTGAATATTTCAGACATATTCTCAAAGCTAATGGCAGATATAAGAAAAGCAAATGGTCGGTTACACACCCCTACATCATGAAATTATGTTAAAGTCATATTGAAGAAAGTGGAATTGAGTTAATGTGTGCAGATTACTGTTATGTTTCTTTGACTCTAATAACTATCTTAGTTCTTCAGCAGAAAGAAAAATTTGCTTTGGATACTGATAACTCATTTTCTGGTTCTGCTGGGAAATAGTAAGAGCTGGAGAGGACAGGGTCTCCACAAGGAGAGCAACAGAACAAGAAAATTTGAACACAGGGAACTTCCCAGAGACTCATACTCCAACCAAGGACTATTCATAGAGATAACCCAGAACCCCTGCACAGATGTAGCCCAGGGCAGTTCAGAGTCCAAGTGGGTTACATAGTAATGTGAAGAGGGACTGCCACTGACATGAACTGACTGGCCTGCTCTTTAGTCACCTCCTCCTGAGGGGGAGCAGCCTTACCAGGCCATAGTAGAGGACAATGCAGCCACTTTTGATGTGAACTGATGGACTAAGATCAGAAAGGAGAGGAGAACCTCTCCTATCAGTGGAATTGGGGAGTGGCATGCATGCAGAGGGAGGAGAAAGGGAGGGATTGGGAGGGGAGGAGGGAGGGGCTTATGGGGGGATGCAGAATGAATAAAGTGTAATTGATGAAAAATTAAAAAAAAGGGAAAAAATAATTTAGGAACCTTAAATGACTTTCAAAAGTGGAGGAAAACATGGAGTTAGTCAATTTACAAGGAGCACGTCTCGCCCCTGGGGGCAATGGTCTCCTGAACCTACTCAGACCTTGGATACCACCACTGCTAGTTCTAGAACTGATGCAGGATGTTCCAACGAGGGGGTTAAGGCTTCTCATAATATTTCCTATAAGCCCACACCTGTTTGTTTATATCCCCCATTTCTATTCATTATTAGCCAGATAGAGCCAAGTAATTGTGGTAATGATACTTGCTTTTTTGCCCAATGCTGGAATGCTAGTAAATTTACTAGCTGGTTACTCGCATGCCTCACTGGGTGCTTGTGCCCCTTGATGCCCTCACGCTATGACTCTCTTCAGACAGAAAAGGGATCTTGGAACTACAGCCGCCATTGTTACTGCCATTTCATTGGCGGCTGTTGGAGCTACCACCGCGGCATTAGCCAGGAGTCATACTGTGCAGACTGCTCAGACCCTGAATAACCTTTTAGCCAATGTAGCTCATGCCTTAGATGTACATAAAGGAATTAATGCTCAACTAAAAGGAGGCTTGATGGTGTTCAATCAGAGGATTGACCTCAGGAGCAAATTGATACCCTATGGCAAATTGCTCAACTTGGCTGTCAATGAAAGTATGCTGGACTTTGAGTCACTAGCATACAACATGAGAATTTTTCCTGTGCTGCAAATCTGTCTAAACAATTGTCTAGCTATATTTTAGGTAATTGGACTGGAGAATTCGATACTACGATGGAGCAGCTGAGAGTGGCCATTGTCACAGTAAATTCTACCAGAGTGGACACAGGACTAGCCACAGGATTATCATCATGGATTGCTGCAGCCATGAATCATTTGAAGGAATGGGCGGGCATGGGAGCGTTAGCAGGCCTTCTGGTGTTGGTCTCCTTGTTTTGCCTGTGGTATATATGCAAGATTAGAGTCTCACAAAAGCGTAATGCAGCCATGACCATTCAGGCCTTTACGGCCATTGAAGCAGGACATTCTCCCCAAGCATGGTTGGCTACCATAAAAAGCTAAAATGTTACGCTCAGGATGCAAGGCTAAGCACTGCACTCAGGGTCAGCCGCTTTGGATCCAGAGAAGAGCATGTCTGATTGCATACGGGTTGATGCCCCGGGTCCCGCCTCTGAGAAAAAGGTATCTGACGGGTCTGATACTTTTTGGGTGGATGACACCTAAATGAACATCAGTACAAAGTCCCAATTTATTTCTAATATCAGAGATCAGACCTCTACTCTTGCCTGATGCGTCTAAAACAAAAAGGGGGAACTGTAGAGAGCTGCGGAATGCCGCGCCTTAAAGATGGAGCTGGTTTCTGCCTTCCACCTTCCTGATGGTGAGTGCTCTCTGTCACGAACGACTCCACATTTGGCTAAGGCTGAGGATCTGGCTTGCTTCCATGTATGTGGACCTATCTGCATTGCCCACGTGGCATGCTGGGGTTGGCTACCCAGAGGCTATTTAAGCTGTGGGCTGGCTTTCCCCTGGGTCAGATGATTGTTCAAGGCTCCTGAATAAACTGCATTGAAAAAAAAAAAAAAAAAGAAGAAGATGCCATCTGGAAATGTCCCAGCTAAGGAAAAGAAGTCACTTCCTGAACTTAGGGGTTTCTGCACTGCTGGCTGACACTCGTACCTAGAGTCCTCTTGCAATTCTTAAAACCCTAAGAGCAATGTTATATGGCATTTTAAAAGTTGTATTAAATCTGGACTTTCAGCATTCAGTGAATTGATTAACAAAGGTTGAATGATGGTATATCTCTTTACTATAGTAATCACTGAAAATATCTAGTCTTGTTGTAAGACTTTAAGTCATAATATTGTTACTGCTTGTCAAAAGCATGGTCATATAACAACTCTGTGATGTTTAAGGAGAGTTAGCATTGTTCTCATGATTTGGGGTACAACAAACATTCTATGGCACATAGAACAAGGAATAATTCTGATATTTAAAACTTATTTGGGAAATGAAGTTTCTGAGGCTATAGTTGTGATAACTAGAAATTGTCACAATACATTTTAGAAAAGAAGGTAGTTCTTGGGAAGAGTCTTCCCCTTAGTTGCTTTAGGAACATTTGTTAGTAATAAGGGGTGAGTTTTAGAAGATGTCAATTCTTATTTTTTTATTTGTTCATGACTTCAGCGGCATGTGTAAGTAACTACAGGCATGGTAGAAGTAGCCAAAGAATTGTACACAGGAACACAGCCTCAAGTAGTGGCAGCAAATGAGGAGTAGCTTCCTAGCAAAGAAGGTGGCTGATTCAGAGGGAATCTTTTCTCAGTGAAGACGGTGATAATACTGTAGAGAAGAAAACAGAGGATGTAAAAGATCTCCCAAAACTTCATTGGTAACACAGCAAGAGAATATCAACAAATGGGGTGTTAACTTGAAAGAAGTCGTACTTCAGCAAAAATGCCTTCAAACATTTCATGCTATGGAGAAGTTTTTGTGTGTGAAATGAAGACTTAACCAATTCAACCTTGATTGTCTTATTTTAAGAAGTCACAAGCGTCTCAGTCTTCAGCAGCTACAGCTGTACTCAAACAGGAGGAACCCACATCAAGGCAATATCCTTTTCTTTGGCTCCCACTTCCTTTTCACTTTGAGGCTGTTTTGAAGGGCTTCGAGAGTCCTGACATTTTCTCTCACCATTTGTGACACATAGGCAGTGTCACAAATGATCTTCTCGGTAAGACAACTGAGCACCAGATTTGAACACCAGATTTGTCTCAAATGATATAATAATGAAATATGTAAGCATTTGGTGATTAATAAATTTTCTTTCTTTTATTTGTGTATCACTTATTTAGTTGAATGCAGTTAGTAGAATTTGATTTATTTGGGATTGAAATCATTTCTGTATTTAATAACTGAACAAACTATTAAATGAGTGATTTCTTGAGCTCTCATAAAAAAGAAAGATCACTATAAGACATTGTGGGTTTGTTGCAATGTAGAAAATAGAATTTTATTGCTACAAATCAATTTTAAAGTTGATTTATAGACTTTGTATTCATTCTGCTTTTGCCAGTTATTTTGTGAATTTCTCTTTTAATTTTTTAATTTCTTATTCCGTTTCTTAAAAACATACAGTTTCCTGTTTTTGGGCCTTTGGAGACAGTATCGCTGAAGTTTTTCACATATTTCTATTTCCACAAGATGAGTGTACTAAAATATATAAAAACCAAAACTTTCAAGGGGATCAACATTTTCTTAAGAAAAAATAATTAATGTTTCTCCTTGGCCCTTTCTAGAATATGAATAAAAGAGTAGTATATTTTAGCACAATTTATGTCAAAAGGACTTAAAATTCCCTAAAAATAATATCACATAAAATTTTACAGACTCATTTTCCAAACACAATCTATATATTATCTACAAAATAAAATAAAGCAGAGTCCCTTTAAAGCTAAACAGACGGCTCAGCAATTAGAGCCCTGGCTGCTCTTGCACAGGACCCAGTTTCGGTTCCCAGAACCACAGGTTGTCTCACAACCTTCTGTACCTCCAGTTCCAGGAGAAGTCCTTATACATAAAATGAAGATACATAAACTTTAAACAAACAAACATACAAACAAAGAGCCACAGTTCCTTAAAAGAGCAGTAATGCTTGTGAATGAATAATTGTAACAACAAACCTGGAGATGGGGAGCCATTCCTGCAAATGAGACTCAGAAAACACATCAGTAAGAGACAATACCAAGCTTGTATTGGTTCTCTGGGTTTTTTGGTTTTGTTTTGTTTTGTTTTTGTTGCCCTTCAAAATCCAGTTCTTACATAGACATAACCAGGAAATCTGTAAGATGCTGTAATAATTTCAGATCTTTCTTGGAGGAGGTAGAACTCTAACATGTTCCCCAAGTGAAGTATAAATCTTTCTGTGGCAGCAGTGAGTGAATTAAATATCTTATTGAAAAGGAAGAAGTTTTATTACTAAGCTACTGCAGTAGAAACAGATTTATGGTGGTTACACCTGGCACCAGGCAGTAAGGAATATTTGTGCTGTTGTTATCCAAATACAAGATATGACATACATTTTTAAATGTGTGTTCAGACTATGATTATCAATGTTGATATTTGTTGACTTAATTTTCACAAGTTATTTTATTTTCTTGCTCTTTAGTAATAAATAAAGTGAGACCAGAGTTTATGGGAATGAATTTGTAAGAAAATTAGGAACTGTTTCGTGTGTGTATATACATGGTGGATGCATTTTGCATTTTGTCTCATACCTGACAGGAAACATTCATACTTCAGTTCGTCTTTTTTCTCCTTCATAATCATGCAGACATTAATTCTATTTAGAAATGGTTGCTTTTGAATATTTTTTCCTTTATTCTGGAACTGAGAATTTAATTCACTTCTTCCTTTCTTCCTTCCTTTCTTTCTTTTCTTTTTTTCTTCATTCTTTCTTTCTTCCTTTCTTTTTCTTTTGTGTGTACACTCATATGTGTCATGGCTCATATGTGGAGGACAGGGTAAAACTGACAGGAGTCAGTTTTTCTCCTTCAGGCAAGTTTCTTTACATGATGAGTCATATCTTTAGCCCAGAAAAGTTATTGAATAAGAATATTATTCTTTATTACTCAGCAGGATCATGAACAATGTTCAATAGACATTACCGGGAAATAAACACAATAATGCCATAAGTTTTAATTGTTATTATTATACTTCCATGAGAAGTTGTTTCACATTTTTAAACTTGTGTATTGCACCTAAGAAATCCTGAATTCTCTATTTTGACACTTGATATGTTGAAAAGCCTTATAAATGAAACATCTGAACAGGAAATTCTTGTTAAACTGAAATTACTTTCTCTACACTATCATCAGTATCAATGAACCAGCATGATATATCTTATCTACTGTGGAAAGCTACTTTAGAAAGCATGAAATGATCATCTGAGCCAGTGTTCACTTCTTTTTATTTTATAAATGATGAGAGACTGGGGATTCCAGGACTTTATAATGCCCAGAGGCATGAAGAAGACTCGTTTCTCAGTAGAACTTAAAAGAGAGGGTTTCCTCTCTCCATGCACTCTTCAGTTATATGTCTTTTTCATTGAGTTCGGCTTTGAAAGACATTTAAGGGTTATGTGTTTTCAGTTAGCCACATTTTTTTATACTCACTTAAGCAATGAGTACTCAGGAAAAACGTTTATTGGGTAGTAAGGTCATAAGGACACCCATTCTTTAGATTCTGAGTGAATGGAAAGTGTCCTTTACTCTAGAAAGATAAGGTCCCTGCATGGTATACATTAGGCATTGGTGTGAGCTCTTCACACCTGCGGGTGTGTGATAGTGCAGACATGACCTTCTGAACCCTTCTGAATATGACAATCATCTGAGGGCAGGGCCCTGTCTGACTCAGCCTTCTGTGACATACATGCTGCTTCTCAGAACGTCTGAGAATACATGGATCCTGCTAAGTTAAACAGAACCTAAGTTTGATACTAAGTACTCAGTGCTGGCATAGTTACAAAGCATGGCAGGGTGTTTTCTAGGGAATGAGCCTGAAGGACAGTCTTGCATTCTATAGCTGAGGGGACCCACTTCCCCAGTCAAGGTTTAACCCAAAATAATAGGACACAGAAAAGTTGAAACAAAAGCTCCTCTGGCTGTTATGGAAATGAAGAAGACTTTATCTAGGCTTTCTGTCTTTCAGTATTATTGTATTCTGGCCATGGTGCTGTCAGGCCATCTCCATGAGTTTTCTGCTCTCCATGCTTGTCTTTCAAGCACTAGCAATTCCTGTGTCTCCAAGCATTTTGACTGCTGTAGTTTTGTGCAAACTTCAGCTTCAGTGGATAATTAAACACTTCTCTGATTTGCCTCTATCACCTGAGGGTTACAGAAGGGGAAGTTCTATTTCCTTTTCTCCGGACAGCTTTAGACATTGTCTACATGTCCATAACGCAGAATTTTAAGTAAAGTCATCACAGTAAAACTCCTCTCTATGATGAAAAGCACAGCCTAAGTCATATTCAATGATGTCAATGTGTTTTCCATGTGGAGACAGTTGAAGAATTGTTTCAGCAACTTTTTAAAATTAATTAATTAACTAATAATCACTTTGCATCCCAATCCTAGCCCCCTCCTTCTTCTCCAGGGCACAGCCTCCCTCCCGCTTCCCCTATTCCTCAGAAAAGGGGAGCACACCCCTACTCACACATCCCAGCTCATCAAGTCAAATCAGGACTGAGCACATCCTCTTTCCCGTGGCCTGTCAAGGCAGCCCCTCTAGGAGGGAGGAATAAAAAAGCAGGGAACTGAGTCCGTGTCAGAGACAGTGCCTGCTTTCCTTACTAGGGAATCCACATGAAGCGTGAACTGCCCATCTGCTATATCAGTGTAGGGGTCCGTGGTTCAGTCTACGCATGGTCTTTGGTTGGTGCTTCAGTCTTCACAAACCCATCTGGGCCCTGGTTAGTTGGGCTCTGCTGGTGTTCTTGTAGATCTCCTGTCACCTCCAGGTCATTCTTCCCATGCCCAATTTTTTCCACCGGGTTCTCTATACTTTGCCTAATGTTTGGCTGTGAGTCTCAGCTGACGTTTCCATCTGCTGCTGCGTGGAGCCTCTGAGAGGACAGCTGTGCTAGCTCCTCTCTGTGAGGAGTAAGTGTCGGGGATTGATTACATCCCACGGGGTGGGTCTCAGGTTAACCCAGGCATCGGACATTCCCTCAATCTCTGCTCCATCTTTATCTCTACTCATCTTACAGCAGGGTATTTTGGGTTGAAGATTTTGTGGGTAGGTTGGTATTCTCCTCTCCTCACCGGAAGTCCTGTTTTGTGAGAGGGTGGCCTCCTCAGTCCCTATAATCCCTGCTACTATGAGTCTCAGCTGCAATCACTCACATATTCTCCCAGAAGCATAACCTGTCTTTGGTGTCCAGCCTGTCACAAAGATGCCTCCACCTACAGTTTCTCTTCTCTCTGTAGACCCTCTGTCTACCTGCCTCTGATGTCCCTATGACTGTTCCCCACCCTCATTTCTCCTGCACTACAGTTTCTTTTTTTAATTTATTATTTTATTAATTACATTTTTTTCATTTTGTATCCCAGCTGTAGCCCCCTCCCCCAACCCCTCCCAATTCCACCCTTCTTCCTCTTCTCCTCCCATGCTCCTCCCCCAGTACACCGATAGGGGAGGTCCTCCTCCCCTTCCATCTGACCCTAGCCTATCAGGTCTCATCAAGGATGGCTGCATTGTCTTCCTCTGTGGCCTGGTAAGGCTGCTCACTCCCCGCTCAGGGGGAGGTGAACAAAGAGCCATGTCAGAGACAGGTCAGAGACTGAGTCATGTCAGAGACAGCCCCTGTTCCCCTTACTAGAGTAGCTACTTAGAGAATGAGCTGCCATGGACTACATCTGTGCAGGGGTTCTGGGTTATCTCCATGCTTGGTCCTCGGTTGGCATTACATTTTATATCTTGGTCCTTCTCTTCAATCACTTCTGTCTATTCTGCTTCCTCTTCTGAGTGAGATTTAAGCATCCTCCCTTGAGTACTCTTATCTTTTTTAGGGTCTGTGCCTTGTAGTAAGTTTATCCTGTACTATATAGCTAAAATCCAATTATAAGTGAATACATACCATGTGTGTCTTACTGGGTCTGGGTTACCTCACTCAGGATTATCTTTTCTAGTTCTATCCATTTGCCTGCAAATTTCATGATTTCTTTGTTTTTTATAGTTGAGTAGTATTCCATTGTGTAAATGTAATACATTTCTTTTTTTTTTTTTTTATCCATTCTTTGGTTGAGGGACATCTAGGTTGTTTCCAGATTCTGGCTATTGGGAATAATGCTTTTATGAACATAGTTGTTGTTATAAACTAAAAAAGATGAGTGTTGGGCTATATATTATCTATTATTATTTGGGCTGTGATTATTATGACAATATTACCTAACCTGCTATCACAAATAATAAGACACAGACACCTCTTAGATGTATAATTGCCTTGGACAGGGCAGATATTCCTACCTATGCCGTCTAAATCACCTCACTATCTATCTCCCAGCCCCCAGCCAATGCCGTCCTCCTTAATCCTCCTATCTTCTACCTATAATGTTATATATACTTGCTTTTAGTCTTCATCTGGGACTTTTCATACCATTATTGGAGTCCTTCCCTCCAGCCTCATGAGGTTTCTTCTCCAGGCTAAGCCATCATGGCAACCTCCTTCTTCCTCTTTTCCTCTGTTTGTCTCCTGTGATTGTCTCTGTCCTCTCAAAGCCAGGGAACCTTAGTCACGCCTACCCTATTCTGCCCTGCCCAGGTATAGGCCGTTTAATGAACCAATCTGAAATAATGTTTTTAGGCAGGTTTACACAAAGTGGGATGGGTGTATCTAGCGGGCAGAAACCAGATCTTAAGGGTCAGTAATTAGCATTAGACCAGTCTCCAAAACCTAGATGAGCAAGTGTCCTTGTTATAGGCTAGAGCATCCTTTGGGTATAAGCCCAGGAGTTGTATAACTGGGTCTTGAGGTAGAGCTAGTCTCAATTATCTGAGAAAGTTCCAGATTGATTTCCAAAGTGATTGTACAAGTTTGCACTCCCAGAAGCAAAGGAGGAGTGTTTCCCTTTCTCCACACCCTTCCCAGCATGTGCTGTCACTTGAGTTTTTGATCTTTTGCCAATCTGATTGGTGTAAAATGGAATCTCAGAGCTATTTTGTTATGCATTTCCCTGATGACTAAGTATGTTGAGTATTTTTTTAAGTGCTTCTCAGTCATTTGAGATTTCTGTTGGGAATTTTTTTCTTTTTTTAAGATTTTTTTTAATTTTTATTAATTACTCTTTATTCACTTTGTATCCCCCCATAAGCTCCTCCCTCCTCCCCTCCTGATCCCACCCTCCCACCCCCTTCTTCAAGCATGCCCCTCCCCAAGTCCACTGATAGAGGAGATCCTCCTCTTCTTCCTTCTGATCTTAGTCTATCAGATCTCATCAGGAGTGGCTGCATTGTCATCCTCTGTGGCCTGGTAAGGCTGCTCCCCACTCAGGGGAAGGTGATCAGAGAAAGCCAATCAGATTATGTCAGAGGCAGTCCCTCTTCCCATTACTATGTAACCCACTTGGACACTAACCTGCCATGGGAATTATTTGTGTAGCCCTGTCAATCATTTTTAATTGGTTTGTTGGTATTTAATTTCTTGAGTTCTGTATATGTTTTGAATAATAGCTCTTTATCAGATATAGGACTGGAGAAGATCTTTTCCCAATCAGTAGGCTGTTTTTTGTTTGTTTGTTTGTTTGTTTTTGTTTGTTTCTTTCTTTGTTTTTTTTTCTGTTGACAGTATCTTTTGCCTTACAGAAGCTTTTCAGTTTCATGAGATGTCATTTATTAATTGTTGATCTTAGAGCCTGAGTTGCTGGTGTTCTAAGTATTGAAAGTTGTCTCCTGTGACAGTGAGTTCAAGGCTGATTTCCACTTTCTCTTTTTGTAAATTTAGTGTGTCTGATTTTATGTTTAGGTCTTTGATCCACTTGAACTTGAGTTTTGTGCAGGGTGATAAATATGGATCTATTTGCACTTTTCTACATATGCACATCCAATTATACCAGCACCATTTATTGTAGATGCTTTCTTTTTCCTTGTGTGGTTTTGGTTTCTTTGTTAGAAATTAAGTGTCTGTAGGTGTGTGGGTTTATTTCTTGTCCTTCCAATCAATTCCATTGAGCAACCAATCTATTTCTATGCCAAAACCACTTGGTTTGTATTACTCTTCCAGTACTTTACTAATGCCCATGAGCTTATGAATTTTATCTCAAGTTTAATGACCTGAGATCCTTTGTTTTATTTCTGAGATTTTTTTCTCTTTGACTTAAAGTTTGTGTGTATGAGTGTGTGTGTGTGTGTGTGTGTGTGTATACACACCCACTGAGTTATTTTCTTTCTAAATCCCAAAAATGCTGCTTGCAGGCTGAGGACTGGCTTATCTTCCAGGGGTGACAAGCTACTATGATTTCTGCTAATAGAAATGCCTGCTTCTCTTTTCTTCACATAGACCCAAAAATGTGGCAAATGCAGGAAACTCCCTCAAGTAGACCATGCCAGCCACCCCTACAGTTTACTCAGAGGTAATCTGCCAGTGCATGCCAAATGGAGAATGCCCAAGCAGCAGCTGTGATTTCATGAAACATTTTTATTTTATTTTATTTTTTAACTTTTGGTGTGTAAAATCAGTCACAACCAAAGCAATAGTCTCTGAGGCAATGCAGGCGGGTGGTCGAGATGTGGGCACAGAGGGTCCCTTAGCACCCTCCTGTTCATCCTCAATTTCCTCCCACATGCCTACAAACACAAAGCTGGACCTCTGCATTTTCTCTGCTTTGTTCGGATTTGTGGAGAAACAGGAATGCTCTGATCTTTTCTAATCTGTCGTCTTTCCTCTCTTCTCTATTATTCAGTTGCGCTGTAAAATACACAAATATCTGACATGACAACTGTGACAGGCTTCCATCCTTAACACAGCACTCTTTTAAACAGGAGATTCTCACTCTGACTTTCTAAGAAAAGGGCAATTATTAGATGCTATAAAGGCCATTTAATACGTGCATAATTATGAGAGCCAGGCAAACTTAAATAATGAAAATAACATTCCTAGTTCCAATGAAAGATAATTTAACCCTCTCTAGGGATGGTTTTAATATTATTTGATATCCTACTTATTTTACATTCTAACTTTTAGTTTTAATCAAGTCTCTTACATGCTCACTAAACAGCCTTTCATTAAATATGACATCACATTAAGTTCACTCATTATGACATCACATCAGGTTCATTTTCAATATTATTTTTAAAGCTCCCCCAAAAGCATATCTGGGAAATTTTGCCACCATAGGAAACCATTTTTGTATAGGATTAGAGACTCATAAAATGCATGTTTTTAACCTAGCCTTTCCTTGAGGTGTAGCTATTGCACAGTGTCATAGATGTTATGGCTATTCCGCCACTATTATTTGGAGAATCTATGTGAAAATGTCTTTTCAGGGATGGATACCTCTCTGCAGTTCCCACTTTGATTAGCTTAGATTCGTTAGTGAAATCAATCATCCTGGAGTTTCAAAGCACATAAAAACTTCTACTCAATTTATAAAAAACAATAGTTTTCTGTTACTCATTTTAAGTAATCACTTCCAATACAAAGAAAACTGTCTATTATTTCAAGTTATTGTGGCAAAATGTTAGCTCATTATTGATTAGAAGCTGGTATTAATCTTTATAAAATTATTAACGATAATTTAATAAAATTAACAGTATTTAATTTATGTAAACGCAGCAATAAACAATACTAGACCTTATCCAAAACAAGGGGTCACATGGAGACAAATAATCACAGTCATTTTGTAACTTCCACAAAGATCTTGACGTGCACAGGTATGCACCTTCACACACAAACATCACACAGACTCACGCAAAGTTATGAAATGACAGAGCTAATCTCTACATATACTCTTTTTATTAAAGTGTATTGCAAGAAAAATATATGATGTTCATTCATAATTTATTTTTATGTGAAAAAGTTTTAAATAACATAACTTGATCTTTTAATAATTACAAATTTTACTCTTAGTGTCTTCCTGGTTTCCACTATATTAAAGGATTAATAAAACATCAATAAGTAATAATCATTTTCTGTAAATGTTTACTTTTATTTTAATTTTTTATTGTTTATTTGGGAGACTCACATCTTGCAGCCCTGACTGTGCTCAACTCCCAGTCTTCTCGTGTCTGCCCCACCTCCCCCGTGTCCCCCAAAGGAAAAATAAAGGAAGAAGCAGACCATTTTGTGTTGTTGTCCGCATGCTCCCTGGAGTCTGTCACATTCCTAGTGGGCAGCTCTCAGTGAACGCGACTCTTTCTTTGCCTGCACCCCTGCCAGGAGCCATCAACTGAAGAGAGCTGCGCTGTGGTGAAAGGCAGGGCAAGCTTTCCCAGCGCGCCTGCCGACTCGGTCCTGCCATGCTGCTGCCAGAGAGGTGTGAAGTCAGGTCCCCCGTGCCCACAACAACATGGTTTCAGGCTGCAGAAAATGCCATAGAGCTGTTGGATTATAAAGGAAACAAATGCATTTCTCACTGTCCCCAAATCCAAGACTGAATCACTGGTCAGTTGCTCTGTGGACTGCCAGTGTGGCTAACGTCTGCCATCTTGCTGTTCCTCACACGGCGGAATGAACAAAGCAAGGGAGGGTTCTGGGGAGCCTTCTTCTGTTGAAAACAGATCCTTCCTTGTGGCGCGCTGCAGCAGGCACCACTATCATGAACAAACGCGGATGGGCAGTGTTGTGGTCTGGTATGCAATGGCCTGGAGCTTATGCAGACCCTCACGCAGCCCAGAACATGCCACTGGATCCCCCTGGCCAAGGATCACTTTCTAGATTGGACCGCCTCTGAGGATCACAGTTGTCTGCGAAGCCACTAGAGGCCGCGTTGGTGTCTTTGGTCCATGTTGCAGCCCCAGGCCTGATCCATGTCGATATATACAGTCAAGGACCATGACTGATGCCTTGGTGATGTCCTTGGGCTTTGGTGCCTTGGTGGGAGGCATCATGATATGAGTGACCTGTGTAGCTACCTGATGCAATGTTGAAAACCATAGTCACCGCAGCCTCTAAGGGCCATTAATTAGTCAGTGGTCCTGATAAGGCCAGAGTCTCTCTTGATGTGTGTGGTCCATATTACTACTGAAACCCATATATAATACTGTCGTCATCTATGTATCTCCAGGTCTGGGTTACCTCACTCGGGATGTTCTTTCCTAGTTCCATGCATTTGCTGCAAATTTTATGATTTCCTTGTTTTAGTAGTTGAGTAGTAATCCATTATGTAAATGTACCACAGCTTCTGTATCCATTCTTCAAATGAGGGACATCTGGGCTGTTTCTAGTTTCTGTCTATTACAAGTAAAGCTGCTGTGAACATAGTTGAGCAAGTATCCTTGTTGTATGGTAGAACATCTTTTGGGTATATACCTAAGAGTGTCATAGCTAGTCTTGAGGTAAAGCTAATCCCAATTTTCTAAGAAACCTCCAGTTTGATTTCCAAAGTGGTTGTACAAATTTACACTCCCACCAGCAGTGGAGGTGGGTTCTCCTTTCTTCACATCCACATCATCACATGTTGTCACTTGAGGTTTTTTGTTTTTTTTTTACTTTTATTTTTTTAATATTAGTTACAGTTTGTTAACTTTGTATCCCAGCTGTATCCCACTCCCTCTTTCCCTCCCAATCCCACCCTCCCACCCTCAACTCCTCCCTGCCCCTTTCCAAGTCCACTGATAAGGGAGAACCTCCTCCCCTCACATCTGATACTGGCTTATCAGGTGTCTTCCAGACTGGCTGCGAAGTCCTCCTCTGTGGCCTAGCAAGGCTGCTTCTCCCTGGGGAGAATGTCAAAGAGCCCGCCATCAAGTTCATGTCAGAAGCAGTCCCTGTTCCCCTTATTAGGGTACCCATTTGGATACTGAGCTACCAAGGGCTGCATCTGAGCAGGGGCTCTAGGTTGCATCCATACATGGTCCTTGTTTGGAGAAACAGTCTCATAAAAGACCCCTGTGCCCAGATATATTTGGTCCTTGTGGAACTCCTGTCCTTTCCAGGTCCTATCAACTCCCCACACCCCTTTTTTTGGTTCCCTGCAATCTGCTGGAGATTTGGTTATTAGTCTTAATATCTGGTTGGACCTAGAAATGATCATCCTGAGTGAGGTATCCCAAAAGCAAAAAGACACACATGGTATATACTAACTTATATAGACCTATAAGATATGATAAAAATACTGAAATCTATCCACCTAAAGAAGATAAACAAGAAAGAGGACCCAGGGTACAATGATCAATCCTCACTTAGAAAGACATATGGTATGGACATTGGATGTAGGAGCAAACAAGTAACAGGACAGGAGCCTACCACAGAGGGCCTCTGAAAGACTCTACCTAGCAGTGTATCAAAACAGATATTAAGACTCATAATCACTTGCATTTTTAATCTTAGCCAATCTGAGCGGTGAAAGATGGAATCACAGAGTCATTTTGATTTGCATTTCCCTGATGACTAAGGACACTGAGCATTTCTTTCAAGTGCTTCTCAGCGATTCAAGATTCCTCTGTTAAGAATTCTCTGTTTAGCTCTGTATGCCTTTTTTAACTAGATTATTTGGTTTGTTGGTGTTTAATTTCTTGAGTTCTTTATATATCTTGGATATTAGCCCTTTGTCAGATGTAGGCTTTGTGAAAATCTTTTCCCAATCTGTAGGCTGTTGTTTTGTTCTGTTGACAGTGTTCTTTACCTTACAGGAGCTTTTCAGTTTTATGAGGTATCATTTATTAGTTGTTGATCTTAGAGCCTGACCTGTGGGTTTTCTGTTAAGGAAGTTGTGTTCTATACCAATGCTCTTCCCCATTTTCTCTTCTTATAGATTTAGTGTATCTGGTTTTATGATAATATGCTTGATGCACTTGGATTTGAGTTTTGTTCAGGGTGATAAATATGACTCTATTTGCACTTTCCACATGTAGACATCCTGTCAGATCAGCAGCATTTGTTGAGCACGCTATCATTTTTCCATTGTATGTTTTTGGCCTCTTTTTTAAAAAAAATAAATAAAAATCAAGTGTGTGTAGATATGTGGATTTATTTCTGGGTCTCCAATTGGATTCCATTGATCCACCAGTCTGTTTCTAGGCCAGTACCATACAGGCTTTTTGTTTGGTTGGGTTTTTGTTTGTTTTTACTGTTGCTCTGTAGTAGAGCTTGAAATCATAGATAAAGATAAGTCCAGATTTCCTTTTATTGTACAGCTATTATTCTTTTAGCTATTGAGGGTTTTTTTTTTTAATTTATTTCATATGAAGTTTAGAATTGTTCTTTCAAGGTTTGCAAAGAATTGTGTTGGTATTTTGATGGAAATTGCATTGCATCTGTAGATTACTTTTTTTTGAAATGGCCATTTTTACTATGTTAACCCTGTTGACCCATGAGCATGTGAGATCTTTCTGTCTTCTGATATTGTCTTCGATTTCTTTCCTCAGAGACTTGAAGTTCTTGTTATACAGGTCTTTCACTTGCTTGGTTAGAGTTACACCAAGATATTTTGTATTTTTTATATTTTTATATTTTTTAGTTTTTTAATTAAATTTTTATTTTTTATATTAATTACAGCTTATTTATTTTGTATCCCAGCTCCCTCCTTCATTTCCTCCCAATTCCACCCTCCCTCCCTCATTGCCTCCCTGCCCCTCTCTAAGTTCACTGATGGGGAGGACCTCCTCCCCTTCTGTCTGACCTTGGATTATCAGGTCTCTGCAGGACTGGCTGCAATGTCTTCCTCTGTGGCCTAGCAAGGCTGCTCCTCCCTTTGGGTGGGGGAGGTCAAAGAACCAGCCACTGAGTTCATGTCAGAGATAGTTTCTATTCCCATTACTAGGGAACCCACTTGGACACTGAGCTGCTATGGGCTACATCTGATCAGGGGTTCTAGGTTATATACATGAATGGTCCTTGGTTGGAGACTCAGTCTCAGAAAAGAACCCAGTGCCCAGATATATTTGGTCCTTGTGGAGCTCCTGTCCTCTCCAGGTCTTACTAACTTCCCCTTCTTTCATATAATTTCCTGTACTCTGCCCAAGGTTTTGTTATGAGTCTCAGCATCTGCTTTGATACACTGCTAGGTAGAGTCTTTCAGAGGCCCTCTATGGTAGGCTCCTGTCCTGTATCTTGTTTTCTCCTACTTCCCATGTCTACCCCATCGTCTTTCTAAGTGAGGATTGATCATCTTACTCGGGGTCCTCCTTCTTGTTTAGCTTCTTTAGGTGTACAGATTTTAGTATGTTTATGCTATCTTTTAGGTCTAGTATCCACTTATAAGTGAGTATGTACCGTGTGTGTCTTTCTGCTTCTGGGATACCTTACCCAAGATGATCTTTTCTAGATCCCACCATTTGCCTGCAAATTTCATGATTTCCTTGTTTTTAATTGCTGAGTAGTATTCCATTTCTTTCTCAACCAGTTCATTGCTTGTATACAGGGGGCTACTGATTTTTCTGAGTTAATTTTTTATCCAGCCACTTGGCTGAAGGTGTTTATCAGCTGTAGGAGCTCCCTGGTAGAAATTTTTAAGTCACTTAAGTATACTATCATATCATCTGCAAATAGAGATACTTTGCTTCCTTTTCAGTTTGTATCCTCTTTATCTTCTTTAGTTGTCTTCACTGTTGTTTTTCTAATTACATTAGTGCATGTTTTTCCTGATCATTCATTAGTGTACCATTCTACATCTCAAGTTCACTGACAACAAAGGAAACAGTGGTTTTTAGATTTAAATATGAGAACAAAATTCCTAAATACAGCAATGCATTGTCTATGTACAGAGTCATTCTGAGAAGTGTGCCATTAGATCATTTCCTTATTGTATAAGCTTCACAAAATGTATATAAAAACTTACAGGTACACATTTGTGTATATAATATACTTAATATGTACTATATATTCATAGAAAACTCCCTTCATCTTTGATATTTTGTTGAGCAAATGTATGTGTCTCCATACATTAAGTGTCTCAACTTAATCCAATTTTAGTAACGGTAGAACTAAAAGTTATTCAATTTTTCAGATTGAATGCATTATTTATTATTACATGACAATTAAAACTTTTAATCATAGCCAAATCTACAATAAAGTACGAACAATAATCATGTTTAGATGAATTGAAATCCTAATTGTAAAATACAAAGCTACGGAATTAATAAAAGAACCTATTAATAATGACATAATTTAGTAAAGAATTGAACATTAAAAATTACATGCCCTATCTGGTCATCATGCCTGAGTGGCCTGTAGAGTGGAGGGAGGTTTGGGAGGGGAGGCAGCAATAGGAAGGATCAAGTCAAGGGGAGAATGGAGGAAAACAGTACTGGGGGTAACAACCAGAACTGGGAGGCAGGGAGGCACTTCTGGAACACGGGAAAATCTAGTGCAATGGAAACTCTCAGAAATGTAAGAGGTGACCCTAGCTAACAATCTACACAGTGGGGAATACGGAGCCTGAACTGAATGCCTCTTATAAGCAATGGAATCCTTCCAATGGAAGGACTGGGAAACTATCACAGCCATAAAATCTTCACCTACCAGTTTGTCCTACCCATAAGATGTGCTTGGGTAAAGGTGGAGCAGAAACTGTAAGAGCGGACAAGCAATGACTGGTGCAGCTTGAGACCCATGCTACCAAAAGAAGCCTACCACGGACGCTGCCTGGAGCTTCAGGACCCAGAGTTAGAACCATATACTACCAAAAGAAGCCTATCACTGATACTGCCTGGGGGTTCAGGACCCAGAGTTAGAACCATATACTACCAAAGAAGCCTACCACGGACGCTGCCTGGAGGTTCAGGACCCAGAGTTAGACCCAAACACAACTGGAAAAAAAGTCAATGAAATGACGCCTAATGATATTCTGCTACACTCATAGATCAGTGCCTCGCACAACTGTCATCAGAGAGGCTTCATCCCACAAATGATGGAAACCAATACAGCGACCCACAACCAAACATTGTGCTGAGCTGGAGCAATTCTGGGGAATAGATAGGGAAAGGAAAGATTTTATGAGCCAGAGGGTTCAAGGACACCACGAAAAAAAAAATAATAATGATAATAATAATAATAATAATAAAAACCCTACACAATCAACTAACCAGAACTCACAGGGGCTCAGAGAGGCTGAATCAACAACCAGGGAGCGTGGGAGGAACTAACCTAGCCTAAGCCCTCTGCTCATATGTAACCGTGTGTAGCTTGGTCTTCTGGTGGTATTCCTACCAGCGGAAACAGGTACTGTTTATGATTCTTTTATTGCCTTGCGGACCCTTTTCCTCAAAAGGAGGAAGGTGCTTCGTCTTTCTGTAACTTGATATGACATGCTTGGTTGATATCCATGGAAGGCCTGACCTTTTCTGAACAGAAGAAGTGGATGGGGAGGGTGACAGAAGGGAGGTAGAAGGGATGGGATAGGCTAGGAGGAGAGGAGAGAGAGGAAACTGCAATAGGGATGCAAAATAATAATAATAAAATTTTTAAAATTAACTTAAATGAAGACAACAATTTTTATTTTCTTTAATATTTAAATCCTTTATAGCACGAAAGAATTTTTTGGAAAAATTATTTGAAACAAATGAATTTTATGAATGGTCCATGACACACAAATAAAAATATCAATCAATAAATGCTTAAACTGCTTTAAACCAATTACAAAATCTAAAGATAAAATTGATAGTGTTCTTTACTTACATCAAGCAATTCTGTTTTTCAAAAAAAAAACAAAAAAAAAATTAATGTATTATTAAGCAGTTGCCATGAGTAAAGGTATAGTTAACATTCAAAACTACCTCGTAGTCTAGCACATGGAACATAAAGAGGGCTTCTCTACATTAGTTCTTTGAAAGAAGGGCAATAAGAACAAGAAACTATGTTCTAGAAATTCACACACACACACACACAAATCCAGAAATTTTTTGCTAGTACATGAATTAGATTTTCAGTCTCAAATGATAGCATAAGAATGCAGAATATGACACTGATGAACAGCATAAGTCCCCAGATTATTATGATTTAAATAGATAGATGGCATCAAGTGTTAACTAGGATAAAAAGTTGAAAGTACTTTCAAAGATTACTGGTAATAATGTAAGCAGATCTAGTCACTTCACGAATCAATCGTGCAATACATAAATGAAGTTAACATCTGTAGTTTATAATTGTAAAGTGTGTTTAAGAATATATCATAGAGAAGGCCAGGCTTTAAAGAGGGCAAGAGAAACCTTAACTTGAAGGGAGCATGTGTATAATCTATTTATGTGACCTGGAGACTAGACAATGCCCTTCAGGAATAAGAGATTTGAATCAAATTTACATACACCATGGAAATATCGTAAGAATATTAGCTAACTTACAAAAGAAAGTATGAAGTTTATAAAACAAAATACCACTTTATAATAATTTAGTGAAATTAATTAAGCATACATAGACAAAATAATATTTTATGTGTAAATAGTAAATAGTAAACAATCGATTCTATAGGGAAAGATAGTGGTGAATGGTCATGCTGAGATTTAGGCTCATTGCCTTAAAAGCAATTTAAAATGAATGAGGAAAAAATTACATAGTAAAGAAATAAGGATACCTTGAAAAGATGATGGAACTATTGTCATTCTGAAGAATTGTAAAACAGACAAAGTCAGACAAATTTGGGAAGAAGTTTCGAATCATAAAAACAGAATAACGTGGAGTTGTTTGAGTACTTTCACTTTTTGTTTTCTGGAGTTACTGTTCTTCAGTATAAACTTCATACTGGTCCTAAAAGTCATCCTCTGGTTTTTCATAATACTCACAGTAACTTGCAAGAACAATTCAGGAAGAGTAAGTTCTATTTGTTTTATATACCTTGTAATTTTAAATTGCCATGGTATATCCTCAGGGTAAATTCTGCCTCCCTTTCTCTATACCCCCATGTCCCTCCTGCTAAAGGCTAGTTCTACAAGACCCTAAGTAATCTATGAACAAAATCAAAATATCTACCAAACATACATAGATTATCAGTAATTTACTGCTTTTATTAACTTGTTTCTAATCAAAGTTAACTGGCCATGGAAGCACCAAGAAAGACTCTTGAAAATGCTTATGGTTTAATCATACTCTGTCTCCTGCCGCATGATAATTAGGTTTAACTAACCCTTCCAGATTGTTGATTGACTACACTGCTTATTAGCTTGAAGACCTAAAACAGTTTTGTGACACTCATAGCCTTAGGTTTAATGAGACTCTAATTGAGCCTATTTTCTCTGAAGACAACCAGAAATTCTAATTCAATATAAATAGACTAAAATGTGGGAAATGAACTTTCAATGGGGCACTGAGTAGGAGGATGAGGAAGGTCATTTCTAGTTCACTCCCTGCCCTCCATCAGTCTTGAATCCTAAAACTTAAAATAAGAGTTTCATGTTAGTACAAATTCCACAGATCATTGCTACAAAAACCTCACATGATTTGTGATTTCAATATTATGTTAATGTTTTATAATTCTGGAAACATAGTTAACATCAAACATACATGAGGATTTAGGTTTTGTCACACTTCTTTTGTTATTAGTATGAAATACTGTATGTCATAATTAATGATATTCTAGGAAAACTCAAAGGACGGGATCTCTGAAAATCTCCAGACATTCTACCCCATGAATTTGGTTTTCTGAGAAGTAAGATCATTGGAATAAATTTCACCTCCCAAAGTAGATAGTTTAAAACCTATCAACTAACCTAACAATGAGTGGATCTTCTAGAGAACAGTGCAATCTTTTCTAGGGCTCCATCCCTTAATGTTACTAACATTATTAGAATTCCAGAGTGGTACCAGCTACTTCTGCTTTGGTTACAATGAACCTGTGATACTAGACCATGCCTTACTTCCTATCACCAGGAATACTGGTGCTAACAAGCCAAGTAGTAAAAGCCAAGGTGAACTAGTTCTTTAGTGTGTGCAATGGATAATTTTACTATAATGATGATTGGCACACTTTATGCACTACTCTAATGACCATTTACACCTACTTCCTGGAGCTCTTCATTTCTTATCAGTGACTAGTGGAGATACCCAGACTGGAAACAGAAGATCATAAGATTTCACCAACATAGAGGGTCAGATTATTTAGAGTCATCTATCTATCTATCTATCTATCTATCTATCTATCATCTGTCTATAGCTATCTATCATCTATCTATCATCTGTCTATTTTCTGTTTCCCTTCTTATTTATATATCCAAATATCTATTTACAATCTATTATCATAAATCAATCATCAACATTTTTTGCTGTCATCTGTCTGTCATTTGTCATCTACTTATCTGTTATTTATCTATCATCTATTTGTTGCATATGTATCATCTATCTTTCATCCATTTCACATCCATTTATTTATGTACAAATTATTTATCTAGTTATCTATGTATCCATCATTTATCATCTATCTCTCCTTTATCTACCTATCATCTATGCACTTTCAAACTTTCTATATGTTATCCCTCCATTCATCAATCCCTCAATCCATAGAGTTGTTTCTCTAAAGATGATTATATATTTGTTCTTGGCCAAGTTGTGTATACTCACCTTCATTCTCACTTATCTATCATCTTTGTACTCAAAATTAATTGATTTTCATTATATTGTTTTTTCAGTCTTAAGATTATTCTTGATTTCCCTTCTTTCATACCATTTAACATATATCCTCTGCTTACTGATATTTTTCACTATACCACAGACACAGTTTTTGTACATAAAATGTAACTTAAACAATAATTATTTATGTTTGTGTCCTATATGTCTATATTAACACTGGTAAAAAGGTTAGTAATTTGCTAAATCACTGTGAGCTAAGGAATGTATGTTTTCTGTTCCTTAGACCAATAGTGAAAGTCACAAGTACAAAGAAGCTATTCAAAACTGAATACAGTTGATTAACATTCCCGAAGTATATTCTTTCCTCTTAATACTCCTCATATCTACATAAAGCAACTCCAAAATTGTTTATCTTGAAGTTCTACCATTGTTTGATAAAAGTCAACATAAGACATATTAAAGTGGGAAGAAAGCTTCATGTGTTATTGGGTGGTAGAAAAACTGGGTAAACATGAAGATACATGTAATGACATGGCAAAAAGACTTAGAGTAGAAGAGGTGATACAATGCACTTCCATTCTCTAGTTATTGTGATTTGTTACCTCATAACCCAAACTCCAATTCTAATAGCACATTCTGTTCATACAGGATTAGAGCTATTTTGGGAGTTCGAGGCCAGCCTGGTCTACAAAGTGAGTACAGGATAACCAAGGGTACACAGATAAACCCTGTCTCAAAAAAAAAAAAAAAAAAAAAAGCTGGACACCAAATCTTTAAGTACCTACTATTTCTACACATTTCTAGTCACTGAACTCAAACATTCTTTTTCTGTCTGTAGGGATTCCTTAAGCTACCACACATGTAAAGATTGTACAGACTTTTTGGTGTGTTTTTTTAAAAGCACAAGCCTGAAGGCAAGCAACTCTCAAATCACAGAAGGAAAATAATGAAGATTTTACTCATAATTAGACCAAAAGAAGAGTATCTACAACAATAACTTTAAAAATATTAACTTCTGCTGCCCCACTAAATCACAGAGGGCAAACCTGGTGTGGGTGAGCTTGGAAAAGGCCCCCAAACTCATAGTCTACAATCCCAAGGAGGTCTGTAGTGGACCAGAACAGCATTAGTCTTGGAGATCTCTCCACCTGCTCTTAATCTGCCTGGCCAAGCTGAGACACTGAACACATTTGCAGAGGAGGTGAGCTGGGTGCAGGCCTTAAACCTCATTGTCTGCCATACCAAGGAAGCCTGTGGGTGCTGGAGAATAATTCAGCTTGAAACTCTCTCAGCCTGGTCTATCTGGGACATAGACAGTGAACCCAGTGGAGATAAGCTGGATGAGGGCCCCAAACCTCATTGTCCACCATCCTGAGGACACAGAGAGCAAATCCAGTGGAGGGACCACCAAGATTTCTAAAACCAGAGACAACCAGATGGCTAGAAGCCCTGTAAGAACACAAGCAATAAAACTCAGGGCCAAATGACATCACCGTAAACCAAAGGTCCTACTGCAGCAAGGCCTGGAGATATATCAGAACTGAAGCAAAAGGAAAAGATGTAAAATCTTAGGTTATGAAATGATAGAGGCCTTAAAGGAGGAGAATAAATCCCTCAAAGAAATACAAGAAAATACAATCAAACAGGTAAAACAATTGAATACATCCCTTAAGAAAATGTGGGAAAATACAATCAATCAGGAGAAGGAAATAAATAAAACTGTTCAAGACCTAAAAACAGAACTAGTAGTGACAAAGTAAACACAATCTGAGGCTATCCTGGAGATGGAAAACCTAGGGAAGAGAACAGGAAGTACACATACAAGCATCACTAACATAATACAAGAGATAGAAGACAGAATCTCAGGCAGAGAAGATACAATAAAATAGATACATCAGTCAAAGAAAAATTTAAATCTAAAAAGGACCTTACACAAAACATCCAAGAAATCTGGGACATTATGAAATGACCAAACCTCAGAATAATAGGAATAGAAGATGACTCCTGTCTCCAAGGGCCAAAAAATGTTTTCAACAAAATCATAGAAGAAAATTCCCCCAACCTAAAGAAAGAGATGTCTATAAACATATAATAAGCTTACGGAACAACAAAGAGATTGGACTAGAAAAGAAAATCATCCTGCCACATAAAAATCAAAACACTATGTGTACAGAACAAAGAAAGAATATTAAAAGCAGAAAGAGAAAAAGGCTAAGTCATATATAAAGGCAAACCTATCCAAATTACACACGATTTCTCAGAAGAAACTCTAAAAGCCAGAAGAGTCTGAGCAGATATCTTAGAGATACTAAAAGATCACAGATGTCGGCCAGACTACTATGCTCAGCAAAACTGTTAATCACTACAGATGGAGAAAACAAGATATTCTATGACAAAACCAAATTTTAAGAGTACCTAGCCACATATCTATCCCTACAGAAGATATTAGAATGAAAACTCTAACCTAAGAAGGCTAACTATGCCCAAGAAAACAGGATAAATAACCCCGCATCCACAAAACAGAAAGAAAGGAAGCACACACACACATACTACCACCACCAACCTGAAAATTACAAGAATTAACAACCACTGGTCATTAATATCTCTCACATCAATGGCTTCAACTCCCCAATTAAAAACAAAAAACACAGACTTACAGAAGGGATGTTCCTTGCTGCATACAAGAAACACCTCAGCAATAAATATAAACATTACCTCAGAGTAAAGACCTTGGAAAAGGTTTTTCCAAGCAAATGGACCAAAGAAGAAAGCAAGAGTAGCCATTCTAGTGTCTAATAAAATAGACTTTCAACCAATCAAAAGAGATGGAGAAGGACATTTCATACTTATCAAAAAGAAAAAATCAACCAAGGTGATATCTCAATTCTGAAGATCTATGCCCCAAACAGAAGTAATGTTTCATAAAAGAAACATTACTAAAACTTAAATCACACATTTAACCCCACACATTAACAGTGGGAGACTTCAACACTCCACTCTCACCAATGGACAGAATACTGAGATAGAAACTAAATAGATAAATAATGAAACTAATAGATGTTTTGAATCAAATTGACATAACTGATATCTACAGAACATTTCACCCACCCACAAAAGGGTATAACTTCTTCTGAGCACCTCATGGAACCTTCTCCAAAATTGACCATATACTCTGTCACAAAGCAAACATCAACAGATACAAGAAGATTGAAATAACCCCATGCATTATATCAGACAACCATGGATTAAAACTGGAACTCAACATCAGCAGAAATAGCAAAAAGCCTACAAACTCCTGAAAAATGAACAACTCCCTACTCAGTGACCACTGGGTTAGGGAAAAAATAAAGAAATTAAAGACTTTCTAAAATTCAATGAAAATGAAGGCACAACATACCCAAACTTATGGGACACAATGAAAACAGTACTAAGAGGAAATTTCAGCACTAAACACAATCATAAAGAAATCAGAGAGAACCCATACTAGCAAATCAACAGTACACCTGAAAGCTCTAGAACACAAGGAAGCAGACACACCAAAGAGGAATAAATGACAAAGAGGGGACAGGAGCTCCACAATGACAGCAACAAAACCAAAATATCTGGGCACAGGGGTCTTTTCTGAGACTGTTACTTCAAGCAAGGACCATTCATGGAGATAACCTAGAACCCCTGCACAGACGTAGCTCATGGCAGCTCAGTGTCCAAGAAGGTTCCCTAGTAAGGGGAACTGGGATTGTCTCTGACATGAACTCAGTGGCTGGCTCTTCGAACAGCTCCCTCTGAGGAGGGACAGCCATACCAAGCCACAGAGGAAGATAATGCAGCCAGTCCTGATGAGACCAGATAGGCTAGGGTCAGACAGAAGGGGAGGAGGACCTCCCTTATCAGTGGACTTGGAGAGGGGCATGGGAGAAGGTGAGGGAGGGAGGGTAGGGTTGGAAGGGAATGAGGGAAGGGGTCACAGCTGGGATGCAAAGTGAATAAACTATAATTAATATAAAAATAAAAATTAAAAAAAAAGAAATCATCAAACTCCAGGTTGAAATCAATAATTTAGAAACAAAGAGAACAATAAAAAGAAAAGGTGAAACCAAGAGCTACTTTGAGAAAGTCAACAAGATAGACCAACCCTTAGCCAAACTAAAGCAGAGGGAGAGTATCAACTTTAACAAAATCAGAAATGAAAAGTAGGCCATAACAGACAATAAAGAAATACAAAATATTATTTGGTCATACTTCAAAATCCTGTATTCCTCACAATTGGAAAACCTAAAAGAAACGGACTATTTTCCTCATAGATTTCACTTACCAAAATTAAATCAAGGTCAGGTAAACAGTTTAAACAGTCCTGTAAACCCTAAGGAAATAAAAGCAGTCATCAAAAGCCTTCCACTAGGGATACAAAGTGAATACATTGTAATTGAGAAAAAATAAATTAATTTTAAAAAGAAACAAACTATCCCACAATATAATGCTCTAAAAGAACACTGATTTCATTAGTGAGTTAGATCTGTCTTCCCCATAAAGAAGTTCTATGGTCTCAGCTGGCTGTACTATATTTGTTGTTGTTGTTAGCTGATGCTAGAGGCTTATTTATCATGAATCCTGACATACAGATGTCTCTTTTACCCCAGAAAGATAACTTAAGATTTTTTATATATGGTGTGGTAACATGAGCTGTATGAAGCAAGCAGAGAGCGCTATGATCTCAAGCTTTCTACCACATAAGTTACAGTGAGCAACATGAGCCACTCAGGTTCCAAGCTGGAAAAATAGGTTCCAAAATAGACATTTACTTTGCAATATATATATATATGTATATGGTAATGTATATTGTGTGTGTGTGTGTGTGTGTGTCCAGAAAACCACAGGGGCCAGAAGAAAGCCTCTGAGGCCCTGAAGATGGAGACAGGCAGTTATAAGCTGATCAGCAGAGATGCTGGAAACCAGTGTGTGTCCTCTGAAAAAGCAAACGTGTTCTTAACAACTAAGAAATCTCTCCAGCCACTGTATATATAATTTTAATAGAGAATTCATACTATTAAAGTTATAAAATTAACATTTCATGGGTTGAAGCTGAAAGGTTAATAGAAGGAAGAAGGGAATTGGAAATATAAACTACTTTTGGAGATGAGCACTGGCAAGGAATGACTTATCCATGAGTATGAATGGAAGATGGATGGAAAATGTAGTAGCATTTGGAGGGAAGTACTGAACTATCATTTTCTCTGTGCAGCTTGTGGATTAAGACTAGTGATAATTCATTGAGTTGTCAACCTTGTAGCAACCAGAGGAAGATGTGACAGTGAGTTTAGGTTTTGGATAAGTTCTATCTGAAGCACTAAAAACATCTTAGTTGAAATATTGACTACATAGTACCTATATAGGGCAAGACTCTTATTCTGCTTTAGGAGAAAACTGTTATGAACCCATCTGTTTATTTTCTATAACTCTTTCTACAGAGGAAGACATTTTAAATGCTCATATCTGCAACCATTTTGTGATTCTAGAAAGCTACCCAATGGAAAGAATGAGGGACTTACTGAATTCAATGATTTAAAAAAATGCAAGAACAGATGGGTTTAACACAGAATTCTATCAAACAGTCAAAGGCACGCTAATAGCAATGCTCCTCAAACTATTCTACAAAATAAAGATAAAAAGGACATTGAAAAATTAATTTTCTGAAGTTACAATCACCCTGACACTCAAAACACACAAAGATTCAACAAAGGACAATTTCAGGCCAATTTCACTCATGAACATTGATGCACATATACTCAATAAAATACTCACACACAGAATCCAAGAACACATCAAATACATCATCTACCATGATCAAGTAGGCTTCATACCAGGGATGCAGAGATGGTTCAGTATACAAAATTCCATCAATGTAATCCACCACATAAACAACCTGAAACAAAATCATCAAGTAATCATCTTATTAGACTCAGAAAAAGATTGAAAATATACTACACCCCCTCACGGTGGGGAGATTAAGGATACAAGGGACGTACCTAAATATGAAAAAAGGGCTATATACAGCAAGCTGATAGCTAACATCAAATTAAATGAAGAGAAACTCAAAGCAGTTCCACTAAAATCAGGAATGTTAAGTTTCAGCTAAAGCAATAAGAAAACTAAAGGAAATCAAGAAGATATAAATTGGAATGGAAAAAGTCAAAGTATTGCTTTTTACAATGATATGATAGTATTCATACGTGACCCCCAACATTTCACCAGAGAACTTCAACAGCTAATAAACATTTTCAGCAAAGTGGCTGGATAGATAATTAGTTAAAAAATCATTAGTCATCCTGTATACAAAAGACAAATGGGCTGAGAAAGAAATTAGGGAAACCACACCTTTCACAATAACCATAAAAAATACAAAGTATCTTGGTGTAACTTGAAACAAAGCAAGCTAAAGACCTTCATGACAAGAACTTCAAGTCTCTGAAAAAAGAAATTGAAAAAATTATCAGAAGATGGAAAGCTGCCCCATGCTCATGAATTGGTAAGAATAACATAATAAAAATGGCCATCTTACCAAAAGCAATCTACAGATTCAATGCAATCCCCATAAAAATACCAACACAATTCTTTATAGACTTTGAAAGAACTTCTGGAGGTATCTCCATTCTTGACTTCAAGCTATACTGCAAAGCCATAGTAATAAAAGCTGCATGGTACTGGTATAGAAACTGGCTGATCAATGGAATCGAATTGAAGACCCAGAAATAAACCTACACACCTATGGACACTGATTTTTTACAAAGGAACGAAAGCAGCACAAAGGAAAAAAGACAGCATCTTCAGCAAATGCTAATGGTCTAACTGGATGTCAATGTGTAGAAAAATGAAAATAAAACTATACTTATCTCTCTGCACATAACTCAAATCCAAGTGGATCAAAGACATCAACAGAATACCAGCTACACTAAATCTACTAGAAGAAAAAGTAGGGATGACCCTTGAACTCATTGGCACAGAACACAACTTCTTTAACAAAATACTCACAGCTTAGGCTCTAAGATCAACAATTAGTAAATGGTACTTCTTGAAATTGAAAAGCTTCTGTAATTCCAAGGACACTGTCAATACAATGATAACAGTCTACAGATTGGGAAAAGATCTTCATCAACCCTACTTCCTACAAAGCACTAATATATAAACTATATAAATAACTTAAGAAATTAAGCACCAACAAACAAAATAACCCGTAAAAAATGGGCACAGAGCTAAATGGAGAACTCTCAACAGAGGAATCTCGAATGACTGAGAAGCACTTAAAGAAATGCTCAGTATCCTTAGCCATCAGGGAAATGCAGATCAAAATGACTCTGAGATTTTAACTTATACCCTCAGAAAGGCTAAGATAAAAAACAAACAAACAAACAAACAAACAAAAAAAACCCGAGAGAGCACATGCAGGTAAGGATGTGGAAGAAGGGGAACACTCCTCCATCACTGATGGGAGCACAAACATGTAAAACCACTTTGGAAATCAATCTGGCATTTTCTTGAAAAATTGGCAATAGCTCTACTTCAAGTCCCAGCTTTACCACTACCGGGTATATACCCAAAATATGCTCCACCATACAACAAGAACACTTGCTCAACTATGTTCATGGCAGCTTTATTCATAATAGCCATAAACTGGAAAAAAACCTACATGTCCTTCAAGAGAAGAATGGATAAAGACATTGTGTAAATAGGACATTTACATATTAGAATACTACTCAGCTATTTTTTAAAAAAAAGAAATAATAAAATTTGCAGGGAAATGGATGGAACTTGAAAATATCATATTGAGTGAGGCAATCCAGAGCCAGAAAACAGCAAATGGTATGTACTCACTTAGAAGTGGATTTTAACAATATGGTACTGTATAAACATACAAGGCACAGACCAAAGAAGATAAGTAACAGAGAAGATCCAAGGGAGGATGCTTAAATATCACCAAGAAGGGGAAATAGAATAGACACAATAATGGTTGAAGACAAGGAACAAGGTAATAGAGGAAACAAAGAGAGATATGAGGGTGGAGATCAGACCTAGGGTGAGCAGGGGTCAAAGTACAAAAGGTCTGTAGAGAAACAAGAAACTATGGGTGAGGGTATCTCTCTGACAAGCTTGAGAGCTAAATCAGGGTAGGCTCCTGAGAGGGTATGAAAGGGACTCTAGTAGAAACTCCTAGTAGCAGGGGCCATGGAGACAGAAGATAACACTCTCTAACTAGAGAAGTCTCCTACTAGGGTGGGGAACACCAGCTCACCCACAAAACCTTCACCTCAAAATTCACCCTGCCACAAGATATGCAGGGATAAAGACAGAGCAGATATAGTAGAGTCTGAGGGAAGGTCTAACCAATGCCTGGACCAACCCAAGGCCCACCCCATGGGAGAAAACACACCCCTAACACTATAAACTATACTCTGCTATGCTTGCAGACAGGAGTCAATCAGAATTGTCCTCAGAGAGGCTCCACCCAACAGTGCCTCAAAACAGATGCTAAGACTCACAGCCAAACTTTGGGCAAGGCACAGGAAGCCTTATGAGAAAATGGAGTGGTGAGAGGAGAAAAAGACCTGGAGGTGACAAGAGCATCCCAAGAAGACCAACAGAGACAACTAACCAATGCCAAGAGGGTCCTGCTGAGACTAAAGCACAAATCAATAACCTTGCACTTACTGAACCTAGTTCTATTACAAAGATGTAACTGATAGGCACCTCAGTCCTCATGTGGGTTCCCTAGTAAGGGGAGTGGGAACTCTCTCTGACATGGACTCTCTTGACAGCTTGTCAATTACTTCCCACAGGAGGGACTGCCTTGCCAGGCCACAGTGAAAAGGACACACTCATCCCCAATACTACTTGATAAGCTGGGGAGGATGGGAAGGGGGCTTACCTTTTCTGAGGAATTAGGGAGGGGGATAGGAATAGGGAGAGAGGGTGAGACTGAGAGGTAAGAAGAGATGGGGCTATGACCAGGTTGTAAAGTGAAATAATTAATCAACTAAGAATCGTTACTAAAGCTTGAATCACACATTGAATTCCACATTTTATAATGGGAGACTTCAACACCCCACTCTCTCCAATGGACAGATCATCGAGACAGAAACTAAAGAGGAAAATAAAGAAACTAACAGAACCAAATGGACCTAACAGATATTGTTGGAGGTTGGCCCAATGCATGTTACTGGCCCTTGAGATCCGGTTACACCTATCTTTGTTTTATAAGACATATCTGATTGGTTAATTAAACAGCCTATACCTGGATAGGGAAGAACGGGGTAGGCGTGGCGAAGGTATCTGGGATTTGGGGGTTTAAGAGAAGATCATGAGAAAGAGACAGATGAGAAGAGAGGAAGGAGGAAGATACTATAATGGAGAAGGAACATCATGGGGCCAGGAGGAATGACTCCAATAATGGCATGAACAGGCCTAGATGAAGAATAAAAGCAAGTATTTAAAAGATTATGGATGGAAGACAGGATGGTTAAGAAGGACGGCATTGGATGGGGGCTGGGAGTTGGATGGTGAGGTGATTTAGACAGCGTAGGTAGGAATATCTGCCCAGCTCAAGATAAATAAGGCAATTATACATCTAACAGGTGTCTGTGTCTTATTATTTGCGATAGTGGGTTAGATAATACTTCCATGATAATCATAATGCTAATAATAAACATTATATAGCCCAACACCCATTTTATTTTTAATTTACTACAACAAATGGGGCCCAAATAATTTAAGTATCTACACCCTTAACTCATACTTTATCATAATTTGCTGGTGTGTGGGGGAATAAGCTCCCAACAAGACAACCCAAACTTAAAACCTAAAAACTCCCAAGTCAATTACTGTCTCTTTAAGAGAGACTCTTTTTTTTTTTTTAATTTTTAAATAACTTTATACATTCACTTGTATCCCATCTGTAGACTTCTCCCTCTTTCCCTCCCAATCCTCCCCTCCCTCCCTCATCTCCTCTCTGCCCCCTTCTGAGTCTACTGAGAGGGGGTGTCTTCCTCTCCTTCCATCTAGCCCTAGCTTATCAGGTATCTTCAGAATGGTTGCAATGTCCTTATCTGTGGCCTAGCAAGACTGCTCCTCCCGGGGGGGGGGGGGAGGGGGGAGGGGAGTAGCTCAATGAGCCAGACATTGAGTTCATGTCAGAAACAATTCCTGTCCCCCTTACTAGGGAACCCGCTCAGATACTGAGCTACCATGGGCTATGTCTGGGCAGGAGACTCTTAAACATGCCCACAAGCAAACTTGTGACAAACAAGAGGACTTAACAAAACTAATTGCTGCTATCAAGAAACTCCTGGGGCAGGGGATGGGATACACAAGCATGGCTTATCTGCTGCTATGGCTGGCTCAGCTCTCAGAAAACAACAACATTGACTATGGTTGGAGAGGAAGGAACTACAAAGCAGAGAGACTGAAGAGTTTAAGTTAGCTTGGATGACTACATTTTGAAATGAGGAGCCATTTTGACCAGGAGCTGAACTCAGGTACCAGGAAATATCACAGAATGTGCACTTGGCAGAAAACAAAGTTAACTCTCCTAGCAACACTTTCCAGGAATTATCACAGAATAAATACTTGGTAGAAAACAGAGACAATCTCCCTGGCAACAATCAATGAGAATCAGTTGGGAAAATTCTCCCCAATGTTCCAGATGTAGTTAAGAAGAATGGTGATTATGGTTATTTGCCTCAGCAAGAGTTCACCTCGCCCTATGACTTTTACTCAATCCTGTAACACCAATGAACAACACCCCCTGCTTGTTGTCATGGAAACCCCCTGCTTGGGTTTTTCTCTTCAAAAACCCTGTTCACCCAGGGCTTGAAGTCCCACTTCTCTACTGCTGTGTCAGTGAGACTTGGGTCCCGGGTTCGATCACTTTCATAATAAAGCTCTCTTGTTCTCAGGTCATCTCCTGGTAGTTTCTGACTGTCTTGTGATCCTGGCATAACAAGACCTCCAGACAGAGCTTGGCCTAGTGCTGCATTTAAAATAAAAAATGCCATGGTAGAATGAAAGACCAAAGAATTAAAGATTAATTTTTTGGGTTATTGGATTAAAGTTTAAAGCACAAGACTGAACAAAGGCCAGACAGGTGGAGACATGTCCAGCCACCTGTGGAGAAGAGCCAGCCTTATAACATTCTTTCCTGCCCACTAGAGATACCGTTGCTAGGAAACTGGCCCAGATTGCTCCTCTCCCCTAGCAACAGCCAAACAAAGGAAGCCAGATCATTAATGGTTTTGGCACCTTCCTACAGCCAATCAGTTTAAAATGCAACATCCCCTTTTGTGTTTCAACCAACAGATGCTTGCCAGGCTGGAATTCCCCTGCTTTGGACCTCTGGGAGGGACTGGGATATATAAATCATCCTCCTCGTCCTGAGCTCAGGGTTGGTGAGGGTTTGGGCCTTAGCTTGAGCTTGTAATAAAAAGACCCTACTGTGTTTGCATTGGAATTGGCTGTTTGGTGATCTTTGGGGTCAGTAACACTTGGGCATAACAGAAGGTGATTGGATCCTTTTGGCTTTGTTTTGGTTGTCATAGTCATAGATCTGGTTGCAATGTGTTTAATTGTAATGGCTCTTCTCTATGCCTTCTCTGAGAAAGTTCAAGGAGAAAACAGGGAGAAACCTAAAGGGTGAAATAATAAGTTATGGACAATAGAAAAGACACTCTTCCTAATAAAAACTAAATTGATAATGGCTGAAATTCCAAGCTTTCTGGCTGCAAGATGCGTGTCAGTTCTTTCTGCGCAGGGTCAGCCAATACTTTAGCAACAAATAAACTCCAAAAATGATTTGCTTGGTACCGCTTTGCTTCATACCGCCTAAATTTGCACAGCTGGCCCAAAACTTAAAATTTTCTTGTTTATTTGCTTGATTTTCCTTTAAAGGCTTTGAATTACAATGATAACGGTTTTGAGATAAAATATTTGAACAAGATGGTGACAGCACATGAGAGTTTGATCCCAACCACAAAGGAGACAGAGACAGGCGATCTCTGAATTCCAGTTCAACTTAATTTAAATAATAAAAGCCAGAGTGGCAACTCCTGACATTAATTAATTGCAAAGACAGTCTAGGATTCAAAATGACAAACTTTTCCTTAAGATTAAGAGGAAGACCTCCCCTATCAGTGGACTTGGGGAAGGGCATGCTTGGAGAAGGAGGAGGAAAGGTGGGATTTGGAGGGGAGGAAGGAGGGGGCTATGGGGGGGCTACAAAGTGCATAAAGTATAATTAATAAAAATTAAAATAAAAAATATTAAAAATATTAAATAATATGTAAGTACTTTTTCTTAATAATGGATGTTATGTCCTTACTGATCCAAAGGTTGGATTCACATCAATTTTAGGTTTATGTAAGGAGAGATGATGTCATACTTCTCTAGAAAAGCCTGCCAATATCCTCAGAAAGTGGGACTTCCACAGGAGAACTAGTGCCAAAGAAAATTTTGGCCTAAGGGATATGTTCTGTTGGTCAAGGTAAAGACCCGAAATTAGGCTGGGAAACAAACATGCAAACTGCATGCTTCTCATGTCAAAAAAACTTTTAAATGCTGACTAAATTAAGTTGTCACACTGCTCTGGCAACTAGCTTATCCTTTCAAAAGTGAGACATTATCACAGGAGACAGATGTCAGTCATGCCTGATGCAAAAAAGACAGAAGAGTCTTACAGGTGACAAAGAACATGCCAGCCTATTTAAGTTCTATGAGCTCAAAAATTACAATTCATATGTTTAAGAGGAAGAACCATCCATACCATATCACCAAAGGGACAAGCCAAAGAATAGCTAAAACTGACTTAAAAATACCAGGGACAAGATGCCTAGGGTATGCTGAAACTCTAAATGTAAAAGAGAGTTTACATAAAGTTTGACTATAAAAGGCACAACTGCCCATTCCCTATAGAAAAGGAGATAAGACAAAAATAGCCCCAATGTATATAAAAATACAGGCCTAAGCCTCTAAACAGGTACAGGATACCGAGGGTATGCTTAAACTTTAAATTAAAAAAAAGTTTATATAAGGTTTACTTAAAACATGCCTTTTCTATTGGTCAAGGCACCAGCTTGTCTCTCTAACAGGAGGCCTTCTCTCGGGAGACAGGTAGTGGCTTGGCCTAATAGAACAGGCGCCCAAGAGCTCCAAGAGGATAGTTAGGGTCATACAACCTCGTTTTGATTTCAACATGATAATGATTGTATGTTTAATAATGATGGTGAATTATATTGCTGATCCCACTACCTGGGAATAGCTCTGAAACTGACTAAGACATGGATGACTATTCATAGTCAATAATTCTTGTTGGCTCCAGAATCCCCATGACAAGTACGTGCCATTCTTTCATGTGGCATGAATTAAAAACTTACAAATGTGTTTCTTATGCTCATACAAAGAACAGAAAGCCATTCTTAATTAATCTGTGCATCCTGCACATCTCATACATTACAATTGTATAATGCTTGTGAAAAATTACATATTTTCAGAACAAAAGAACCAGACACCAATGGTGCTGAATCAAACCTGACATGACTTCTCCTTTCATGATGCTGAGATGCTGACACATCTTTCTAGCATCCTCCATGTTCCAACATTTTGCTTGGTCCAGCCTCAACTGCTTTAGTTACTGTTCTTTATCAAAGCTTGCTCCCAAGAGAGCTTTGAAGAAAGCTACTAACCTCAATTGGTCCAGCATTTTAGATTGCTCCAAACAAAATCGAAACAAAAAGGGGACATAACAACAGACAATGAGGAAATTAAAAAAATCATTAGGTCTTACTTCAAAAGCCTGTATTCTACAAAATTGGAAAATCTAAAGGAAATGGACAATATCCTTGATAGATTCCACTTACTAAAACTGAATCGAGATGGGGACAACAGTTTAAACTGTTCTATAACTCAAAGGAGATTAGAAGCAGTCATCAAAAGTCTTCCATCCAAAAAAAAGAAAGAAAGAAAAGAAAGAAAAGAAAGTGTCTAGCACCAAATGGTCTCAATGCAGAATTCTACCAGACATTCAAATAAGAGCTAATACTAACACTCCTTAAACATTTCCACAAAATAGAAACTGAAAAAAAAAAAAAAACATTGTTAAACTCATTCTATGAATCCATAGTCACCTTGATATGTAAAGCACACAAAGACTCACTCAACAAAGAAAGAAAATTTCAGGCCAATTTCACTCATGAACATTGACACAATACTCAACAAAACACTGGCAAACAGAATCCAAGAACACATGAAATATGTCACCTACCATGATCAAGTAGGCTTTATCCGAGGACTCTGGTGCTTTCTCAGACAATTAGGAATAGTGCTTCCTCAAGATCCAGCTATACCACTCCTAGGCATATATCTAAAAGAGGCTCAAGTACACAACAAGGACATTTGTTCAACCATGTTTATAACAGCTTTATTCATAATAGCCAGAACCTGGAAACAGCCAAGATGTCCCTCAGTTGAGGAATGGATACAGAAATTGTGATACTTTTACACATGGAATACTACTCAGCAATTAAAAAAGAGGAAATTATGAAATTTGCAGGCAAATGATGGGACCTAGAATCGATCATCCTGAGTGAGGTATCCCCAAAACAGAAAGACATACATGGTATATACTCACTTATATAGACCTATAAGATAGGATAAACATACAGAAATCTTTACCAAAGGCAATTTACAGATTCAATTAAATCCCCATCAAAATACCAACACAGTTCTTACAGACTTTTACAACTTCATATAGAAAAACAAAACAAACAAACAAACAAAAAACTCAGAAGAACTAAAACAATCCTATACAAAATAAAAGAACTTCTGGAGGTGTCTCCATCCTGGACTTCAAGTTATACTACAGAGCAATAGTAATAAAAACTGTATGGTTACTGGCATAGAACTAGACTGGTTGGTCAATGGAATCAAATTGAAGACCTAGAAATAGACCAACACATATATAGACACTTGATTTTTGACAAAGGAGCCAAAACTATATAATAAAAATGAAAGACAGAATCTTCAACATATGGTGTGAATCTAACTGGGTGTCTACATGTAGAAAATGTAAATAGATCCAAATCTATCAATCTACACAAAATTCAAGTCCATGTGGATCAAAGACCTTAACGTAACACCAGGCACATTCCATCTACTAGAAGAGAGAGTAGGGAACAGCCTCAATCTCATTGGTACAGGAGACAACTTACAGAACAGAACACCAACAGCTCAGGCTCTGAGATCAATATTTTTTCTTTTTTTAAATTTCAGTTTATTTAATTTGCATCTCAAGGGTGCCCTCTCCCTCTTCTCCTCCTTCTTCAGTCCTCTCCTCTCCCCGAGAAAAGGGGAGTTCTTGTATCAACCCGCCCCTGCACATCAAGTCACATCAGGAATGAACATATCCTCATCTCCTAAGGCCAGGCAAGGCAGAGCTGCTAGGAAGAAGTGATCCAAAAGCAGGAAGTAGAGTCCATGTTAGAAACAGTCCACCTCCACTCACTAAGGAGCCCATTGGGCATGTGCAGGAGACATGGGTCCAGACCATGGGTGCCTCTTAGTTGATGTCTCAGTCTCTGTAAACCCCCGTGGGACTGGGTTAGTCTCCCTTTTGTCTTCTAGTGAGGTTCCTGTCTCTTCCAGGTCCTCCCATTTTTCCCCCCAACATATTCACAGAACCCCATGCTTGGCTGCAAGTCCCAGCTTCTGTCTCAATCTTCGGCTGGGCAGAACCTTCCAAACAGCAATGTTAGGCTCCCGTCTTCAAGCAGAGCAGAGCAGAGCATCATTAATAGTGTCAGGGGCTGGCTCTCTACCATGGGGTGGGTCTCAGGTTGGGCCATTCATTGCTTGGACATTGCCTTAATCTCTATCTCTCTTTATCCGTGCATTTCTTGAAGGCAAAGTCATCTTTGGATCATAGGTTTTGTGGTGGGTTGTTGATCCCCTCCTTCCACTAGTCCTGGCTGGCGAAGAGGTGGTCAGTTCAGTCCTCATGCTCTTTCTGTTAGAAATCTTAGCCAGAGTCACACACATATCTTCCCTGGAGCCTACCCTGTGGCAGGCCTCCAGATTGACAACGGGATGTCCCCCCTCACTTTTCCTTCTTGTTCTCAGCCCTCTCGCCTCCCACCCCCACTCCACTGCCCATTTCTGACCCCCAGCCTTGTTTTCCTCCCGATTACATCTCCTGCTCAGTCCCTGTTCTTTATCCACTTCTGCTCTCTATTCTATTTCCTCTTCTGTGTGACATTCTGGCACCCTCACTGGGACCCTCCTTGTTATTTCGCTTCTTTGAGTCTGTGGATTGTAGTATGGTTATCCTGTACTACAGGTCAAACATCCACTTTTAAAATGAGTACATATCCTGTGTGTGTTTCTGGGTCTGGGTTACCTCATTTAGGATGATCTTTTCTAGTTCCATCTGTTTCTCTGAAAATGTGATTTCTTTGTTTTTAGTAGATGAGTAGCATTCCATCGTATAAATGTATCACAAATTCTGCATCCATTCTTCTCTTGTGGGATAACTAGGCTGTTTTCAGTTTCTGGCTATTATGAATAAAACTGCCATGAACACAATTGAACAAATGTCCGTGTTGTATGGTGGAGCAGCTTTTGGGGATATGCCCAGGAGTGCTATAACTGGATCATAAGGTAGAACTATTCCCAATTTTCTGAGAAAGTGTCAATTGGGTTTTCAGAGAGGTTGTATAAGTCTGCACCCCTACCAGCAATGGAGGAGTATTCCTCTTTCTCTACATCCTCTCCAGCATGTGTTGTTACTTGAGTTTTTTATATTAGCCACTCTGTTGGGTGTAATTGGAATCTTAAAGTCGTTCTGATTTGCATTTCTCTGGTGAAGAGGACACTGAGCATTTCTTTAAGTGATTCTCAGTCATTTCAGATTTCTACATTGTGAATTCTGTACGTAATTTTTAATTGTATTATTTAATTTGTTGATGTTTAATTTTCTAAGTTCTTTGTTTTAGATATTAGCCCTCTATCTGATGTAGGGTTGTTGAATATCTTTTCCCAATCTCTAGGCTATCATTTGTTCTATTGACAGTGTTCCTTGACTTACAAGAGATCCTGTTTCTAAATTGTTTATCTCACAGACTGTGCAGTTGGTGTTTTGTTCAGGAAGTTGTCTCCTAGGCCAATGAGACTTCTTCCCACTTTGTCTTCTAATAGGTTTAGAATCTACGGTTTTCTGTCAATGTCTTTGATCCACTTGGACTTGAGTTTTCTGCAGGGTAATAAATACAAGTCTATTTGAATTTTTTACACGCAGAAGTCAAAGTTTCACTATTCACAGATGATATGATAGCATACCTAAGTGATCCCAAAAACTCAACCAGAGAACTCCTTCAACAGATAAACACCTTCAGCAAAGTGGCTGGATACAAAATTAACTCAAAAAAAGCAGAAGCCTTCCTGCATACCGAAGACAAAAGGGCCAAGAAAGAAATCAGGGAAACAACACCCTTCAAAATAACCACTAATAACATAAAAATTCCTGGGGTTGACACTAACCAAGCAAGTGAAATACCTGTTTGAAAAAAAACTTCAAGTCTCTGAAGAAAGAAATTGAAGAAGACATCAGAAGATGGAAAGATCTCCCATGCTCATGGGTTGGTAGGATTAGCATAGTGAAAATGTCCATCCTGCTAAAAGCAATCTACAGATTCAATTCAATTCCCATCAAAATACCAACTCAATTCTTTAAAGACCTTGAAAGAAAAATTCTCAGCTTCATATGGAGAAACAAAAAACCCAGAATTTCTGAAACAATCCTGTACAACAACAGATCCTCTGGAGGTATCTCCATCCCCGATCTTAAGCTGTGCTACAGAACAATAATAATAATAACTGCTTGGTACTGGCATAGAAACAGAAAGATGGATCAATGGAACCGAATAGAAGACCCAGAAATAAACCCACACAACTATGAATACTTGATTTTTGACAAAGAAACCAAAACCATTCAATGGAAAAAAGACAGCATCTTCAACAAATGGTACTGGTCCAACTGGATGTCTACAAGCAGAAAAATGAAAATAGGTCCATATTTATCACCCTGCGCAAAACTAAAGTCCAAGTGGATCAAACACCTCAATATAAAACCAGATACTCTAAATCGATCAGAAGAAAAAGTGGGGAACAGCCTAGAACTCATTGGCACAGGAGACAACTTCCTGAACAGAACACCATCAGCACAGGCCCTGAGAGCAACAATGAATAAATTGGACCTCATGAAACTGAAAAGCTTCTGTAAAACAAAAGACACAGTCATTAGAACAAAATGACAGCCTACAGATTGGGGAAGGATCTTCACCAACCCAACGTCTGACAGAGGGATGATATCTGGAATATACAAAGAACTAAAGAATTTAAAAGGCAATAATACAAGTAACCCGATTAAAAAATGGGGTATGGAGCTTAACAGAGAATTCTCTGTAGAAGAATATAGAATGGCACAGAAACACGTAAGGAGATGTTCAACATCCCTAGCCATTAGAGAGATGCAAATCAAAATGACCCTGAGATTTCACCTTACACCCATCAGAATGGCTAAGATCAAAAACTCAAAAGAAAACGCATGCTGGAGAGGCTGTGGAGAAAGGGGAACCCTCCTCCATTGCTGGTGGGAATATCAACTGGTACAACCACTATGGAAATCAATCTGGCAATTTCTCAGACAATTAGGAATAGTGCTTCCTCCAGATCCAGCTATACCACTCCTAGGCATATATCCAAAAGATGTTCAAGTACATAACAAGGACATTTGCTCAATCATGTTTGTAGCAGCTTTATTCGTAATAGCCAGAACCTGGAAATAACCAAGATGTCCATCAATGGAGGAATGGATACAGAAATTGTGGTACTTTTACACAATGGAATACGTCTCAGTAATTAAAAGAAAGGAAATCTGTTGTTCTCCTTGTGGGGATCCTGTCCAACAGAACTAGAAGATTTGAACACAGGGGTCTTCTCAGAGACCCATACTCCAACCAAGTACCAGGCATGGAGATAACCTAGAATTCCTGCACAGATGTAATCCATGGCAGTTTAGTGTCTAAGTGGGTTACATAGTAATGGGAAGAGGGACTGCCTCTGACACAATCTGATAGGCCTGCTCTTTGATCACCTCCCCCTGAGGGGAGAGCAGTCTTACCAGGCCACAGAAGATAACAATGCAGCCACTCCGAATGTGATCTGATAGACTAAGATCAGAAGAAAGGAGAGGAGGACCTCCCTTATCAGTGGACTTGGGGAGGGGCATGCATGAAGAAGGGAGAGAGAGGGTGAGATCGGGAGGGGAGGAGGGGGGTTATGGGGAGATACAAAGTGAATAAAGTGTAAATAATAATAATAATAATAATAAAGAAAAAAAGGAAATCATGAATTTTGCAGGCAAATGGTGGGATCTGGAAAAATCATTCTGAGTGAGGTATCTCAAAAGCAGAAAGACACACATGGTATATCCTCACTTATATAGACCTATAAGAAAGGATAAACATACTAAAATATGTACACCTAAAGAAGATAAACAAGAAAGAGGTCCAAGGGTAAGATGATCAATCCTCATCTAGAAAGACAAAGGGGATGGACATTGGAAATAGGAGAAAACAAGTAACAGGACAGTAGCCTACCACAGAAGGCACCTGAAAGACTGTACCTAGCAGTGTATCAGAGCAGATGCTGAGAACCATAACCAAACCTTTGGCAGAGTGCAGGGAATCATATGAATGAAGGAGGAATTAGTATATCCTAGAGGGGACAGGGAGCTCCACAAGGTCCAAATATATCTGAACACAGGGGCCTTCTATGAGACTGTTTATCCAACCAAGGACCATGCATGGATATAACCTAGAACCCCTGCTCAGACATAGCCCATGGTAGCTCAGTATCCAAGTGGGTCTCCTAGTAAGGGGAACAGGAACTGTTTCTGACATGAACTCAGGAGCTTCCCCCCCCCCCCGAGGGAGGAGCAGTCTTTCTAGGCCACAGATGAGGACATTGCAACCATCTAGAAGATACCTGATAAGCTAGGGCTAGATGGAAGGAGAGGAGGACACACCCTCTCAGTGGACTTGGAAGGGGGCAGGGAGGAGATGATGGAGGGAGGGCAGGATTGCGAGGGAGAGGGCTACAGCTGAATGTATAAAAGTATACAAGTGAATATACAAGTGGATGTATAAAAGTATTTAAAAATAAAAAAATACGAAAAAAAAAAGAATACTAACAGAGCCAACTAAACAAGCCCCAGAGGGCATTGTGGATGCTGCAGGATCAACCAAGGACCATACATGGACCTAGATCTCCTCACAAATAGGTAGCCTGTGGGGAGTTTAGGCTCTGTATGGGTCCTTAAGTAATGGAAGTGGGGAGTGCAGCAGACATGGACTCCCTTGTCAGCTTTTTGATCTCCTCTCTGGTCTGACTGCCTTGCCAGGCCACATGGGAAGAAGACAAGCTTGATGAGCTGGGGTTGATGGGAAAGGGGACTCCCCTTTACTGAGTTATAAGGAAGAGGGTGTGGGAGCGAGTGAGGGTGGGACTGGAAAGTGAGGAGAGATGGGCATACAACCAGAATGCAAAGTGAATAAAATAACAAAAGAAAAATTACAAGGAAAGAAAATATTAACTTGTGGTTGGATATTGAAAATAGAACAAAATAACATTTCAGAATAAAAACCCAATGTGTATATATATTTATATGGCGTATAAAAGTGAATAGTTGCTGCTATCTCTGAATCTATCATACCTGGTTTTGTTTTTAGTTTTGTTTTGTTTTAAGTTTTCAAATGTCTCAGACAGGCATCCTTCCGGTGAATGAACACAAAGTTTCCAGCATGGTTGGAAGTTACTCTAACATTTGGGGCTACATACCAAGCCCCTCATATGTACTGATAATTAATCCCATTATACCCAAGGTGCTCTTCCATGATATCTAGTCAATGTATTTTTAATATTTTCCTACATTTAATATTTTATTTTTATATCTGTGTTTCATGTCTCCATGTTATTATGTTGACAGTGTTTGTGTCTTCCTCCAAAACTCCTTCCAGTTCCATTTCAAATTCCCTACCCACCAAAATATCATTTAAAACTGTTTTTTGAGTGGAGGTTCTAGGTTATATCCATACATGGTCCTTGGTTGAATATCAGTCTCAGAAAAGACCCTGTGCCCAGATATATTTGGTCCTTGTGGAGCTCCTATCCTTTCCCCATCAGACTAACTCCCCTTCTCTCTTATGATTCCCTGTACTCTGCCAAAGGTTTGGTCATGAGTCTTTGCTTTGAAAACACTGCTAGTTAGAGTCTTTCAGATGCGCTCAGTAGACTCCTGTCATACGTTCAATGCACATCCCATCTGTCTTTCTAAATGAGGATTGATCCTCTTACCCCATGTCCGCTCAATTGATTATCTTTTTTAGGTGTATAGGTTTCATTATGTTTATCATATCTTATAGGTCTATATAAGTGAGTGTATCCCGTGTTTGTCTTTCTCCTTCTGGGATATTTCACTCAGAATGATCTTTTCTAGATCCCACCATTTGCCTGCAAATTTCATGATTTCCTCCTTTTTGATTGCTGAGTAGTATTCCATTGTGTAAAAATACCACAATTTCTGTACCCATTCCTCCGTTGATGGACATCTGGGTTGTTTCCAGGTTCTGGCTATTACAAATAAAGCTGCTATAAACATGGTTGAGCAAGTATCCCTTTTGTGTACTTGAGCGAACTTTGGGTATATACCTAGCAGTAGTATAGCTGGGTCTTGAGGAAGCAATTGGTTTCCCAAAGTGAGGGGAACAAGGACTATTTCTAACAGGAACTCAATGACTGGCTCTTTGGTCTCCCCACCCCCGAAGGGAGGAGCAGTCCTGTTAGGCCACAGAGGAGGGCTTTGCAGCCAGTCCTGAAGATACCTGATAAAACAGGATCAGATGAACGGGGAGGAGGTCCCCCCCCCATCAGTGGACTTGGAAAGGGGCACAGTGGAGATGAAGGAGGGAGGGAGGGACGGGGAGGGAATGAGAGATCGGGACACGGCTGGGATACAGAGTTAATAAAATGTAACTGATAAGAAAAAAAAATAAAACTGTTTTTTGAAACTCTAAAATAATTATGTTTCTCCCTCTATTTCCACACTCCATTAGTCCTCCCAGAAACTCCTCCACGTTTTCTTTCAAATTCATCTCTTTTCATTACAGGTTATTACAGGCATATCTACGTCTTATCTATCTATATCTATAGCTATATGCATGTGTATGTGTGAATATATTCCTAAATATAATACAATCAGTGTGTATAATGTTACTTATATGTACGTTTTCAGGATGACCATGTGATTTTGGATAACTGATTGGTATTCTCTTCTCAAATGAAGACTATGTCTCTTGCTTTCAGAATTCCTTAGTTGCCTGTAGTTCTCTATGTATGGTTGTGATATTGAAGATTTCTACCATCTACTGTAGCATGTCTATTGATATCACCCTGTTGAGCTCATGTTTGTGGCGTCATGCTGATGAGTCTTTATGGGTGTAGCTACTAACACTGCGAGGAAACACAATCTATCCCAAACTCCCTAATATTCTGCCCCCTTGTGTGCAATGTTCTCTGAGCCTTACATGTAGGAGTTTCTTGTAGATGTTCTGTCTATCTATCTATCTATCTATCTATCTATCTATCTATCTATCTATCTATCTCTTCTACCTATCAAGTCTAATTTGTACTGCCTATGTGTCCTTTGACATGTGGGCTCTCACTGGAAAATAGTCAGCTTATCAGGTGCTACGTGATTAAAGAAAACTGTCCTGTCCTCTCCTGGAAGCTATCAATTATTAATAGCTCCTCAACTTACTATTCTTCTATTCAACAGAAAATATCCTTTTTCTCACATGTCTAGAAAAATTCTTGGCTAATATTATCTTTAATGATATCCAGGTTTCAAATTACTGTGTAGATATTGGCATCACTGCCCACATGTATTGAATCCACACTAAAAGTTGCCCATATATGTGTGTGTGTGTGTATGTGTGTGTGTGTGTGTGTGTGTGTGTGAAATATGCCATATGCATTATAAGTGAAACATGCACATGGAAGCTTAAAATTAGATAATTTAGCTAATATGATAAAAAACTGAAAACAATTTAGTTTTATTATTATAATCAGAATGAAACATTCAGATGTCTCTATCTTTCTCAATCTATAATGCATAACTATTAGAGTAAATATTTTATTAATATTTTTAAAGTATAAAGCACAACAATTCTCAAAATGTTAAATAAATTATTTTTCCATGGTTCCTGTAGTTTGAAAGTGCAAATTTCCAACCTCATATGCAATATTTAATATTCTTTTAGTAGTTTTTTCCATTGCAGAGTGTTTCAGACTGTCAGTGTCCAAAACTGGAGATGTGCACAGCATGGCTTTTATTATCTTACAGTACAGAAAAAAATAGTAGAATTCTATGTATTTCTATTTGAATATAATACTGCATATTTATAAATTGCTCAGTAGTGTCACAAAATCCTTAATAAAAATATCAGTCACCTTCATTTCCCCTCATGATCTAGTTCTGTTAGCTCCAAAGCAAACTTTGTTTGTTCGTTTATTTATTTATTTATTTACTAAAGCAGAATCTCTCTTCAGCACCTTGGCTGTCCTGGATCTCATTGTGTAGACCAGCCTCACCTCTCACTGAGATCTGCCTGCCTCAGTCTCACATGTCCTGAAACTAAAGCAACATGCCACATACCAGGCTCTAACAACCATTCTTGTTTCTTCAAGTTGATTCTCCAGATTTCTCTTTGCTTTGAGTAAAATAACATCATTTAAATATTATATTAATTTTCTCTTTAAGTTTCTCATAAAATAATGGTAGGGCAACACAAACATATCTAATTTATAATGTGTACTTACTGATGATATTTTTCAGTGGAAATTTAACATTTAAGATCAAGTCTTAAAAATGGTTGAGTCAAACTATGAACGTCATTTCCTAATTACAGCCACCTACTAGATGTTCATCCAGAAAATAGTCAGGAGTTGAAAGAGCACTCAGTTTTTCAAAATATGCCCTATGTAAAAAAAAAAAAAATTACATTTTTTGGCAAGGATGGCTTTAACCCAGGGAAGTGGTCTACCTCTTTGCTTAGAATTTCACACAACTTATATGGATTTTTTTATAGGATACAAACAACACAAGTGTGAAATAGACACATAAATTTGCACTGAAATGGGTAGCAAATAATCCTGCTTTAATACCAAATGAATACTAATACTAAATCTCACTCATAGGCTTTCTTTTACCCTTAATACAGTCTTCTTCACAAATTTGGAGCAGTGGAAGTTAGTATGGGGTTTGTAAGAAGAACGCAGCCACAGGGGAATAAGCAATTGCTAACAGTGTAAATACTCATAAATTTATTTCTTATACATGCGTTGCTCATAGCAATTTTTCTCCAAGCTCATTGAACTAGAATCAATTTATCATGTGGCGTTTTCTAGAGTGCAATGTTGTTCTAATGCTTGCGTTGAAAAGCGAGCATCTTTCTTGTAAAGGTGTATTAATTCCTTCAACAAAAAAAATTTGCTAAAGAATATTTGTGTTGCACTACTTCCTTCTTCACTCAAATTAAACTGTGCTTTTTTATATCTAAAACTACTTCAAAAGCACAATAATGCCAAGTCATCCATATGACCCCTTCACACTTCATTTGTCTCACTTAGCAGAGTATTTGTGGCTTTATATTAAGAAAAAGAAAATTTTACATTGAAGAGACATAAGACCCAGAATAGCCTAGTTAGTGCTGGGGGTGCAAACAAAAGTTGGAGGACTTATAATACCCAAAGTGAAAATTCCCGAGAAAGTTACAGAAATTGAGGGGTTTCATCGATGAGATAAAACAGGGAGCAAATACCAGTCAAATCAGACAGTATATCCCAAAAGTAAATCCACACAGTTATGGAAAATTACTTTTTGACAAAGGAACAAAGACGGTATAAAATAGCAAACAGAAGTCATACCTGCTAATGGTACAAGAAACAGGGAGTATCCACCTGCAAAAATTAACTCAAAATGGATTGCGAACCTAATAATTTAATTATATTTCTCCCTCTATTTCCACACTCCCTTAGTCCTCCAAGAAACTGCAAAAATTAACTCAAAACGGACTGTGGACCTAAATGTGTAAAACAAACCTATAAAGTTAACATAAAAAAATGGGAAAAGATAGACTATTAAGTATAGAACTAATGTCACTAAGATAGGTCATATCTGCACTCTTAGTTGGAATAAAAAGAAATTTACTTTCAAGCCATCACATAGCATTAAGAGAAGTTCAATTCATAGTAAATCAAATCTTGAAAGCCTGGATCTAAATATCTCACATTCTAGAAACTGAAAAGCTATAGAGACAGAAAAAAATTAGTAGATAGATGGATAGATAGATAGATAGATAGATAGAGATAAGGATAGAGATAAGGTTAGAGATAGAAATAATGATGTAGATAGAGATAGACATAACTGACAAAGATATAGATAATATTTTCCAGTGGTTTGGGAAGGGAAAATGAGAAATAGATAGAGCTTAGAGGACTGCTTAATTATAAATTCATTCACTTGCATCAATAGGGCCAGAGTGTCCAGATTTTTCAGGGTTAGGTTTTTTATCTTCTTGGTCATACCATGCCACTGCTGGCATCATATGACACCTTTACCAGACATGAAGATTATCTCTGGATTATTATATGCCAGAGATTTGTAACTCAGAAGAGAAAGAAAGAAACAAACAAACAAAGATAAAAGGAGTGAATGAAACTCAGAGATCAGTAACACATACATATTGTTTGATTTTTATTTTCTTCTCTAAGTATAATTTGATTTCTGTATATGGGGTGATACTCTGAGTGAGTGTAGTTGCTGGAGAGACTGCTCAGAAGTTAAGAGCACTGGCTGCTTTTCCAAACGCCCTAAGTTTAAATCCCAGCACCCATATGGTGGCTCACCTAAGATGAGATCTGCTGCCCTCTTTTGGTGAGCAGGTTTACATGGAGGCAGAATACTGTCTACATAATAAATAAATAAATCTTTAAGAGGTCTAACATCCAGAATATATAAAGAACTAAAGAAGTAAAAAAGCAACAAACCAAGTAATCCAATTAAAAAATGGGGTATAAAGCTAAACAGAGAATTCTTTGTAGAGGAATATCAAATGGCAGAGAAACAATTAAGAAATGCTCACCATCCTTAATCATTAGGGAAATGCTAATCAAAACAACCTAAGAACAAAAACTCAAGTGACAGTGCATGCTGGAGAGGATGTGGAGAAAGAGGAACCCTCCTTCATAGCTGCTGGGAATGTAAACTTGTACAACACTTCCTCAACATCCAGCTATACCACTCCTAGGCATATATCCAAAATATGCTCAAGAACACAAAAAGGACATTTGCTCAAGCAATGTAGCTTTATTCATAATAGCTAGAACCTGGAACTAACCCAGATGTTCCTCAGTTGAGGAATGGGTACAGAAATTGTAGTACATATACACAATGGAATACTACTCAGCAATTAAAAACAAGGAAATCATGAAATTTGCAGGCAAATGGTGGGATCTAGAAAAGATCATCCTGAATGAGATATCCCAGAAGCAGAAAGACACACATGGTATATACTCATTTATAAATGGATATTAGACATATAATATAGGATAAACATACTAAAGTCTGTACACCTTAAAAGCTAAGCAAGAAGGAGGACCCTGGGTAAGATGATAAATCCTCACTCAGAACGGCAATCAGGGTGGACATTGGAAGAGGAAGAACAGGAGTCTACCACAGAGGGCATCTGAAAGACTCTCCCCAGTAGTGTATCAAAGCAGATACTGAGCCTCACAATCAAACTTTGGGCAGAATGCAGGGAATCTTATGAAAAAGAAGATATCTGGAGAGGACAGGAGCACCACAAGAAGAGCAACAGGACCAAAATATCTGGGCACAGGGGTCTTTTCTGAGACTGATACTCCAACCAAGGACCATTCATGGATATAACTGAGATAACCTAGAACCCCTGCTCAGATGTAGCCCATGGCAGCTCAGTATCCAAGTGGGTACCCTAGTAAGGGGAACAGGGACTGTCTCTGACATGAACTCAGTGGCTGACTGTTTGATCACCTCTCTCTGAGGCGGGAGCAGCCTTGCCAGGCCACAGAGGAGGACAATGCAGCCATTCCTGATGATTTTGATAATCTAGGGTCAGGTGGAAGGGGAGGACCTCCCCATCAGTAGACTTGGAGAGGGGCATGGGAGGAAATGAGGGAGGGAGGGTGGGATTGGGAGAGAATGAGGGAGGGGGGCTACAGCTGGGATACAAATGAATAAAATGTAATTAATATGAAAATAAAAGTTTAATTAAAAAAGAATATTCAAATTTTTCTATGTTACTATCTTATTTTACAAGAGGGTTTAGATGCCTCCATTGGGCTTTGAAGAGTGAAAAGTTAATTCATATGATAGTGGGCAGGTTTCTAGAAAGAATAATAGAGCATTCTAGACACTTTTTTGACAAAATACCGTACAACAAGTACTTCTGAGTTTTTATTGTAAAAATCATAGTTTTGTTCACATTTTATTTACCAGATGTATTAGAGTTTTCTAGATAACAAATTGAATATAATGAATTTCTCTATATATACAGAAAGGGAATTTATTAGAATAGCTTACAGACTTTAGTCTAGCTAGTCCGACAAAGGCTAGCTAAGAAGGAAGGTTCAAGAATCCAGTCATTGCTTGGTCTATGAAGATGGATGTCTCAGCTAGTCTTCAGTACATTCCAGAATCCTGAAGAAGTAGGTTCTAAAGTCATAAAGAAATGGACTTGCTAGCAAGGGTGAGAACAAGCAGGCAAAGAAAGCTTCCTTCTTCTGTGTCCTTCTCACAGGCCACCAGCAGTAAGTGGACCTTCCCACCCCAAAAGATCTAAATGAAAGATTGGTCTTCCCACCTTAAAAATCTAGATTAGAAGTGAGTCTTCCCACTTCAAACAATTTAATAATAATAAAAAAATTCTCTCACAGGTATGTGCAGTCATTTGGGTTTTAGTTAATTCCAGATGTTGCCAAGCTGACAACCAAGAATAGCTATAGTGCCAGATGTCACTCATTAAATTTTAGCAGGTTATACTTGAATCTAGGTGTATGTGACTCTCTGTGTGTGTGTGTGTGTGTCACTCTCTCTCTGTCTCCATCTTCCTCCCTCCCTCCCATCCCATCTCTTCTCAATGAGTTTTTCCAGCTATAAAACATAACCTTCTAAACTCTCAACCTGTATAGCATATTGCAAATGCACTGCATGCTTGGGCCACTCTCAGTTGATCCACAGTACTAAAGTCTAAAGTATTTTATATATGAGGAATCTCTGGATTTTAAAACATGATACTGGGAGCATAAAAGTTTATGATGTTAACAACGAGCAATAGTTTGCATTAGGAACATTCTCAATGTTTTTATAGTTGTATGCATATACTTTTCTACCTATCTGGTTAATTTTGTATTCATAGAGCATCCAGAATAGGAATATTGAAAATATTGTGTCTTGAATGAATTCACTGATAGGTTGATTAATTCAGTTATTGACCTTGGAAGGTTGAGGACTGCTTAGATGGGCAAGAATTATTTTAGTTTCTAAATAGCTTATCCTCTGCACTGCCAGAAGAACTAAGTAAATACAAAAACTAATGCTCATGAGTAACAAAACAGGCTTGAAATTTAATACTAACCACAAAACATCACTACTACTAATGGTAGTAATATAATTCTAATGTTAGTTTCCCCTCCTAAACTCTGGTCATTTCAGCTAAGAGAAATCTATAAATTCATTATTCAAATTAGTAAGTGGTCAGTACTTCAGCTTCATGCTTATTTAATTCACTGTATTAAAAAAAAAAAGCTAGCTGCAGTTCCATTTACTTATTAAGGCTTTGATTTCTGTCCATTTGAGGATGTACCTAGAAAGTAGTTATCTATACTAATGCCTTGAAGTGTTCCCTAAATTTTGTTTAGTACTTTCATAACTCTAAACTTTACACTTAGATATGTGGTCACTTTCGAGTGGATTTTTGTACAAGTATCAGAAGTCTGTGTGTGTATGTGTGTGTAGGAGAAAGCAGTAGGCTAGATTTGATCAGTTCACACTGTATTTATGTGAAAATATCACACTAAATTCCACTTATATAAATGGTTAACATAGGTTAAAGTAAATTTGAAAAATAATATTTTAGTGACATAACAGACTGTTTAAAAGTAAAATTCTTATTACAAATATCATTTAAATATCATTCAACAACATTAAGGTGCAAAGAGAGTGCCTCATCCTTTGCTCTGAAATATAAGAAGTATGAACATATTTGTTTTGTTCACTGATGTCTTCCAAGCAAAGGATGAGGATTCAGAATATCACAAACACTAAAACTTAACATGTGAATAAACAAAGAACATACATCTACTAAATTTAAAACTGAACTATCCTAGAAACAGAGAAAAACAAATATTTGTAAGTACGGCCAGTGTGCAACAGCACATGAAGAGGGATCTAGACTGAGGGAAATGGTGTTTGGGGATAATGTGTACCAAGTGGTTTTGAAGAAGTCTAAGGAAGAACACGGCAGCTCTGGGCTACTTCATCCCAGCTGGGTCAAGACCCACTAATGCTTTATTACTACTGGGTAACTGAGCATCATACATACATTTTTTTATTTTGTGTGTTATGTATGTGTGGTTTGTATCTGAATGCATAGACACTGGTAGGTGTGGGAGCATACAGTTGTGGTCTTGTGCATATGTGTGTGTGTATAATGATGTAAAGGCTAGAAGTTGATATGAGTGATTTTTCTGAATCATTTCTCTTCACCTTATTTATTGAGGTAGGCTCTGTTGTTAAACTTAGAACTCCACAAATCCGGCCAGTCAATGACCCCTTTTCTCTGGATCCTGAATGCTAGGCATGCATGTGACGGCCATGCTTGCCCACACTTCTCTGAGGTCAGGGTGGGGGGCGGTCTAATCCCTGCTCCTCAGGCTTCCATAGCAAACATGTATATAGTCTGTGGATGAGGCAATAAAGAAAAGCAAACAGAAAGTAGAAGAGCGGAATCATATGGACCGTGGGTGAGCGTATCCACGTACTAATGAGCTTTTGGAGTCACAGGACTGGGTAAAGTACTGCACAGCTTTGGAGCAGGTTTCAGTCTGACTGCTGCTCCCCAGTGTCAGTGTGCCTTGGACAGTCTCTTCCTGAGGCACCCGTGTCTTAGTCTGCAAAATGAGATCTTTAGGCAAGTTTAAAGGTTTTTCCTTTCTTTTTTTTTTTTTTTTTTTTTTTTTTTTTTAATTGATAGGGACATTGTTTGCTAAATGCCTAGGATATGGTATGGTTCATGGCTTTTTGTCAGTAAATGGTAGCTCTGCTCTACATCATAGATTTTTGATGATTGAACAGGCTATCCCATTCCCAAACTATTGTCAATATACTACAAAAATTTTAAAACACAGAACGTATTTTCTAGCACCTTATCATTGAAAAACCCTTTAAAGTTTTCTTCTATTGTCAGAAGCTATATAGTGTAAACAGTAGCATTTGTTTTCTTTAAAAATTCTTTAACTTAAATTATCTTTTTTTTTCCTTTTTTTTTAATTTTTCATCAATTACACTTTATTCATTCTGCATCCCCCCATAAGCCCCTCCCTCCACCCCTCCCAATCCCACTCCACCTTCCCGATGGTGAGTGCTCTCTGTCACAAATAACTCCATATTTGGCTAAGGCTGAGGATCTGGCTTGCTTCCATGTATGTGGACCTATCTGCATCGCCCACGTGGCACGCTGGGGTTGGCTACCCAGAGGCTATTTTAAGCTGTGGGCTGGCTTTCCCCAGGGTCAGAAGATTGTTCAAGGTTCCTGAATAAACTGCATCGAGAAAAAAAAAAATTCTTTAACTTTTCTGCTCCTTTCTACCCATCTAACTTTAAGTTTTTATCAAGACACAAACCAAAAAACAGATACAAGAACAAAACCCCCAAAACCTAGAAAATAAAATACAACAACCCCCCTCCACAAAAGAAAACCCTCACCAAACTGTAAGCAAATAAAAAAGCACAACAAAAAGAACTAAAGGAATTAGGGGCAGAGAATATGATCAAATACATATTTAAACATAAAATTGTTTTAAAAATAAAATTGTAATAAATTCTTCATTTGTTTAATTCTTATGGCTATTTATTCAGTCAACAACGTTAGAACATCTATGGTACATTAACTAATTTTTATGAAATAAGTGCTAGCATATAAAAATGAAATGACCAACACTCTAACTCAGAGATGACCAAAAATAAAATAATTACAGCACTACCTATTCTATAATAAGCCACCTGCAATGATATTGTAGTGTTATAATGCTATAGCACTATAATATTCGTACTTTTGCATGAATGTACGGAGAAGTGTCATACAGCTTCAACACTTAGTTAAGGCATGAATGATTAGCAAGAGGCAGGGCTGAGTACACAGGCAGGTGACCTGCACTGCCACATAGCAGCCTGTGTGTACCAAGACTCAAAGCTTGGTTAAATGCCTTCTTCTAGCTTACAGTTTTAAAGAATTTTGGCTTTTGATCTTTATAGGCGAATTCCAATGGAGAAAATAAACATTTCGTATGAGCAGAGGAGATGCCTGCCATGTATAGGCTCATTGTTCTTTGACATCTATCTCACACGCAACACTGAAGGTTCCCCATACACAGAGAATCCATGTCCCTCACAATACATGGGGATTCAGCGTCACTCAAAAGGGGTGCATATTAAACACACTATACCTGTGATTGATTGAAAACTCGGACAGCCACACAGAACACATTTTCCATTGAGACAAGTAAAGACTGACACAATTTTAACACTGAACTCTTCGGTGTACTTTTTTTTTTTTTTTTTTTTTTTTTTTTTTTTTTTTTTTTTTTTGCATTTGTCAGGGGGCTCTTTACTTTTTTTTTTTTTTTTCAATGCAGTTTATTTAGGAACATTGAACAATCCTCGGACCCCGGGGAAAGCCAGCCCACAGCTTAAATAGCCTCTGGGTAGCCAACCCAGGCGTGCCACGGGGGCAATGCAGATAGGTCCACATACATGGAAGCAAGCCAGATCCTCGGCCTTAGCCAAATGTGGAGTTGTTCGTGACAGAGAGCACTCACCATCGGGAAGGTGGAAGGCGGAAACCAGCTCCATCTTTAAGGCATAGCATTCTGCAGCTCTCTACAGTTCCCCCTTTTTGTTTTAGACGCATCAGGCAAGAGTAGAGGTCTGATCTCTGATATTAGAAATAAATTGGGACTTTGTACAGATGTTCATTTAGGTGTCATCCACCCAAAGAGCATCAGACCCGTCCGATACCTTTTTCTCAGAGGCGGGACCTGGGGCATCAACCCGCATGCAATCAGACCTGCTCTTCTCTGGGTCCAAAGCGGCTGACCCTGAGTGCAGTGCTTAGAACCCCTGCACAGATGTAGCCCAGGGCAGTTCAGAGTCCAATTGGGTTACATAGTAATGGGAAGAGGGACTGCCTCTGACATAATCTGATTGGCCTGCTCTTTGATCACCTCCCTCTGGGGGGGGGGGGGCAGCCTTACCAGGCCACAGTATCGGTGTACTTTCTTAAATTAGCTAATTCCTAATGCTGAGACAGAAATATTGCCATGTACATACATAAGAATATGTATGGATAAAACACGAAAGCAGAATTCTTAGTTACAAAGAACTGGTACATGATTTTGGAGATAGTTACGTTTACCTTAATTAGTACATATATAAAAATTGTACTATAATATTATTTGATATATATTAAAAATTACATGTGACACCTTGAAATTATATACAAATTTTAATGTGAAAATTATTTTTAATGACCAAAACACTGATGGTATTAGATGGAATATGTTTCAAATATTTTGAGTGACATATGTACCTAATTAATAAAAATGTAAAAGAAAAGTGAAACAATTTTGTGTAATATTTTCACAGTTTTGTAAGACACAAAATACAAATTGCATAATCTCAATGATTCTATATTAGTCCAGGATTTAATTTGAATAAAATATCGCTGAAAAACATCAAGCAAATGCTAAAATTCACTGTAATAACATATTTTATTTTCTTCTCAGGGAATACAACGTTAAATGAGGGGCAGGAATGTAATCCAATGGACAGAGTACCTTCCTGCATTTCTAAGTTTGATTCCCAGCACCACCTCCAAAATATGAAACAAAATGCATTCCCTGTAGAATTATTACAAAATCCAGAGTTTACTAAAGAAAGAAGGCTTGGTATGTGGTAATGCCCACAGCTGTCTTTGTTTCCTTACAGTGTTTTTTAGAAGTCATGAACCACACAACCTCAGTTTTTATTTGATCCATAATTTGTGTAAATTATTCTAATAAAGGAATATGATGAGTCAAAATTTTCATAATGCCAATTATAAAATACTGGGTATGTAAATGTCATGCTTTCAGGATTAGCCAGAAAAGGTGGAGAAGGAGAGGCTAAGTCCCTGAAGTTAGAGACTCTCTGTTGCTGTTTAGAACTTTTTTGGTGTACAGGAGGGCTTCTGATTTTTTTAGTTAATTTTGTATCCAGCCACTTTGCTGAAGGTGTTTATCAGCTGAAGGAGTTCTCTGGTTGAATTTTTTGGGTTGCTCATGTATATTATCATATCATCTCCAAATAATGATACTTTGACTTCTTCCTTTCCGATTTTTATCCCCTGCTGAGGCGAATGCGAGTGTAGGAGATCCATCGGCTCTGTGGTGCTGCAGCTGCAGAACTTGGAGGCTGGTATAGAGGCCTGGTCCACTGGGAGTTCAGCCCCAGCGGCAGAACAGGAAGGCTGCTGGTATAGATGCCTTCTGGGAGGCCGTGGGGAGCCACAGATCTGGTTGACCCGGTTGGCCTAGAGGATCTGGGTGGCCTGTACAGCTGGCAGCTACCACTGAGGGAGTGGGAGGCCTGCTTTCTCTGTCTCAGATAGTGAGCAGGAAGTTCTGTGTTAGGAGCCACACACACTGTAAGCTGCCTCCACTAAGGAAGAGGGAGGCTCCGCAAGGGTAGTGGCCCGGCGGACCTGGGTGGCCCTTAGAGCTGGCAGCCTGCGACTGAGGGACTGGCAGGCCTGCCTCTGATGTCTCAGTCACCAAGCAGGGATTTCTGTGCCAGGAGCCACAGGCTCTGCAGCCTCCTCCACTGAGGAGGAGGAAGGTCCGACAAAGGGAAGTGCAGGGGGATAGAAAGTTTGCCACTCTCAGTCCCCCGGAGAAGTCTGCAGGTTACATGGGTGCAAATGGTCTCTACTCAAGGGTTGTCCCTTCTTGCCCAGGAAGCCTCAGTGTGGATGTTCTGGATTCAGCTGCCCCTCCACTCACCAATTTCAGAGTTTCAAATCCTCTGCCCCTCGGATACTGTGTGTGCTGATAGCCGCCTTCTTGGAGCCCCTCAGATTAAATATATTTATCGCGCAGCCTGAGAAGAGTAAGCAAAGGGAGAACTTAAAATTCCTGTAAAAGGAATCGATAGCAATATGCTTTGGGTGCTGTGATGAACCCCTTTCCACTTCCCTTTCTGCAAATGAAAAAGAGGAACTGCAGTTTTGCTTAACTCCAAATCGTTGGTGTAAAAAATGAAAGTGAGCGTAGATGTAGATTTTTAACTAAAACCATGTATTGCTTTAAGTAATGAAAGAGTTTAACTAAAACCATGTATGTTTGTATGAGAGGATCTGAAGTCTCTGGTGGAAGAGTGAACCCATCCATTTTCAACGTGTGTCTTAACAAGGACTAGTAACCAAAATGACTTTTATTGTGTCAGGACTCATAACTACTCTGACCCATAACGACTCAGAACTAGACCCACAACTACAATGGGTAACGAATTAAGAACTAAATCGGTACTATTTGTATGTGTTTATATTTGCAAGTATACGATGCTATATTTTAAAAACAGGTTGGTATAGCAACACTGCAGTATCTGTCTAGTATTTACCCTCCTTTCTTCTTTACAAATTCTTCCCTTATCATAGGGAAAGACATTTAATTGGTCTATGATAAGCATGAGACTCAAGCTAGCCCAAAGGACTTCCCCAGGGACTCCATGAATGAATAAAGTTTCTCTAAGTGAATTTATATGCAAAGCCTGGGCTCACAATTTCAAATTTTCATTTTTTCGTTGCATATGAGCCTCAGAATATGTACACGCAGTAGACACCAGCAGGAAGTCACACGTTCAGAAAGCAGGCACGAATTGGTGAACATGGCTTTGGAGGTAGCTGATTGCTAAAAGTGTCTAAGTTTTCACTTCTATCACCTCTGAATTTATTTTAAACTAATCCCTTTTCTTCTCATTTATCTCTTTTAATTAGCCAATTCTAATCAAGATGATTTAGATAATGTAGTCCAGGTGTGTTTAGGTACCTTCTGATCAATAGTCTTTCAGGCTTGGGTTAAAGTCCCAAACCTATGATTTGAGCAAATTACCCATTTAATTTTTAAGAGTCTTCAACAGTAAGGTGAGAATTAAAGACCTACTTCATGTTTCTAAAGAATATTGCTGTCTTGTGTGTTGCAGGAGGCCCTCACCAGCTTTTATGAGCTAAGGATGGAGTTTTTAAGTTTCCTGAGGTTGTTGTTAATATTGACAATGATTTAATATTCTCTGTAGAGAATACACAAAAAATGGCAAGTACTAATAAAATGTGTTTTAGAATCTTTTTGTTTTTACTAGCATACTACTAATTGTAATAACAGTTATAAACAGTAAGCATACTTGACCCTTCATGAACTTACAATAAAGTCGTATTATAAAATTTGGCTGTATATCCCAAGTCAGTGGAGTGCAGTACTCTAATAATTTTTATTTCATACCAGCCATATTTACCAGCTATCATTAGCAAATAGGAAAACCATGGTTACCAGAAAATAGGAAAACCATGGTTACCCTGGCTTGTTCAAACTGCAAAGAGTGGAATAAGAAACAAATACAAAGCAGAACATACATGTACAAGGACTAGGGTGGAAAACTAGACACCCTGCGGGGACTCACAAAGACACAAAAGGCCATCAGACCTGAACTCAAAAAGCTTTCTGAAGAAAAGCACTGAACACTGAAGAAAGCAGAACAAGAACCGTGAGCAGGCACCTTCAGGATTGCCAGGTCAGTGAGGACAGCTGGACAAAGCCTTGATCAGCACACATTGAAATAATGTTTCTCTGGAGCACTGGGCCATGTTTAGAGACCCTTAGTAATAGCATCAGCCTGGATCAGACCAGCTAAGTTGAGGCCTCTATACCAAAGGTCTATACCAAAGAGGTCAGAACTCAGCATCTGTCACCAGTGACACACCAACACCCCTGCCCTTGAAAGTCAACAGGTACATTCTTTCAGCACCTGAAAGGAGAAACAAAAATTAGGGACCCCACAAAGTTTGGTATAAAAGTAATGGCTGGGGCTTAGAGACTATGAAAATGTCCTTCTGAAATAGTACTTTGCACAGTATATATTTAAAAGGTTTAGAAAACAACATCATATATATATAGTCTGGTCACTTAATTTTTTGTTCATTTTTAAGCAGTAAAATGTTTGTTTCAAAATTATTTCTTCTATATATTTTTAAATGCTTCTTTTTTGAGACTTTTTTTAATGATAGAATTACTTCACTCCCCACTTCCCTTTTCTTCTTTCCTTCCTCCATATCTTCCCATATACTCCTCAGTCCACTCTTTCAAATCCATGGCCTTAATTTTTGTTAATTGTTATATGTGCCTAATATACTAATGTATAAATGCATTTGTTTATATAGTCCTAAATACATAAGTACAATCTGTTCAACATACATAACATTAGTTCTGTGTTTGTTTTCATGGCTAACTCTTTGATACTGAAACAGCAATTGGTGTACTCTTTTATAAATCCATAAATTGTTTCTGTGTTTGCTACTTTTGTGTTTATCCTGTGTTCTAATATTTAGCATGTGTAAAAATCAACAGCAATTGTAATTCATCATTTTGAAAGCTTGTTTACTATAAACCTGAATATTAACCATTCACCTCACATAATCCTGATGTAGCAGGCATATATATATATATATATATATATATATATATATATATATATATTCCAGTATATTTTTCTTAAATTTACAAAGTTACTGTAGTCACTTTTGCTTCTTGGGGAATTGTGATTCAAAACTCTAAATAATAATAGTAATAATAATAATAATAATAGTGATCCTGATTGCTATGAGATACAGAGGGGAAAAATATAAAACAATAAAATAAAATAAATTAATATTGGCTTGTTATTGGGTTCGACTGGGGTCTTCTAGGTTGAGGATGCTCTGCATCTCTGCTGGAGCTCATTGTGCTGAACTTGTTTTCATAGTGTGTCCCAGAACTTTCACTGTGTTTGCTTTTTCTCATTACTGCATCTGACAGCCTAGTTTTTGTTAAGTTGACCAGGACAGCCTCAAACTCACAAAGGTCTGCTATTTCCTTCTCTTGATTGCTAAAAGCAAAGGTCTGGATGATCACATTTGGCATTTTCTTCTTTCCAGTAAGTGGCTTTTTTTCCCTATGGTTATTTCATTAATTGAATTATAATGCCATTTTATTGACACATTTATCATACTAAAATGCTTTTCTTTCATATTTTTCTAGCACCAATATGTGCATACATGCAGGCACATACACACAGTCACATCCACATGCATGTACACATACACACCACAGAAACAAACACATACAGTGCACACACACATGCACACACATACCCACACACATATGAACACATATATACAGACATGTAGACACACCAGGGACACACAAATAGACACACAGGCACACACAATGAGATTTTTAATTATCTCATTATTCATATTTTTCATGAATTAATGTACTTACTTTACATCCCAATCACAGCTTGCCTTCCCTCCTCTCCACCCAGACCCTCCTTCTTCCCTATCCCTTCCTCCTTTTCTCCTCAGAAGAGGGAAAGCCTCCCATGTATGCCAACAAGCATTGGCATATCAAGTTGTAGTAGCACTACAAGCACCTTCTCTTATTGAGGAGAGACAAGGCAGCCCAGTTAGAGGAGAGGGATCCAGGGGCAGACAACAGAGTCCGGGATGTATTTATTGCCAGAGATGTTAGGGAACGCAAATAAAAACCAAACTGCATATCTATTAAATGTGTGTAAGGTACCTAGGTCCATCCATGCATGCTCTTTGGTTGGTGGTTCAGTCTCAATGAGTCTTTATGGTCACAGGTGAGTTGATTCTTTAGGTTTTCTCTGCCTCCTTCAATCCTTTACCGGCCTCTTCCACAAGACTTCCAGAGCTCTGCCTGATATTTGGCTGTGGGTCTCTGCATCTGTTTCCACCAGCTGCTGGGCAACTCCTCTCAGAAGACAGTTATGCTCAGCTCTGGACGGCAAGTACAGCATTTTCTTTATCCATTCCTTAGGTGAAGGGCATCGTGGCTGATCGTGGTTGTTTCCAGCATCTGGCTATTACAAATAAAGCTGCTAATGACATATTTGAACAAGTATATTTATGGTATGGTGAAGTATCCTTGGGGTATATGTTCAGGAGTGCTACAGATGAATCTTGAGGTAAGACTATTCTCCACTGTCTGAGAAGCAGACACATTGATTTCCAAAGTGGTTGTACAAGTTTGCACTCCTACCAGCAATGGAGGAGGGTTCCCCTTGCTCCACATCCTTGCCAGTATGTGCTGTCACTTGTGTTTTTTTTTATCTTAGCCATTCTGGCCAGCATAAGAAGAAATCTCAGAGTTGTTTTGATTTGAATTTCCCTGATGATTAGGGACACTGAACATTTCTGTAAACGCTTTTTGTCCATTAGAGATTCCTCTGTTGAGAATTTTCTTTTTAGTTCTGTTCCCCATTTTTAATTTGGTTATTTGGTTTGGTGATGTCTAATTTCATGAGTTCTTTATATATTTTTGGATATTTATCCTTTGTTGGATGTAGTGTTGGTGAAGTTATTTTCCCATTTGGTGGCTGGTATTTTGTCATCCTACTGATGGTATGCTTTGCCTTACAAAAGCTTTTCCATTTCATAAGAGCCTATTTATTCATTGTTGATCTTACAGCCTGAGTTGTTGCTTTTATTCAAAAAGGTTTCTCCTGTGACAATGTGTTCAAGATTGTTTTCAACTTTCTCTTCTATTTCTCTTAGATTTAGTGTATCCAGTTTTATGTTGAGATCTTCTTGATCTGTCTTATTGCTCTAGCTCGAAGGTGAAGTACTATATTGAATAGATGCAGAGACAGTGAGCAGCTTTGTCTTGTCCCTGCATTTAGTGAAATTGCTTTAATCTTCTCTTCATTTAATTGGATGTTGGCTATTGGCTTACTTTATATTGCCTTTATTGTGTTTTGGTATGTGCCTTGAATTCCTGCTTTCTCTAAGACTTTTAGCGTGAAGGGGTGTTGAATTTTTCTCAAAGACTTTTTCACCATCTAGTGAGATGATCATGTGGTCTTTTTTTTTTTTTAGTTTATTTAGATGCTGGATTATGTTGATGAATTTCTGTATATTAAACCATCCATGCATCTCTGTGATGAAGCCTACTTGATCATGGTGGATGATGTTTTTGATGTGTTCTTGGATTTGATTTGTAAGTATTTTATTATTTTTGCATCAATGTTCATTAGGGAAATTGGTCTGAAGTTCTTTTTTTCTTTCTTGAGTTTTTGTGTGGTTTACATATCAGGGTGACTGTGTCTTCATAGAGTTTGGCAATGTTCCTTCCGTTTCAATTTGTGGAATAATTTGGAAAGAACTGGCATTAGCTCTTCTTTGAGAGTCTGGTAGAATTCTGCACTGAAACTATCTGGCTCTGGTCTCTTTTTGGTTGGAAGGCTTTAAATAACTGCTTCTACTTCCATAGGGGTTAAAGGACTAATTAACTTTTAAAAAAATTTTATTTTCTTTTCTTTTTAATTACATTTTATTTACTTTGTATCCCCCCTCTAGTTCCCTCCCTCCTCCCCTCCCAAACTCTCCCGTCCTCCCCTTACTCCATGCATGCTCTCCCCATGTCCACTGGTAGGGGAGGTCTTCCTTCCCTTCCTTTTGATCCTAGTCTATGCAGGAGTGGCTGCATTGTCTTCCTCTGTGGCCTGATAAGGCTGCTCCCTCATCAAGGGGAGGTGAACAAAGATCAGGCCAGTCAGTTCATGTCAGAAGCAGTCTCTGTTTCCATTACTATGGAACCCACTTGGACACTGAACGGGCTACATCTGTGGAGGGGTTCTAAGTTATCTCCATGAATGGTACTTGGTTGGAGTATGAGTCTCAGGAAAGACCCCTGTGTTCTATTTCTGTAGGGGTTAAAGAACTAATTAACTTTTTTAAATCTTATCTTGATTTAACTTTTGTAAATCAAATCTAGAAAGAAAACCATCCATTTGGTTTAGATTTTTCCAAGTTTTTAGAGTATAGACTTTTTAAGTTCTAACGGTTCTTTGGATTTCTACAATGTCTGTTGTTATGGCTCATTTTTCATTTCTGATTTTGTTAATTTGTACGTTGTCTCTCTGCCTTTTCGTTACCTTAGATAAGGACTTGTCTATCTTACTGAGTTTCTCAAAGAACCAGCTCTTGGTTTTGTTGATTCTTTATGTTGTTCTCTTCATTTCTGAGTTATTGATTTCAACTTGAGTTTGATTATTTCCTGCTTTCTACTCCTCTTGAGTTTGTTTACTTTTTTTGTTCTAGGACTTTCAGGTGTGCCTCTCAATTGGTAGTATGAGATCTCTCCAATTCATTTATGAAGGCACTTAGTTCTGAACTTTCTTCAGCACGGCTTTCATTGTGGTCCCATATGTATGTTGTGCATTCATTTCCATTGAATTCTAGAAAGTCTTTAACTTCTTTCTTCCTTTTTTCTTTTTCTCTCTCTTTCTTTCTTTCTTTCTTTCTTTCTTTCTTTCTTTCTTTCCCTTCCTTCCTTCCTTCCTTCCTTCCTTCCTTCCTTCCTTTTTTTCTTCTTTGACCCAGTGGTCATTGATTAGAGAATTGTTTGATGACTGTTGAGTTTGTAGGCTGTCTGTTGTTTCTGTTTGTTGATGAAGTGTGGTTTTATTCCACCATGATCTGATACAATACAAAGTGTTATTTCAATTTTCCTGTATCTGTTGATGCTATCTTTTGACAAACTACATGGTCAATTTTGGCAATGTTCCTTCTGTTTCAATGCTGAAAGGTGTGTGTGTGTGTGTGTGTGTGTGTGTGTGTGTGTATGATAAGGGAAAGAACTCAGGCTTGCACATCTTAAGTAATTGTCTTATCACTGAGATACATAACTTTTCTTCATTCATTACCTTTTGGACTTTTATCCTAAGAAATAAGCACCAGAAATCTGAGTAAATTTCAAAAATTTATTTCAAGTAAAAAATGTGTTTAAATAATGATCCACATTTAATAGAACAATTCTCAATCCCTTCTTAGTGACAGTGTTTCTACCTTTTGAAGCACACATTATGCTATGGAAGCTAAGTGTGCGTTACTCCCTCAGAGATAAATAATAAATCCCTCTCTCATAGCTCACTTTAAAACTATGGGTCTTTAAAGTCTTGAAGACCCAGTGTAAAGTGAGTTAGTTAACTTATGACTTTGATTATCTTACAGTCATGAAAAACTGGGATTCCAATTGAGTTGCCTCCAATTTCTAGTGACAGTTGGAAAGGTTCTATTTTTAACAATATCAAAGCAGTAATAAGCATTCATTGTCTTTGACTTAATTTACATAGAAGATGCTTTGCAGTTGTGTTGCTACAATAAGCCTAGTCTCGCTTATACCTCCTTTTAAAATTTTATGTATTTATTTTTACACAGTATTCTGCCTGCATACATGCCAACATGCCAGAAGAGAGCACCAGATCCCATTATAGATGGTTATGAGCCACCATGTCGTTGCTGGGAATTGAACTCAGGACCTTTGGAAAACAGCCAGTGCTCTTAACCTCTGAACCATCTCTCCAGCCCCTCTCAGCCCCTCCCTGTACCTCTCATAAAGAAACATTCTTTTTTATGTCTTTCTGGGAAGGTTTGTTATTTTATTTTAGGTTGTTTACAATTTTTATTTTTATGTATCCACTCAGGGGTTCCATGCATACATACATACTTCGACCATATCCCCTGTATGTGTGTAAGCTGTATATGACATTTGAGAAGTTTTAAATCTTTGTAATAGGTTTAACATTTTTACCCCAATAATGAATATACCATGGGCAAGGTAGAAATAAATTCAAAGTTTACTTTAGGAAGTGTTTCCAGGTGGGACTCAGGCTCCAGATCTGCATATGGGGCATGCTAAACATAAGTTCGACCACTGAGCTGCACCTCAGCCTGCACTGGAGAGTACAGAGGTCTTCCTGGTAAAGCCTCACTGTGATCTTGGGTCTGGAATAGTTGCGTGGAAAAAAAAATATATATATAGTTAGCATTAAACTTTCAGTCTCATGGCACCACAGTACAATCTATATATTCCCTTGACAAAGACAGCAATGAAATTTATACATTATTATTATTATCATCATCATCATCATTATTAACAATTTATTCACTTTGTATTCTGGTTGTAAACACCTCCCTCATCTCCTGGTCAATCAAGAAGTAGTGCTTATAAAAATGGAAAGTAATTACCATAACTGAAATAGACAGTTTACTTTTTAATAGTCTAAAAATCAGAGAGAAGAAAAGTAAATTTCGTTTGAAAAAAATAAACAGATGTATTTTTTTGACATATGAATTGTTGATAGATGCTGAGATGGCCTGCGTATCTTCTCATGACTGGTGCTTCCCTTTAATTCCAGAGTGCTTAGCAGGAACAGTCAGTTACTCAATATTAGTAACAGTATTATAGAACATTGGAGTTGGGTGGTCTGTGCTATATTTTCTGCCTAAACAGACAACTTTAAAAAGATGCAGCCATGATCATTCAGGCCTTTACAGCCATTGAAGCAGGACATTCTCCCCAAGCATGGTTGGATACCATAAAAAGCTAAAATGTTACGCTCAGGATGCGAGGCTAAGCACTGCACTCAGGGTCAGCCGCTTTGGACCCAGAGAAGAGCATGTCTGGTTGCATGCGGGTTGATGCCCCAGGTCCCGCCTCTGAGAAAAAGGTATCAGATGGGTCTGATGCTCTTTGGGTGGATGACACCTAAATGAACATCGGTACAAAGTCCCAATTTATTTCTAATATCAGAGATCAGACCTCTACTCTTGCCTGATGCATCTAAAACAAAAAGGGGGAACTGTAGAGAGCTGCGGAATGCTATGCCTTAAAGATGGAGCTGGTTTCCGCCTTCCACCTTCTTGATGGTGAGTGCTCTCTGTCACAAACAATTCCACATTTGGCTAAGGCTGAGGATCTGGCTTGCTTCCATGTATGTGGACCTATCTGCATTGCCCACGTGGCACGCCTGGGTTGGCTACCCAGAGGCTATTTAAGCTGTGGGCTGGCTTTCCCCAGGGTCTGAGGATTGTTCAAGGTTCCTGAATAAACTGCATTAAAAAAAAAAAAAAAAAGATGTGTGTGGGAGGGAGTAGACCCAGTTTTATGTAAAGGGCAGGGCACAGAGACTTTGATCATGCTCCAGTGATTATAAAATTAATAAAAATTAGACTTGTTTATTTTTATTTTTCTACTTTTTATCCTTATTTTTATCTTTACTTTTTGGTGAGTGAGGTCTTGCAGTAATAGGGAGCAGACACAAAAGGACTGAACAGTGATGTGAAATACCCTGAGAATCAATAAAAAAAAGTTATGTTGGAAAAAAAGAGATAGTTGGGATGTGATCAAATGGGTTAGTCTTAGTCCAATATGACTGACATCCTTTAAAGATTAGAATACAAACCTGCATAGAGGTGGGAAAAAAAACATCTGAAGAAAAGAAAAGAAGTACGCTGATGAGAAAATTTACTACAAAACCTTCATCTTGGTCTTCCAGCCTCGAGAACTGTAAGAAAATCTGTTTTTAAGCCACTTGATCCATATTATTTGTTATTACATACTTCACTGACAAATGCAAGGAGTATGCAATCCAAATAAGTGCAGTTATTTATACAACTTGAGTAACTAATGTCATTGTAATAAATGTGTCTAGTGAATCCTACTTTACAAAAAAAAAAAAAAGTGTGATCTATATTATTCGTGCATTACAACCTGTCTGCTTTCCATGGTGTGTTGGATAGCTCTGAAGTGAAAACAGTGACAAAATCAAAGTGAAATCAAAGGATGATGAATATATGTCTTTCCATAAATAGCTTAGCTTAAAATGGACTGAAAGAGTATCTCTTTGCTGCATTTTATATTGTTATCTTAACCCTGTCTCTTTCTTCTCTTGACTCCGCTACTGAGCTGCTCGCACACACCCTGTGCTTAATGCTTGGAGGGATGCTGACCCTCTGAAAGCATGCTGTCCTTCATAGTTCTCATTTGAAGGAAAATGTTGGAAGTTTTAGTCTCTGAAAATGTTCTTAAATAATCTACCTAAGAGCATTGCTGAAGGTTCACATGAAATGTCTTTCACACATTTGTATTTGCATGTCATCTGGAATAAAGCAAGCCTAAATGAAGACTTAATTACCGAAGCCTACCACTCTCTGCAAACAGCTTCTATAAATATGCATCTTTATTTTTCCATCAATAAAGCCTGCCAGAATCACAAGCTCATATATTTGGCCATTTTTTAATTGGACTTTTATTTGTTTTCATTGACTTGTGAGTATACTCTTAATAATAAAATTGTCGGGTATAACTGTTTCAAAAGTCTTCAGTCTGATTTATTAATTTCTATAAAATATTTGATTCATATTTTGTCCAACTTATTAATATTGTATTTCATTATTTATGTTCTTAATATCACGTTAAAATGTTTCTTCATACTCTCAACATGCTTTATGATATCTAATAGGTTTGTTTTTATTACCTTAGAGATATACTGAAACTGTTGTTCAATTTATAAAAGTTGCAAATGATAACTGTAGGACATCATTGCTTGTAAGTGTTTAAAGTGCTATAAAATGTAGGGGACTTTCAGTAAACTACTAACATAACTCACAAATACATACATTGAGAAATTGAGAATGATTGTGTCTTTCTCTAAAGAAACAGAAAGTCAGACAATCTTGGTACTGGGAAAAAGAGAAAGTCGACATTTCTAAATTTCTTTAATGAAACGTAACAGCTGGATGTTATGGTATAAACCATACTGTGGAGTAAGAGAGAAGATTGCCATGATATGAGGCCACCCTGGCCTATAAATTGAGATGTCTTGAAAGATAACAACAAACAAAATAATTACAATACATTTGCTAATTATAGTTAGCAAGAAAAGATGTCTTTAATATGTTTTTATATTTAAACCTTTTAAATATGAGAAAATTATATATTTAGGAAAATTTCCTTATTTGTATTGAATTCCTTTGCTATGCACCTGTTATACAAGCAATAAATATAGTTGTACTAGTCATTACTAGACTAAAAATCACAGTATTAACAGTGATGAAGACCATTGCTATTTAAGGTGTGACATGTGAATCAAGAATGCGTATGCCTCATTTCAATTAATACTGCATTGTGGTACAAAACTTTAATGCAAGAAATAGACCATGAGACAAAAGAACAAAATAATTCATTTTGTAAGAATTAGATATTACACCAAAAATCGTTGTCTTATGTTTTGATTATGGTAAGCAGAAACACTAAAATGTTCCCAAAAGATGCCTCGCCCTAGTCCTAAGAACCCATTCACACAGAAAAACACTACTTCTGGTATTACTTTACATGGCCTTATTTCCCTAAAATTGGAAAAAAATGATATATAGGTTTGATCTAATAACAGGAGACCCTGAAACAAACAACAGTTTTCTCTAGCAGGCAGCCGAAAGGAAGGCAACGCTGTCAGGGAGTGAGAACTAATCAGTAGTTGTTACAGGCTCAAACATGGAGGGGCCATGTAAGGATGACAAAAGAGGATGGCCTCCAGGAGCAGAAAATTGCATCACGGGTCCTCATCATTTGAAAAAACAAGAAAATATTTTCTACAATGCACAAAAACAATGTGCCAACACCCAATATTGTAGTAACTTGGAGTATACACCATAGCTGTATTTCAGAAAATAAACTCACATTGTCTCCCCTAAAACCTTACCAGGGCATGCTCTAAAGCTATGTGGAAGCAACCATCTCTATAATTATAGTTACTTAAATAGAAGACAGAAGCCTTATAGGTCACAATCCCTGAGACCACAGAGGCATTCAAACACATTGGGAATACAGTGTAATCTCAAGAACCAGAAACTCAAATCCAGCCTAAGAACATCAAACTCTGTAGTCCCTCACTTATAGGGACAGGTGGATCTACACAAAGAAAGGGTTGCTGCACACAACATATTGGATGCTGGTGTGACTGCAATCCTCCCACTTTCCTTTCCTCCAATGGTAGGGGCTACACAAACCTTTGCTAGGACACACACATCCTCCAGTCTTAAGAACACTGTAGATACTCAGCTACAATAAGTCCATAAGACAAAAAGAGAAAAATCACTGAAAGGATATTGATAGTACCAATATGAGAGTCAACTATCAAATATTTAAGACAACACATAGAATTATACTTTAGCTCTGCTTCTGTGTGTGTCCTTGAGTATATATGACCAGGAGAGATTAATAATTGGCTATTCAGTACATTTCTGAGCTACATACTGTTGCTTGTGGGCAAGAATAAGAAGTCAGTAGTTGGTGAAAAGCTATAGGCAAAGCTATAGCATCTTAACACTAATTTTAAAGATTTTTCAACCTGTAGATATGACAAGGTCAAGAGACCACACTCATCAAGAAAGGAGGAAGTAGAATTGTTTTGGGCTCTAATTCCACCTTACTGTGTCTATTCATGAACTGTGAAGTTATATAACAAGGAGAGACCATTGAGTTTCAACGCAATTTAGAAAAACCACTTTGAGTGAGAAGTTGGTTCCTAAACTCAAGGTCAATGACCTCAGGAAAAAAATAAAACAACAATAGCCCCCCAAATCCAAAACTAACAGACTTACCCCCACACTTTTCTGTTGGGTTTCTAACTTCTAAAATTGTGAGATAATAAATTTTGGTTAAAAAAAAAAGAAAAAGAAATAAATTTTAGTTGTTCACATGTTCTCCATTGTATTTTGAAAAGGAAACCATAGTGAAACAATATCCCTATTTAGAATTCTTTGTTTATCATTGTCTTAGTCATTCTTCTATTGCTTTGAAAAGACACCTCAACCAAGCCAACTCTTTAAAAAATAAAAAAAAACATTTAATTAGGGGTTGTCCTGCTGGGGAGCAGGGAGGCACGGTGCCTGAGCAGCAACGGAGGCTTTGGTCTGCAGGCAGCAAGAGGGCAAGCCAGGGCCAGACTTGTCCACTCCCAGTGACTCATCAACAGCAAGGACACACCTCCTAATCCTTCTCAAACTGCTCCACACACTCAAATATATAAGCTTGAGGGGGCTATTCTCATTCAGTCCACCATGTCATAATACAAACTTTCTACCAATTACCATAATATGTTTGAAGCAAATAACAAAATGAAAAATGATTTTGTAGTTTACTATCTTGGCAAGTGAAATAAAAAGGCATGGTAGGCCTGATTGCATTAAAAAAAATGCAGTATTTAGTCCTTGCTTTACAATCAAATGGCTCATTTAGGGAAAAAAGTGTATAGATACATGTGTGTAAACAAATGCTATCTTCGAACTATATTCCAACACCCTTTTCTCAATTTATCTAAGATTTTGAGCTACAAAGAGAATGTTTTCTATTTTTATAACATAACCTTTACACAATTATAAATTCTCTCATTCACCTAATTCTATATAATTAGAGTATGACTGAAACAGTTATATATTTTTCATTTAACTTCACCTGTTTTGTGTGCATGCAAGAAGAAAATATACAGCATTCAAAAAATGAAAACACACTAATTCAGTCTCTATAAAAATAAATTACATAATATGACTGATAGGAGTGTTTATATCTTTACACATACTCAACTGTATAAACATATATTCATATTTTATTGAGTTACAATTATATAATAAAATAATCAAGGAGTTATTTTAAAGTTACCAGAGATTGTTTTAATTGTTTTAAGGATCTTGTACCAGTTGTAATCTAAAAGAGATTTTCCCTCCACAGGCAGTTTGTAGGCGACAGCACTGAAGCAAAGGAACACTAGCTCAAGGTCACATGATCTATGTGACCTATTTTGAACTTGAGGTCAACTCCTAGGGTTGTGTTTTCAACCAATCAATTGTGTTTTATTACTCTAACCAAGAAAATTACAATACAGAGTGTGAAAACCAAAGAACAATGTTCTAAATTTGTGCATAGAATCTTTCTAAAGACTTTCTAGAATTCAATGAAAATGAAGGCACAACAATCCTAAACTTATGGGACACAATGAAAGAAGTGCTAAGAAGAAAGTTCAAAGCACTAAGTGCCTTCATACAGAAATTGGAGAGATCGCATACTAGCAACTTAAAAGCCCACCTGAAAGCTCTAAAGTAAAAAGAAGCAAACACAGCCAACAGGAGCAGACAGCATGAAATACTCAAAATCAGGTGTGTGGAAGTTTTAGTGTCTTTTAAAACTCAGTTATGTTATGTAAATATGCTTTTGTTTTAATTCCAAGTGTGGGATACAGGGGTGCGTTAGTTTATCCACAGTTGATACTTGCCTCATGCTGCTCAGAGAAGGTCATGGTTTTTGCCAGCTGCAGGTAGTGGAAATCTGAGAATTGGAGAGGGTAAAAATACTAGAGCCAGGAGAGACAAAAACAACAAGAAAAAAAAAAAAGAAGGTTGCTTCTTCCTGTGTTGTACCTGGCTCATACTTCCTCTGGGTTTGTTGTCACTCTTTTGCTAGACTGTTAGATAACCTGATGACTGAGGTTGGTGTTGTTCCAAATAACCCAAAGACCCTAACCAGATGGAGGTAGTAAAGAGAACTATGGACCCTCTCTGCACCAACCTTTTTTGTCTCCTACATAATTGGAGTGATCGAACTTATTAGGAGAGGTAAAGAATGGAGAAGGGTGGTAGAGAAAATAAGAAAGTACATAAAAATATGCCAACATTCATGGCTGAAATCAATAAATTATAAACAAAGAGAACAATGCAAAGAATCAACAAGACCAAGAACTGGGTCTTTGAGAAAATTAAAAAAAAAAAATTGACAAACCCTTAGCCAAACTAACCAAAATGAAGAGAGACAGTTTCCAAATTGACAACATCAGAAATGAAAAGCAGGACATAACACAGAGACTGAGGAAAACCAAAGAATCATTAGGTCTTACTTCCATAATCTCTATTCCACAAAATAGAAAATCTAAATTAAATGAACAATTTTCTTGATAGATACCACTTACTAACATTAAGTCAAGACCAGGGATAAGTCCACTCTTCATTATTTTTTTGTCTTTTTTTTTTCTCACAATCTATTCATTATATATCCCGATTGAAGCACCCTCCTCCAGGTCCTCCCGGTCCTATCCTATGTCCCTCTTCCCCTAACTCCTTCCCCTAGTCCACTGAAAAGAGGAGTTCTCCTCCTCTGCAGTCTGCCCACAGCTTGTTATGTCTTATCAGGACTGCCTGGATCCTCTTCCTCCATGGCCTGGCAAGGCTGCAACACCAGGGACTAGTGATCAAGGAGCAGGCAACAGAGTTCATAACAGAGGCAGCCCTGCTCCCCTCACTGGGAGATCCACGTGGAGACTGAGAAGAAGGAGAGGAAAGGAGGAGGGGAGAAGAGCGTAACGGTAGGACCTGGAAGAGAGGAGAGAGGGGTCTGAGATCAGACTTTAAAATGATTAAATAGATTTTTTAAATGTAAAATAAAAATATGAAAATATTATAAGGAAACTTTCTCAAGCAGATAAAAAGGGTCTGTGGAAAAAAATCCATAGTTAACAACTTTCTTTTTTCATAAAAGATAAGGTTTTTCTCTTTAAGAACAGGAAATTAAGAGCATGTTTCTTTTACCATTTTTACACACCATTGTAGCAGAGTTTTTAACCAGTTCCATTGGGAAGAAGATTAAATAAAAAGCCCTAAGAGGAAAGAGTTAAAATTATTTATATTTATTTGTCAATTTGTCATGAGTTTTAAATAATCATCGTAAGAATTCTCCCTAAGAATGCAGTGATAGTAAGTGATTGTTTTATAGTTACAGGAAAGTCTATGAATATATGAAATCTGTAATATTATATAATCTAAAATGAAATAAATGAAGATGAAAATAATAATTGTGTTGAACAAAAGCAACAAAAATTAAAATATAGTTTAAAATAAATTTAATAAATGAATTTACATAAATGTACATTGCAAGCAATAAACACTGATGAAAATATTAAACAAATTTCAGAACTAATATAATCACAAACTAGGCATTCAATATGTTCAACATAGTAATAGTTTTTTAACTTTATCTTCAAATCTAAAGATCTTTATTAAAACGTCTACATTTTTGGTAGAATTTTAAAACCTGATCCTAAAATTCATATACAAATGAAATAAACATAAAAATATAAAGTATTTTTAAAGAAAAAATTACAGAGTCCCATATCTTGATTTCAAAATTTACTACAGACCGAAAGTAACCAATGCTTCCCAATATTGTCTTTGAAAAATGGCAACATGTAAATAAGGGTAGGAGTCCAGAAATAATCTTAAGTGCATAATAGTCAATTGAATTTTTTAAGACTACTATAACAGTTTAATGGAGGGAAAGAACAGGGTTTTCAACAAATGTGGCTTAACCAGATATCACCATGCAAAAGGATGATTTTGCATGCCTCAAATCTTAGAAGATACTTAGAGACTCGGCCTCAATAGCAGCTGGGAAGAGGCTCACCATTAGTAGGACAGATAAAGAGGCTCAACCCCATTTGTCATCAGAAACCTGAAAACCAACTTTGGCTAAAATACATTTCATATTACATTTGAAATGTCCCAAATGTAAAAATTGCTAGAATGCAAAAAGAGAGACAGAGAGAGAGAGGACTGTTTGCAAAAATGTGGGGGGAAATAGGCAGTTTCTCCTAGTTTACTCATAAAAACAAATCTTACTGAATATAGTCAATGAGTGTATTTCTACACTGCAATATGAGTCACGGATTAAAAAGAAGTCAAGCACCGATACATACTCTAACACAGAAGAACCCTGAAGCCATTGTGTTGGCCCTTCTAATAAAAGGGCACAAGTGTAATTGCAGTTGCATGAAATGTCAGTACAAGTAAGGCCATGGAAACAGAAAGTAGGTCAGTGGATGCCAGAAGCTGGAGGGAGGTGAGTGGGTAGTGACAGCTGCTAATAACCGCGAGGTCTCTTTAAGGTAAAGTGCTAAAATATCGTGGCGCTAGCGATGTTGACTGCACAGTCTTGTGAATACATTAATAATTTTTCATTTGTGCAGCTAGAAGGATGTTCTGACACTGAATTATGTATCGTGTAAAAAAATGCGAAATAAAAGTGCAAAAGGCAATACCTGCATTTGGCATAGGGCCAGCTCATGCAGATTTATAAATGCATGTATTTCCTCATTAATAATAACCCTATATAACATGGTTCAACATGTAGAGTCTTCCATGCTCGGCCACATATACGTATGGCCAATCACGTCATTTTATGTACTTCCTCCAGGCTCTTCTAGAGAAATGATAGAGTTGTAAACTCATGGATAGGATAAGCCAGCCAACTTCTTCATTGTTAAGTTTTTACAATACTATTTGATATATTATTTTGCCTAGCAAGTAAGTGGCAACAAAAATCAGTTACAACTGGCTATTATTTCATAGATATGCATAATTATGCAAATAGATGTCATTTCCTCAATGTATTATGCAAAAGTAGAGATGGAAATTCAAATTAAAGTAGAGAATTGAGGACAGCTTTGTGTAATAAAAACCTATTCAAAGTCACAGCCTGATGTAATAGCCCAAGATGATTCATTGAAGTTAGCACATCAGCATATGCCCAAATAAACATACTTAATCTCACCCTGATGATAGTACAGTGGTAGAATTAAAAATCAAATCATCTTTAAAGCCGCATGGTCCTCATATGCTGTCTACAAAGCACCAGAAGTTAATACAGATGAAGTGAAAGCTACCATGAGCAACATGAGACACATATGAAGCTGGTTGTTCAAAACATACCTCCAACAAGCCACCCTCATTTTTTCAGTACATTGTACTTGATGGCATTGTCAAATTTAAATCTATATATGTTAAAATCACGCCCTATAAGGATTCTCTAAATCAAAGCTATTATGCTTTTTATCTAGCACTAAGTTATAGTAGAGAGAGTAAATCACCATTTCAATGTACTTTTTGATGGCCAGAGTGCAGAGTGATATGCTGTGGAAGAAAGAAAGAAAGAAAGAAAGAAAGAAAGAAAGAAAGAAAGAAAGAAAGAAAGAAAGAAAGAAAGAAAGAAAGAAAGAAAGAAATTTCTGCAAAGCTTGCTGTACCAGCATGACTGTTTTGTAATGCTTTTTGAGATGGTTAATGAATTTTTTTCTTTTTTTTAATTATTATTTACAATTTATTTGCTTTGTATGAGCACCCTCCCTCATCTCTTCCTGATCCCACCCTCCATCCCTCTTTCTCCCCTATCCATCTTCCCTAGTCCACTGATAGGGGAAGTATTCCTCACCTACTGTCTGACCCTAGCCTATCAGGTCCCATCAGGACTGCCTGGATCTGCTTCCTCTGTGGGCTGGCTAGGTTGCCCTACCAGAGAGAAGTGATCAAGGAGCAGGCAACTGAGTTTATGTCAGAGACTGTCTCTTCTCCGCTTACTAGGGAACCCACATGGAGACTGAGCTATGTATGGGCCACATCTGAGCAGGGGTTCTAGGTCCTTTCTATGCATGGTTTCTGGTTGATGTATCAGTCTCAGCAAGACCCCCTGAGCCCTGCTTTTTTTGGCTTTCTTTGTCTCCTTGTGTGTCTCCTGTCCTTTTATATCCCCCTACTTCCATAAGATTCCCTGCTGTCTGTCTCCTGCAGCTGCAGTTGATTCAATCCCCTGCTGGGTAGAGTCTTTTAGAGGACAACTGTGGTAGGCTCCCATCCTATTCCCTCTCATCTACAGCTTCTGGTGTCTATCTGTTTTCCCTTCTGAATGAAAATTAAGCATTTTCTCTAGGGCCCTCCTTGTTGTTTAGCAAAGGACTCTGAGATTCCATCTCACACCGATCAAAATGTCTAAGATCAAACACTGAAGTGACAATGCATGCTGGAGAGGATATGGAGAAAGGGGAACCCTCCTCCATTACTGGTGGGAATGTAAACTTGTACAACCACTTCGAAAATCAATCTGGCACTCTCTCAGAAAACTTGGAATAGTACTAGATCAAAACCCAGCTTTGTCACTGAAAGGGTTAGACTAACTTTGTAACCTGTATGTCTTCTAAAGCCTATAGTTTTGAGTTTTAGGTTCAGGTTAAGCTAAAGCCTCTTAGTACCTTTCCAGAGAATAGAGAAATGTGACCCTATCTGTGAGGACAGATAGAAGAAAAAAAAAAAAAAAAGCAAGCAATGACCTTCACTCAATAAAAAGAACGACCAGACCCATGTCCTTGAGATAGCGTTTCTTAGCAACGAACCCAGACTTTTGAGTAGCTTTTGACCTCCAGCCAAAAGTCCGCAGCCCCTAATCTTCAAGGATGAGCTAACCAACCCCACCTTAAATTGCAGCTGCATCCACACTTGGCAGGACTGGCCAAGCTTGAGCACCTAAGACTAACCAATTATCTTACTTTATAGCTTCCTCATCCAATCCTAAGTTGCCAAAACAGCAACTTCAAATGTCCCGCAATTTTTCTTTTAAAAACCTAAAGGCCTTTGTCTCCTGGTGCCACTCTTTGCTGACCGGCGGGGGTGACCCCATTGCGCAATGGTTAATAAACCTCTTGCTTTTGCAACGAGTCTTGGTCTGGGGTAGTTTCTGGGAAGGGCGCGATCTTAAACTCTTGAGCTGTGAGACCCCAGGTCTTACAGCCACTCCCTGGGATAGATCTGAAAGATGCTCAACCATACAAGGACATTTGCTCACCTATGTTCATAGCAGTTTTATTTGTAATAGCCAGAATCTGGAAACAAACCAGATGTCCCTCAACAGAAGAATGGATAGAGATATTGTGGTTCATTTACACAATGGAATACTACTCGGGTATTAAAAACAAGGAAGTCATGAAATTTTGATGACGGTATCCTTTGCTTTACAGAAACTTTTCAGTTTCATGAGGTCCCATTTATTGATTGTTGCTCTTAGAGCCTGTGCTGTTGGTGTTCTGTTCAGGAAGTTGTCTCCTGTGCCAATGAGTTCTAGGCTGTTCCCCACTTTTATTTCCAATTTATTTAGGGTATCTGGTTTTATGTTGAGGTCCTTGATCCACTTTGACTTTAGTTTTGTGCAGGGTGATAAATATGGATCTATTTTCATTTTTCTGCATGTAGACATCCAGTTGGTCCAGCACCATTTGTTGAAGATGCTGTCTTTTTTCCATTGAATGGAATTGGCTTCTTTGTCAAATATCAAGTATTCATAGGTGTGTGGATTTATTTCTGGGTCTTCTATGCGGTTCCATTGATCCTCCAAGATCATTCTGAGTGAAATATCCCAGAAGGAGAAAGACAAACATGGGATATACTCACTTATATAGACCTATAAGATATGATAAACATAATGAAATCTATACACCTAAAAAAGATAATCAATTGAGCAGACATGGGGTAAGATGATCAATCCTCCTTTAGAAAGACAGATGGGATGTGCATTGAACGTATGACAGGAGTCTACTGAGCGCATCTGAAAGACTCTAACTAGCAGTGTTTTCAAAGCAAAGACTCATGACGAAACCTTTGGCAGAGTACAGGGAATCATAAGAAAGAAGGGGAGTTAGTCTGATGGGGAAAGGATAGGAGCTCCACAAGGACCAAATATATCTGGGCACAGGGTCTTTTCTGAGACTGACATTCAACCAAGGACCATGTATGGATATAACCTAGAACATCCACTCAGATGTAGCCTGTGGTAGCTCAGTAACCAATTGGTTTCCCAAAGTGAGGGGAACAAGGACTATTTCTAACAGGAACTCAATGACTGGCTCTTTGGTCTCCCCACCCCCGAAGGGAGGAGCAGTCCTGTTAGGCCACAGAGGAGGGCTTTGCAGCCAGTCCTGAAGATACCTGATAAAACAGGATCAGATGAATGGGGAGGAGGTCCCCCCTATCAGTGGACTTGGAAAGGGGCATGGTGGAGATGAGGGAGGGAGGGAGGGACTGGGAGGGAATGAGGGATCGGGACACGGCTGGGATACAGTTAATAAAATGTAACTGATAAAAAAAATAAAAAAATAAAATAAATAAAAAAATAAAAAAAAATTAAAAAAAAAGAAATTTTGAAGCAAATGGATGGAACTTAAATTGTTAATATTGTGGAGCTCCTGTCCTCTCTAGGTCATACTAACTCCCCCTTCTTTCATATGATTCCCTGCACTCTGCCCAAGTTTGGGTTAGGAGTCTCAGCATCTGCTTTGATACGCTGTTAGGTAGAGTCTTTCAGAGTCCCTCTGCAGCAGGCTTCTGACCTGTTACTTGTTTTCTCCTTCGTCCAATGTCTATCCCATTTGTCTTTTTAAGTGAGGACTGATCATCCTACCCCAGGTCCTCTTTCTTGTTTATCTTCTTTAGGTGTACATATTTTAATATGTAGAACTAAATATATCAGGGCACAAGGGTCTTTTATGAGACTGTTTCTCCAATCAAGGACCATGTATGGATATAACCCCTGCTCAGATGTAGCCCATATACTCATATATCTAGCTCAGTATCCAAGTGGGTTCCCTAGTAAAGGGAGCAGGGACTATTTCTGACATGAACTCAATGGTGGGCTCTTTGATCCCCCCTCCAGGGAGGAGCAACCTTTCTAGGCCACAGAGGAGGACATTGCAGCCAATCCTGAAGAGACCTGATAAGCTACGGTCAGATGGAAGGGGAGGAGGACCTCCCCTATCAGTGGACTTGGAAAGGGGCAGGGAAGAGATGAGGGAGGGAGGGTGGGATTGGGAGAGAATGAGGGAAGGGGTTATGGCTGGGATACAAAGTAAATAACCTGTGATTGGTAGAAAAAAATAAAAATTATTTTAAAAATAAATTGTTAATATTGTCATACAGATATCATTTTGCAAGGTACTTTCCATCTCTTCCCTTAGGGTTTGTGTCTAGGTGTGCTTAATATGCTTTCATAAATACCTTCTGAATTCATAGTCCTCTTTTCCATAATACCCCTGCTAGCCAGAAAGAATTGAGATTTCAAGTAATGTTTTATGTAAAATTATCATGCAAAATATTAAACGTACTTTTAAATAACACCAAAGATTTAAACAACAGTCATCCATGCAGAATGGATGCAGCACAGTCTATTTTGGAGAACAACAATCATAAATAATCAGATGTAACCTAAGATAATGACATTGTGCTTTATAATTGTCTTTTGTTGTTTATCACAGAAAAACTTTTTTTAATTCTTTATTAATTACACTTTATTCACTTTGTATCCCCCCCGTGGTTCTCTCTCTCCTCCCGTCCGGCTTCTTTGACAAAACAGTAGCTCTGTGCTATCACTTGCTGTGGGATCTTAGTTTAATTCAAAAACCTCATTATGTATGTGTAATACATATTAGGATTCGCAGATATGCTCAACAATTAAGAACTCCTGTTGCTCTTGTAAAGGACAGAAGTTTGGTCCACAGAATCCTCCTCAGACAACTCACAACTCTCCCCAACTCCAAAAGCTATGAATTACTCTTCTGCTCCCCAGGCCTACCATAGTCACATGCGCATCCCCTGTGTACACACTTTTTCAAAACTTTAAAACAAACTAAAGGTTTAAAACGTAAGGCAATGTCGAATGTTTATACCCATGTTGACGTTTGGGTTCAGCTTTACGTACATATTTAATTTTGAACTGTATTAAAAGAATTATTCTAAGTTTTCTCTTTTTGAATTTGCATGAGACAAATTCAACTCAGTGACCTGTTTTACCAGTAACTACACTGGCATATATAAATATGTCAAGAAAATGTCAAGCTATTTATTCAACACAGTAAAGAAAACAAACAAGAAAATACCTCTGGATAGATCTTTTGTGTTTTTATTTTTCTTTTATGAGAAGACTAGTAAAATGTCAGTAGAAACATAACATATTTTAAAATTGATGGAGTACTTACTCGACAGAGCTGTCTAGATACTAAAATCTCCCCAAATCTGCCTTTGCCTAAATTTTTAGAAGGTCAAAATTTTCTTCAGTGTACGTCCATCAGAGTACACACACTTGATCTAAAAATTCTTTTCTGTTGGAAAAACTACATATTTATTTTTAGTTTGTGTCTACTGATAGTGTAGGTACAGGAATCTTCACAGAAGCAAGCTTAGGCTTTGAGTACAGGTTCTCGGGGCTATTTACTACTCACCCCTAACTCCAGGTTCTTATGCAGGTTTGTCCGCAAATAAAAATAGACTTTTCCTTTTATCATTCTCAGGATCTTCACCACATTCTAGCAGGCACCAGGATAACTGGGAAGTATATTACAGAAATTGATTCTTAGCCTTGCAGTAGTTACCTTGCTCATTTATACATTATGAATATATAATTGTACTCAATAAGAGTCCAGACATATGGAAAAATCTATTCACAAACAGTGAGCAATATTTGATATTTAGAGGCCTATAAAAACTATGTATGCTTTGAGCTTAGTCCATAATTTTTATCAGCATAAATTAAAAAGAAATCTACATTTTCCTGAATTCAATTCTCATGCTGACCTCTTCTTCCCTGAACCTTAATTCCGAGGCTACTCTGCACTTTTATTTTAAAAATCTCAATTGTAGTTTACATGTTCTTCTATTGCACAGAGAGCATTTTACCTGTCACAGTTGGACCCACCAAAATCTCTATCCTCTTCTTGTATCATAGTAATCATAATATGGAGGAAATAAAATATTAATCTTGTAAAAAAATAAATTAGCTGACTAAAAAGAAACCATGGCTGATTTTAGAAGGTTTCTCTTGGGAGGGGGGTGGGGGACTCCACTCATGTATTTTGTTGGTGAGTATGTGCAACCTTGCACATATGGCAGTCAAAGGACAACTTGCAGGAGTCAGCCCCCTTCTTCCAGCTGGTTTCTGGGGACTGAACTGAGGCCTTCAGCCTTGGCAGCCGGCATCTTTGTTCACTGAGTCGCTTCTATTGTCATGTAGTCTCTAATTTATCGAGAGTGCAGATGTTACTACTGTTCATCTGTGCCTTAGTTCTAAGCTGCCATCAGCAGAAATGAGGTGTAACGCACGGTTTAGGGATTAGGTTTTTCCATACTGCGTAAAAAAATGACACACATACTTTGACAGTGAAGGTTTTTGTTTGTTTGTTTGTTTGTTTGTTGTTCTTTTTTTGTTTTTGTTTTTGCTTTTTAGAGGATGAATGGTGTGTGTTTTCAAAGTTAACAGAGCTGGCACTAGATGGTTTTTTTTTCCCTTGAACAAATATCATCATTTGAACTATAAAGAATAGTTAAGATACTAAGAAGACAAATCAATTGCCTTTCAATAACCAGAATACTGGGATCTAAGAATCTCAAAAATAAATCTTGAATAATAAATAAAATAATAATTAGGTATGCATCATTATTAACTTTTTAAATGAGTGATTAAAAGTACTAAGATATGCCAAGAAGCAAAAGTAACTTAGAATTTTCTCTTAGAGTAAAATAAATTAGACAATGTTTAGATAAGGACCACTCTGATTAAAATTGTTTATAAAAAGTTGATTTATCCAAATTAAAGCCTCCATGGATGTACTGATAAGAAGGCTATAAATTTGCTCATTTAGTCAGCAAACATTGACTGAGTCTCTACTTTATTCTGAACACCAAGGAATAAAGACAAATATAACAAGAAGTCTGCCCTTCGGATGTTCCTAATCCAAAGTGATGACAGACATGTAAACATGAGAAATATTCTACCCCATGACAAGTGTGACAACCAAGTGACATGTAGGAGACACTGGAGTATAAGGAGAGTCTGTCACTATTGGGGGGAGTGGGAAGAGGGTATAAGAACTTAGTAGAAAGGAATTTAGCAAATGCAATAGATAATTAGAGAAAATGAGCAGCAAAGCATGAAGAAAATTATTTCAGTACTTATGACTATAGTGTTTGTGGAACTAGATTACATTTGGAATGGTTTAATATAATCAGAGGTTCTTTGAGGGCATTAGATGCTCAAGCTTAGGTATAGAAGTTCAAATAGATTATGAAATATAGAAAATTAAACAACAAAGTCTCCATAAATTTAATCCATTCTTCAGTCTACCCAGCACTTTATTAGTGAGCTAAGAGTGCACATAACACCACGGCATTAATATTCACAGATATCACAGCTGCGAACCTCACACAGACAGCACTGCTAGCTGAGAAGTAACAACAGAAAGATAGCACGACTCAGAAATGCTGGTAGACTGAAGAAGTGGAAGAAAACAGTGAACTTTAGAACAGGAACAATTTAGTAAGCAAAATTAATACACAAGATGGTCAAATCATAGCAATTTTTAAATCTGAAAAGCTATGATAAGTAGTCTATTGGTCTTTTTTCCCCTTTGGATCCTTCTATCTGCCCACTCTTCTATAACATTCCCTGCAATCTGTCCAAAATTTGGCTGTAAGTCTCAGCATCTGCTTCAATCCCATGATGGGTGCAGTCTTTCAGAGGACACCTATGGTAGGCTCCCATCATGTTCCCTCTTTTCAGCTACCTCCAGGAGTGTCTATTCTATTTGCTCTTTTGAATGACAGTTAAGCACTTCTCTAGGGTATTCTGTGTTAATTAGCTTCTTTAGGTCTATAGATTGTTATATGGTTATCCTGTATTATATGGCTAATGTCTGTTTATAAGTGACTTTATACCATGTTTGTCTTTCTGGGTCTGGGTTACCTCACTCAGGCTGATCTTTCCAGATCCATCCATTTCCCTGTAAATTTCATGATACCCTGTTTTAAATCTTTGAGTAGTATTCAATTGTGTAGATGAACCACAATTTCTTTATCCATTCTTAGGTTGAAGGACATCTGGGTTGTGTCCAGCTTCTGACTATTACAAATAAATCTGCTATGAACATAGTTGAGCAAATCTGAGCAGGGGGAGGGGTGGGGAGAGGGTTGTGGAGACTAATGCATCAATCAAGGACCATGCATGGGGAAGACCTGGGTACCCTGCTCAGATGTAGCTGATAAGCAGCTCAGTCTCCATGTGTGTTTCCTAGTAAGGGGAGCAGGGGCTGTCTCTGACATGGACTCTGTTGCCTGCTCCTTAATCACTTCCTCCTAGTGGGATGTTATTGCCAGGCCACAGGGGAAGAGAATGTAGCCAGTCCTGATGAGACACTCTTAGGCTAGGGTCAGTTGATAGAGGAGGGCTCTGTCTTTCTGAGGACTGGGGAAGGAGGAAGAGGAAGAAGGAAGGTTGGGACTAGTATGAGAAGAGGGAGGGTGCTACAATCAGGATGTAGACTGAATAAATTTAAAAAGAAATAAATTTTTAAAAAGCAGTATAGAGGATGCCCCTCAGTACATCACATAGTATGTGTTAGCCTAGAGAAAGGAATTACATAACAGTCATTTTTTGCCACCACAAGGATGTGTTGTTTGTCTTTTGCATTTCTTGTCAAATAATACCCTAGAGACTTAATAGAATTGGCATTCAGGACTCCTGGAAATCGATAATTTCATATAAGAAGCATACCGCATGGTGTCTTATGCTTCACATTTGAGCAAATGCATTCACACACCAGAAATCTATTCTTCAGTCAATAATTCTTGACCTTTGCCCAAATGTGTTCCAGTTGTAGTCTTCTTTTAACAAAATGCAATGACAATAAGTCAATAAGGTAGAAACAAATAAAACTCTTTCCTACCCTAAATTGAATTCTTGACTAGGAACATTTTCTTGGAATCTTGAAAAACATGCGCTTGTCCTAAGTCCTTAGGTCCAGGTACCAACCAGCTTGACTCATCACACAGCTCAGTGGCTGGTCCCAAGCTTGTTTATCTGGCCTTTTGCTTCCTTCCATGCAAACAAAGACGAAGGAATGCTATGATCACCTGTCTACAAATACAGGGCTGCTGGAGCTTGGTTCTCTGTTTCATAGCTAGCATGTGAGATGAGCAGACCAACCGAAAGGAAAACAAACTATCCTAAGATAAATGCAATAGAGACTGGATGGAACAGGTTTAAACCCCACACCATGTTTAAAATTCTGTATATAGAAGGACCTAGATTAATGACTAATTTACACCAGAGGGGTGTAAATACTAAGTTGTTCACCATGTAAGGCTGAATAACTCAGCATGTTTCAGTTCAGGTCAAAGGTCTGGATGATTCCTGGAAAGCCACGGATCTTCTTTTTTGGAAACTGGTAGACGCTGTATCTAAATGAAGGAATGAAACAGCATCAGGGAGACAGTAGATAAACTTGCCAGCAAGAGTAAAAGCTGAGCACATGAAAAACACAAAGCTTTCTTTTTCTGTAACCTTTTATCTAAGTAACTATTAGAAGATGCTGTCCCCATTCAGGATGGCGTTTCCCACATCAATTTGTTTAATCAAGACAATCCTCAGTGGACCAGTTTGATGTGGATAATATGACACTGAGACTTTCTTCTACGGTGATTCTATATTGAATCAGGTTGAGAATTAACTTGTCCCCTCGACTGCATGAGAAAGGTTGATCTGATAAAATAAGAAAATAGTGCAGTTAGGCATTATGGTCAAGGAGCTGAATTCCACCAACGTTGAGGCAAGAAGTTCTAGTGACCTGACATTATGATCCTGTAAAGGGCGGATCTTATTCAGGTTTGTTCAAGGTCTAAACCATACAAACAGGCAAGAGGATTGCTTAATTAATAATACACTTTCACATGGAACATTTTACAAGAGACTGGCACTATAAGGTCAGCTTCTGCCACTGATAGCAACACTAAGCTATCAAAACTATTGCAAAGGATATCTTGCTCATAAATTGAAAGCTTCATTTTCAGCTGGAGATAACAGTTCATTGGAAAAGCACATGACTCGTATGCATACAGCCCTAAATTCAATCTCCAGTGCTTTAAAAAGTGAGATAAAAGGAATAAAAGTTTATTGAAGTGGAAATTTCTGGACTCAGTTTTGTCATGTGATGTTTTGTAGCAACTTGGGCACATGATGTTTTGCCCAGGTTGGCCTGTGAGAGGGCATGTGATGTTTTGTTCTTTCATGAGAGGGATGTGACTTTGGCCAGTTGAGAATGTCCATGGGTGGACTTTGAGGAGAATACATAGAAAGAGGCCTAAGCAGAATGAGACATAGCTTTTTGGAGTAACATTGCTGCACTGATGCTCGTACTTGGACACTTGGCTTTGCAGAGAAACATTCTCCAAGCAATCCAACTGAGTCTTTTGGCTTTTGCTGCTTCATGTTGGCCTTTGTACTGGACTGCTGGTAACCTGATGACTGAGTCTGGTAATTCCCTAAGGACCCATCGACACTGACCAGCAAGAAATAGATAAAAGGTCTACAGCACTTTTCCCTACTAATCTCCTACCTGCAAGTGGGGGAGGTGGGGGCAGATAGACAGGAGGTAAAAGTGCTTAAGAACCCTAAATATAAGGTTTGGTGTGAAGTCTAAGCCTACAGTTTGTATCTAGCAAGATGGTTCCGCACGTACAAATGAAACTTTAGCAAATTTGGCAACTTAAATTCAATACCCAAAACTCACAATGAAGGTGGAATAAGAGAACTAACCCCAGAAAGTTGTTTTCTAACACCCACACATATTCTGTGGCATGCTGTCTCTGTCTCTCTCATGCTTGACCACACACACATGCACACGCACACACACACACACACACACACACACACACACACACACACCCCAATACGCAAATAATTTTAAATAAAATGGATTCTTTAGAACATGAGATTTTCTTCCTCAGATTCTTACTCTTTAGTATTGCATGAGCAGCTATTCAAGAACAATGCCTTTAATTTCTTTCATTGCTCTTCTTCACCTTCTATTGTCTCCCTTACCCACTCACAAAAGTTTCTCTTTCTATATATGTACATATATATATATATATATTTGCATGAGAAAAAGCATGCAGCATTCCTTTACCCCTCCCATGGCTATGGTTATTTGTTTCCCCATCCCTTTTGTCTACTTTGTTTCCTCATGTAGTTTTCTTTCTACCTTTACATTCCATATATAAAGACTTTAGAATATAGCAAAGATTTATAACTAAATGCAAAGGTGATGCCTATTAAAAACATCACTGTCTGATTTATGACTTTGTTCTCTTATATTTTCTGCCTTTGTTGCTGACAAAGGACAATAAGGAACCTATTTTTAACTTTATATCACTATCACTTTTTTCTGCTTGCCTGTAGACTCTCTACTTCTACCTGGATCACACATCTAGATTCCTAACTGAATTGCTACTTAAGAGTAAATTTCATGATTTCCTTATTTTTCATTGCTGAATAATACTCCATTGTATAGATGTACCACAATTTCTGCATTCATTCTTCAGTTGAGGGGCATCTGGGCTGTTTCCAGCTTCTGGCTATTACAAATAAAGCTGCTACAAACATGGCTGAGCAAATGTCCTTTTTGTGTACTTGAGCATCTTTTGGATATATGCCTAGGAGTGGTATGGCTGGATCTTGAGGAAGCGCTATTCCTAGTTGTCTGAGAAAGCGCCAGATTGATTTCCAGAGTGGTTGTACAAGTTTACATTCCCACCAGCAATGGAGAAGGGTTCCCCTTTCTCTACAACCTCTCCAGCATGTGTTGTCTCTTGAGTTTTTGATCTTGGCCATTCTGATGGGTGTAAGGTGAAATATCAGGGTTGTTTTGATTTGCATTTCCCTAATGGCTAATGAGGTTGAGCATTTCTTTAAGTGCTTCTCTGCCATTCGATATTCCTCTACAGAGAGTTCTCTGTTTAGCTCTGTTCCCCATTTTTTAAGTGGATTACTTGTTTTGCTGCTTTTCAGCTTCTTTAGTTCTTTATATATACTGGATATGAGTCCTCTGTCAGATAAAGGGTTGGTGAAGATTCTTTCCCAATCTGTAGGCAGTCGCTTTGTTTTGATGACAGTATCCTTTGCTTTACAGAAGCTTTTCAGTTTCATGAGGTCCCATTTATTGATTGTTGCTCTCAGAGCCTGTGCTGTTGGTGTTCTGTTCAGGAAGTTCTCTCCTGTACCAATTTGCAGCTAAATGGTGGGACCTGGAAAGGATCATCCTGAGTTGGCCCAGAAGCAAAAAGACATACATGGTATATACTCACTCATATAAACATACAACAGTTTATACATCCACTAAAATCAGTACATCTAAACAAACTAAGCAAAAGAGAGGACCCTAACTAAAATGCTCAATCCCCATTCTGAAAGACAAAGAGGATGGACATCACAAGAAGAAGAAAACATGAAACAACCTAGGAACCTGCCACAGAGGGCCTCTGAAAGCCTCTGCCCTGCAGACTATCAAAGCAGATGCTGAGCCTGATGGCCAACTATCGGGCAGAGTGAATGGAATTTTATGTAAGAAGTGGGAAATAGCAAGAGCTGGAGAGGACAGGAACTCTACAAAGAGAGCAACAGAACAAGAAAATTTGAACACAGGTAACTTTCCAGAGACTCATACTCCAACCAAGGACTATTCATGGAGATAGCCTAGAACCCCTGCACAGATGTAGCCCATGGCAGTTCAGTGTCTAAGTGTGTTACATAGTGATGGGAAGAGGGACTGCCTCTGACAAAATCTAATTGGCCTGCTCTTTGATCACCTCCCCCTGAGAAGGGATCAGCCTTACCAGGCCACAGAAGATGACAATGCAGCCACTTTTGATGAGAACTGATAGTCTAAGATCAGAAAGAAGGAGAGGAAGACCTCCCCTATCAGTGCACTTGGGGAGGGGCATGCATGCAGAAAGGGGAGAAAGGGTGGGATTGGGAGGGGAGGAGGGAGGGGCTTAATAATAATAATAAAAATATATAAAAAAGAGTAAAAAAAATCACTTCTTAGTTTACTTTTAATTTTTACTCTTAGAGATGTTTCAGTTCTTTCTCCTTATAAAATTCTGTGATTTTTTTCGCCTCAAATTTCTGTCCTTTAGAGTGTAGCTAGTAAAATATTGCCTTCAGGAATTTTCTTTCAATAAGCTGGAGTTGAGTTGAGACAAAATTGGTCCAGCTGACAGCATGATGGGAAATAGGCTGTTTCTGGTGGTTATACAGAACACTAAATAGAGTTGTCAGTGTTGTAAGTCATACCTGAGAGAGAGCTAGAGGTTCAAGACCTAAAGTACTATATTAATCTGCTTTGAAGAAAATAAAGGAGAATAAAAACAGAACAAATCAAGAGCTCGAGGAAAAGAAAGAAAACACATTTTGTATCAGTATGTATTGAGGCTTTCTGCATTGCCATAGAGCCCCACGAAAAGCCTCAAACTAAGAAAATAATTCACACAATTATTAAACCTAATGAACCCCCAAATAATGAAGCCTTCCATTTATTATATACAAAGAAAAATATTAGAAAATCATACATGTATTACATTTTTCCTTTTTTAAAAATCCTATGCCAAGAACAGAGGAATCCCTAAATAAGTGAAAATCTGAGTGTGTGTTCTTATCTTGAGCATGACCATGCCAAGGTTTCCAAGGTCTTGGATCCATGGGAAATTGAACATGCTCTTTTCTCACATGGGCCAGGCTCAACACTGGTGACAAAGATTCCCTTGGGGATTTGACTGTGAGTGAGTGACCAATGTGTGCAAATAATAGCAACTGCATCTTCCTTTTTCAACATATTTACAGCCTGAGATATAGTCAATAGACACCCGCTATTGAGACTAAGCAACCTCTCCCTTTAATAAACACACTGATATTTCAAGCTGCCAACACTAGTGGGTGCCAGTCCGTCAAAGCAAGCAGACCCCCAACTGATCCCGCTTTTTAAAAAATATATATAGACAGGTCTTTCCTTTCTTCATTCCTTTGCCATTCCTAGTCAAGTTTCCAGAACTTGAATGCAATCATCTTACATTTTTACATTTGGAAACCATTAGATATTCTAGACATAAAATTTAGCATAATATCTTTCTACACACAGGTGAATTAATGATTATATTTCCTGGAACAATTGACCTTTTATAAGAAGACTATGTTAAAAAATATATTGATTATGAAATATTGACCAGAAAGTTCTGTATTGTACTATCAGTAAAGAGGAGAAGTCATGGACATTAGCTTGCCGATGAGAAGACCCTGAGTTTGTGAGCAATTGAGCATTGCAGTCAAGAAAGAGACAGAAGCAGGTAAACAAAAGCATAGAACATAGGTAGAATTTTCCTAATTAATTAATTAATTTATGATTACAGTTTATTTTCTTTGTGTCCTAGCTGTAGCCCCTTCTTTCTTACTCTCCCAATCTCAACCTCCCTCCTTAATCTCCTCCCATGCCCATCCCCCAGTCCATTGATAGGAGAGGTCTTCCTCCCCTTCCATCAAAACTAGCCTAACAGGTCTAATCAGGACTGGCTGCATTATCATACTCTGTGGCCTAGTAAGGCAGCTACCCCCTCAGGAGAAAGTAATTAAAAAGCCAACCACGGATTTCATGTCAGAGACAGTCCCTGTTCCCATTACTACGGGCCCACTTGGACAATGAGCTGCCATGGGCTACATCTGTTCAGGGGTTCTAGGTTGCCTCCATACACAGTCCTTGGTTGGAGTATCAGTCACAGATTTTTTGGTTCTGTTGCTCTCCTTGTAGAGATCCTGTGCCCTCCAGGGGTTTCTATTTCCCCTAGCTTTCATAAGATTCCCTAAAATCTGCCCAAAGTTTGGCTATGAGTCTCACATCTGCTTTAATACCCTGCTGGATAGAGTCTTTTCAGAGGCCCTCTGTGGTAGGCTCCTGTGCTGATCTTGTTTTCTCCCTCATATGATGTCTGTCCTGTAGTGTTTCTGAATGAGGATTTATAATCTTACCAAGGGTCCTCCTTCTTGTTTAGTTTCTTTAGGTGTATATATTTTAGTATGTTTATCCAATATTGTACGGCTCATCTCCGCTTATAAGTGAATATATACTTTGTGTGTCTTTCAGCTTCTGGGATACCTCACTCAGGATGATCTTTTCTAGTTCTCACCATTTGCCTGCAAATTTCATGATTTCCTTATTATGAATTGCTGAGTATTATTCCATTATGAAAATGTACCGCAATTTCTGTATCCATTCCTCAGTTGAGGGACATCTGGGTTTTTTACAGATTCTGGCTTTTACAAGTAAAGTTTCATGGAACATGGTTGAGCATACGTCTGTGTGTACTTGAGCATATTTTGGATATACACCTAAGAGTGGTATAGCTGGATCTTGAGGAAGGACTTTTCCTAATTTCACCAGATTGATTTCCATATGGTTATACAACTTTACATTCCCGCCATCAATGAAGGAAGATTCCCCTTTCTCCACATCCTCTCCAGCATGTATTGTCACTTGACTCTTTGATCTTAGCCATTCTGAAGGGTGTAAGGTGAAATCTCAGGGTCATTTTGATTTGCATTTCCCTGATGACTAAGGATATTGAGCATTTCTTTAACTGTTTTTCTGCCATTCAATATTCCTCTACAGAGAATTCTCTGTTTAGCTCTGTACTACATTTTTTTAATTAGATTACTTGATTTGTTGCTTTTAACTTTTTGAGTTCTTTATATATTCTGGATATTAGCCCTCTGTCAGATATAGGGTTGGTGAAGATCCTTTCCTAAACTGTAGGCTGTCCTTTTGTTCTGATGACAGTGTCCTTTGCTTTCAGAAGCTTTTCAGTTTCATGAGGTCCCATGATTTATTGATTATTGATCTTAGAGCCTGAACTATTGGTGTTCTGTTCAGGAAGTTGTCTCCTGTGCCAATGAGGTCAAAGTTCTTCCCCACTGTTTCTTCTAACTGATTTAGTGTGTCTGGTTTTATGTTGAGTTCTTTGAGCCACTTGGACTTTAGTTTTGTGTAGGGTGATAAGTATGGATATATTTGCATTTTCCTGCATGCAGACATCCAGTTAGGTCAGCACCATTTGTTGAAGATTCTGTCTTTTTTCCTTTGTATGGTTTTGGTTTCTTTATAAGAAATCAAGTATCTGTAGGTGTGTGGGTTTATTTTTGGGTCTTCTATTTGATTCCATTGATCTACCATGCTGTTTCTATGCCAGTACCATGCAGTTTTTATTACTATTGCTCTGTATTATAGCTTGAGATGAGGGATGTAGATACCTCCAGACAATCTCTTGTACTGGATTGTTTTAAAACGTCTAGAATTTTTGTTTTTTTTTTATATGAAATTGAGAATTTTTCTTTCAAGGTCTGTAAAGAATTGTGTTGTTATTTTGATGGGAATTGCATTGAATCTATAGATTGCTTTTGTCAGATGGCAATTTTCACTATGTTAATTCTACCAAACTATGAGCATGGGAGATCTTTCCATCCTCTGATATCTTCTTCAATTTTCTCAGAGACTTGAAGTTATTTTTTCAAACAGGTTTTTCACTTACTTGGTTAGAGTCACACCAAGGTACTTTATTTTATTAGTGGCTATTGTGAAGGGTGTTGTTTCCTTAATTTTTTTTTCAGCCCTTTTGTCTTTCATATACAGGAGGGCTACTGATTTTTTTTTTTTGAGTTAATTTTGTATCCAGCCACTCTGCTGAAGGTGTTTATCAGCTGAAAAATTTCTCTGGTAGAATTTTTTGGGTGACTAATGTATCCTATATATCATCTGTAAATAGTGATACTTTGACTTTTTCCTTACTGATTTATATCCCCTTGATCTCCTTTAGTTTTCTTACTGCTCTAGCTAGAACTTCAAGTACTATGTTGAAGAGATGCAGAGAGAGTGGGCAGCCTTGCCCACTGAATTCAGTGGGATTTCTTTAAGTTCCTCTTCATTTAGTTTGATGTTGGCTATAAGCTGGCTGTAGATTGTTTTTACCATGTTTAGGTATGTGCCTTGTATCCATGATTTTTCCAAGACTTTAAACATGAATGGGTGTTGGATTATGTCAAATGCTTTTTCAGCATCTAAGGAGATGATCATGTCATTTTTATCCTTCAGTTTGTTTATGTGATGGATTACATTGATGGATTTCCATATATTGAACCACCCCTGCATGCCTGGATGAAGCCTATTTGGTCATGGTGGATGATATCTTTTACGTGTTCTTAAATTTGGTTTGCAAGTATTTTATTGATTATTTTTCATCAATGTTCATAAGAGAGATAGTTCTGAAGTTCTCTTTTTGTGTTGGGTCTTTGTGTGATTTAGGTAATATGGTGACTGTGGCTTAATAAAATGAGTGTGATGATGTTCCTTCTGTTTCTATTCTGTGGAATAGTTTGAAGAGAATTGGAGTTAGCCCTTCTTTGAAGGTCTGGTAGAATTCTGTGCTGAAACCATCTGGCCCTGTTTTTGTTTGTTTGTTTTGTTTTGTTGTTGACATTTTTGTTTTTTTGTTTTTTGTTTTCTTTTTTAGGAAGAGAGACTGTTGATGATTGCTTCTATTTACTTGGGGGATATAGGATTATTTGATCTATTTACCTGGTCTTGATTTAATTTTGGTAAATGTAATCTATCAAGAAAATTGCCCTTTATCTGACAGAGGACTTATATCCAGTATATATAAAGAACTAAAGAAGCTGAAAAGCAGCAAAACAAGTAATCCACTTAAAAAGTGGGGAACAGAGCTAAACAGAGAATTCTCTGTAGAGGAATACCGAATGGCAGAGAAGCACTTAAAGAAATGCTCAACCTCACTAGCCATTAAGGAAATGCAAATCAAAACAACCCTGAGATTTCACCTTACACCCATCAGAATGGCCAAGATCAAAAACTCAAGAGACAACACATGCTGGAGAGGTTGTGGAAAAAGGGAAACCCTTCTCCACTGCTGTTGGGAATGTAAACTTGTACAACCACTCTGGAAATCAATCTGGCGCTTTCTCAGACAACTAGCAATAGCGCTTCCTCAAGATCCAGCCATACCACTACTGGGCATATATCCAAAAGAGGCTCAAGTACACAAAAAGGACATTTGCTCAACCATGTTTGTAGCAGCTTTATTTGTAATAGACAGAAGCTGGAAACAACCCAGATGCCCCTCAACTGAAGAATGGATGCAGAAATTGTGGTACATCTACACAATGGAATATTACTCAGCAATGAAAAATAAGGAAATCATGAAATTCGCAGGTAAATGGTGGGATCTGGAAAGGATCATCCTGAGTGAGTTGTCCCAAAAGCAAAAAGACACACATGGTATATACTCACTCATATAGACAAACAACATAGGAGAAACCCACTAAAACCTGTGCATCTAAAGAAACTAAGCAAGAGAGAGGACCCTAACTAAAAAGTCCAATCCCCATCCGGAAAGGCAAAGAGGATGGACATCAGAAGAAGAAGAAAACAGGAAACAACCTAGGAACCTACCACAGAGGGCCTTTGAAAGCCTCTGCCCTTCAGACTATCAAAACAGATGCTGAGCCTGATGGGCAACTGTTGGGCAGAGTGAATGGAATTTTAAGTAAGAACTGGGAAATAGCAATAGCTGGAGAGGACAGGGTCTCCACAAGGAGAGTAACAGAACAAGAAAATTTGAACACAGGTAACTTCCCAGAGACTCATACTCCAACCAAGGACTATTCATGGAGATAACCCAGAACCCCTGCACAGGTGTAGCCCAGGGCAGTTCAGAGTCCAATTGGGTTACATAGTAATGGGAAGAGGGACTGCCTCTGACATAATCTGATTGGCCTGCTCTTTGATCACCTCCCCCTGGGGGGATCAGCCTTACCAGGCCATAGTAGAGGACAATGCAGCCACTTTTTATGTGAACTGATAGACTAAGATCAGAAAGGAGAGGAGAGCCTCCCCTATCAGTGGATTTGGGGAGGGGCATGCAAGCAGAGGGAGGAGGGAGGGTGGGATTGGGAGGGGAGGAGGGAGGGGCTTATGGAGGGATGCAGAATGAATAAAGTGTAATTGATGAAAAATTAAAAAAAAAAAGAAAATTGCCCATTTCATTTAGATTTTCAAATTTTGTGGCATATAGGCTTTTGTAGTACAACCTAATGATTGTTTATATTTCCTCAGGGTCAGTCATTATGTCGCCCTCTTCATTTCTAATTTTGCTGATTTGGATAGTTTCTCTCCGGCTTTTAGTCAATTTGGCTAAGGGCTTGTCTTTCTTGTTGATTTTCTCAAAGAACCAGTTCTTGGTCTCATTGATTCTTTAATTGTTTTATTTGTTTCTAATTCAACGATTTCAGCTTTGTGTTTGATTATTTCCAAATGTCTACTCCTCTTGGCTGTGTCTAATTTTTTTTTCCCTACGGCTTTTAGGTGTGCTGTTAAGTTGCTTATATGAGATGTCTCAAACTTCTCTCTGGAGGCACTTAGTGCTATGAACTTACCTCTTAGCACTGCTTTAATTGTGTCCCATATGTTTGGGTAAGTTGTGCCCTAATTTTAAATGAATTTTAGGAACGCTCTAATTTCTTTTTTCATTTCTTGCCTGACAAAGCTGTCGTTGAGTAGAGAGTTGTTTAGTTTCCATATGTATGTAGGCTTTTTGTTATTTCTGTTGCTGTTGAGGTCTAGTTTTAGTCTATAGTGGTCTGATAGGATGCAAGGGATTATTTTGATCTTCTTGTTTATATTAAAGTTTGCTTTATGCCTGACTTATACAGTCAATTTTTGAGAAGGTTCCATGTGGTGCTGAAAAGAAGGTATACTCTTTTGAGTTTGGGTGGAAAGTTCTGTAGACATCTATTAGATCCATTTGATTTAGGACCTCTGTAAGTTTTATTATTTCCCTGTTTAGCTTCTGTCTAGATGATCTGTCCCTTGGTGAGAGTGGAGTGCTGATGTCACTCACTATTAAGTTGTTGGGATCAATGTGTGATTTAAGCTTAAATAATGTTTCATTTACAAATGCAGGTGCTCTTGTGTTTGAGGCAGAGATGTTCAGGATTGTGATGTCCTCCTGGTGGATTTTTCCTTTGATGAAAATATAGTGGCCCTCCTCATCTTTTGTGATTAATTTTGGTTGAAAGTCTATTTTATTAGATATTAGGAGTGCTACCCCAGACTGTTTTCTGGGTCCATTTGTTTGAAAAATATTTTCCAGCCCTTTACTCTGAGGTAGTATTTATCTTTGTTGCAGAGGTGTGTTTCTTGGTTGTAGCAGAATTTTGGATCCTGTTTCTGCAACCATTCTGTTAGTCTGTGTCTTTTTATTGGAGAGTTGAGTCCATTGATGTTGATAGATAATAGTGAGCAATGAATGTTAGTTCCTTTTATTGTGGTGTTGGTGGTGTTACTGTGATTCGTTGCTTGTTTTCTTTTAATATTTTGTTGTGAAGTTATCTGTATCCCATGTTTTTTTGGGTGTAGTTGTTTTCGTTGGATTGGAGTTTTCCTTCTAGTATCTTCTATAGGGCTGGGTAGCTGTGTAGATATTGTTTAAATTTAGTTTTGTCATGAAAAATTTTGTTTTTTCATCTATGTTGATTGAAAGCTTTGCTGGGTATAGTAGTCTGGGTTGGCATCTGTGGTCTCTTAGCGTCTACACGACATCTTCTCAGGCCCTTCTGGCTTTCATAGTTTCTGTTGAGAAGTCTGGTGTGATTCTGATAGGTCTACCTTTATATGTTACTTGGCCTTTTTCTCTTGATGCTTTTAATATTTTTCTTTGTTCTGTAGATTTAGTGTTTTGACTACTATGTGACATGAGGAGCTTCTTTTCTGGTCTAGTGTATTTGGTGCTCCATAGGCCTCTTGTATGTGAATGGACATCTCTTTCTTTAAGTTGGGAAAATTTTCTTGCATGATTTTCTTGAAAATATTTTCTGGACCTTGGAGCCTGGAATCTTTTTTCCCGTCTATTCCTATTATTCTTAGATTTTGTCTTTTCATGGTGTCCTTAATTTCTTGGATATTTTGTGTTTAGGAATTTTCTAATTTTATTTTTTCTTTGAGAGAAGTATCAATTTCTGTGAGTTTATCTTCAGCTCCAGAGATTCTCTCTTCCATCTCTTGCATTCTGTTGCTGATGCTTACCTTTGTGGTTCCTGATCTTTTTACCAAGTTCTCCAGCTCCAGGGTTTTCTCATTTTGTGCTTTCTTTTTTGATTTTAATTCTGTTTTCATGTCTTGCACCATTTCCTTCATCTGTTTGAATGTGGATTCCTGTCTTTCCATGGCCTCTATTTTTCTTTTGTTTCCTCTCTATATGCCACTAATTGTGCCTCTATTTGTTTGGCTATATTTGCCTGTATTTCTTTGAGAACTTTGTTCGTTTACTCTTTATGTGCCTCTAATAACTAGATAAGCATAGTTTTGAGATCATTTTCCTGTGTTTCCAATGAATTACAATATCCATTGATTTTTGGATTTGCTGGTTAAGCTTTGATGTCCTGATTTTTGTTGGCTGTGTTCTTGTACAGACCTCTAGCCATCTGCTTGTCCATAACATTGGCTGTTTGTTCCTGGAATATGTATTTCAGACTGGGTCTGTCTGTCTGTCTGTCTCTGGTTTCTGGAATATTCTTCAGGAATATGAGAGAGGTCCACCAGTTCGAGAGTAGATGTTGGTGTTTCAGCTGTCGCTAAAGGAAGGAAGGTCACAGGCACATGTGCACAAGTGTGGGAGTGTGCATGGAAGGATGCCTTGAAGGACATACGTGTGAAGTAGATACCTGGAAGGGTGGAGGCTAAGTCCAGGAAGCGGGTGCTGGCGCTGCTGGAGAGAACAATGTGCATGCACAGGTGCCCTGATACCTCAGTGTCCTCCAGGCCTGTCATACTGTCCTCCTGGTACTCAGATCTGTCTGGGCTCCAGGAATTGTTTGCCTGTACTCCGCTGGTAAACACACAGAACAGGGCCTTCATGTTAAGAATGCTGTCCCAAGGATCCCTTTGCAGCCCACAGTGGGAGTGTGGGTGGGAGGGATCTGATATCTGGTTGCTAAGGTAGAGGAACCCTGGTTCTAGGGCTCTGCAGTGTCACTAGCTCACAGACCTAACTGGAAAGCCCAGGGTTTCCCCCTGTTCTCTACTCTCACATTTGGGCCTGGAGGACACATGAGAGTGTAGGAGATCTGTCAGCTCAGTGGTGTCCACTGTTTGTCAGCTGGGCAGAGAGACCGTACTTGGGGCAGCTGCTTCTGCGGTCTCAGTCACTGAGTGAGGAAGCTCCTGCTTGGTGCAGCCGCCACCCTGCTGCAGTTGCAGACCTGGGAAACCCATACTACCACTGCCTCTCATGTCTCAGTCACTGAGCATAGATGCTCCTGCTTGGACAACCACTGCTACCTCCACTGAGCAGGGCAGCCTGTTTTGGGGGCAAGGGGAAATGCAAGGGGGGTGAATACTTGCCACTCTCAGTCCCAGGAGAAGTCCATGGGTGACCTGGATCCAAACTGTCCCAGTTGTCCCCTCTCACCCAGCAAGCATCAATGTTGATGTTTTGGCTTCAGATGCCCCTCCACTCACCCATTTTGGAGTTTTGGATCTTGTGCCCCTCAGACACGGTGTGTGCTGGTCACTGACATCTTGAACTCACATCCTCCACCCCCAGCCAGGTAGAATTGTGAAAGGGTTTGCATTGACTATTCAAGAAATGAAACAATTAAAAATATGATGTGAAGTTAAGCAAACTGTAATGTCCATATCATATTCTTTCACCATCCAGGAGGTATACCCTGACTGGTAATAGACAATGGAATCATATATATGAGGGAAATATGAAAGGAAGAAAGAAAGAAAGAAAGAAAGAAAGAAAGAAAGAAAGAAAGAAAGAAAGAAAGAACAATGTTAAGGACACTGTACTGTACTTGAGGTAGTTTGTAATAAGTGCTGTAGTCACATGTTTGACACAGCTGGCATAAATTTTGGGGTTATTTTGGGAGGTATTAAATAAAAGCTAAGTTTGAGAAAGTGTTTTTGTAAAGAGTATAAATAATGACATTTAGTACAATGTTCTCATACCATACTCAAGTAAATGCGAACATTAAATCCCATGTACATATCTCCACACTGTCTCATTGTTCTCAGCTGGCCAGGACCTAGAAGAAATCATGAGCTACACAAAAACAACTGAAGCCTGAACAAGCACAGAAAATCCAATGCTTGAGTGTTTTCATGACCTCTAGGTTTACACTGCCCAAGTCCACCCAGGATTCAAATGATGAGACCAAAGAATCCTTAAATTTTTCTGTTAAGGCCAGTTTAAGTTCTCCCCAGAAACAGAATCAATCAGAAAATTATTGGTTACTCCCATAACATCCATGTTATTATACCTGAATGGACACACAACTCTAGGCCCATTGTTATGGTAGCTCACAGATTTTATAGGTGGATAAGATTGTTAATTGTTTTTCTTCCCTAGTCATAACATTCAGAAAAACATTCAACTCTAAGAAAGATACTAAATAGGGATAAAGCTTCCAGATCAATACTGACAGGATTTCCTTAGTTTAGTTGACTCATATATGCGGTGACTCATCAATTGGTCCTTATCTTCAAGGTCTGAAGGGTAATCAAGAACAACGGCAATAGACTTCAGTGCTTGGGTGGGAGGGTTAAGTATCAATCCGCTGACAAACAATTTGAATTGAAGTAACCCATATCTGGTGCTAGGATTTTTATTTGATAACTCATTGTGTCTGGAAAAGCCATTGTTGGCCCTTATAGGGTAAGGTCATTTAAACTCATTTTGTTTACGTATATATTGGTATATACGTGAAAGGAACTTTCATTCGCCTGTTTTAATTGTTGTCCCAGAGGTTTATTTCTTAATAAGCTTACCCTTTCTTGTTTTTACTGACCTCTGGGCTGGCTGGTTCAGATAATCTGTTCTGGCTCACACTGAGAACTTGAGCTTATTTATTCAGTCTGGCTTTTCTTTCCACTTCAGAAAGGCTCTGCTTGGCCTCAAACTAACTCCAGCAATGTTTTCTAATCTTCCACCTCCTTCTCATTCTCTGGCTTATCCTGTCTTCACCTGTGGCTAGCTTGTTCTCTCGTTCAACCTCTCTCTGTAAAAATCTCCCAGTAAAAATGCCTCCTCTTTCTCTGCATTGCACATTAAGTAGCTTCCCTTTCCTCTTTCTTTTCCTGAGAGATGGACATATCCTACTCTGTCAAATCTTTCTCTGGTTTGTCACTTTTTCAGCCACTTTCAAACACAGGTGCTTCTTTCTACAAACTAACTTTACCGCCATTGATTGGGATTAAAGACATGTAATGCCATGCCTGGACCTTTACCTGAAACTTGCTATATACCAGGCTGGCCTTGAACTCAGATCTGCTTGCCTCTGTCGCCTGGATTAAAGGCATGTTTGTATTCCATCAGGGTCACACTGGCCTAAAAGGTCTTTGGATGTAACCTCTCACTGGAAAAGCCATGTTCTGAATTAAAATTCCTCTACAATATACATATGTATATTTGTATATCATAGAAAGATTCTACAGGAGTAGCTTTTATATGGAGTTCTTTTAAAGTCCTTAGTGTTAGTTAGTTTTACTTCTTTATATTCTATCTTCTACCTTGCCCCGTTCATCACTCACCCTATATTTGGATGCTTTATTGTCCTTTATGATAACAGTAACCACAGTAGGTTGCAAGGTCTCCACAAATCTCAGTGCAAACTTGTGATAAATTACAAAGTTTTATGAATACATCTCTTTTTAAATATGGGTCTTGAACAGACTTTTTGCCTATCCACTGCTTTTTTATGCACTGTTATACCTCAGGGGCATGAAGACCATTCCTCCTCCTTTTCTGTGCTACTTTATGCTGTGTACACTCTTCTCTCACTCTGCTCTCCTTTCCTGTGCTACGGATGAAGTCCTTGTTGCTTGTGCTCCTTCTCATCCTTTTCCCCATGGTTCTCAAACACAACCAAATTTGTGTGACAAAAATAATCCTTCAAAGTTGGCTTCTGTTCATTAAATATGAAGCCCTGTCATCCTTCACGGAGTTTCTAAGATGGAGGTCTGTTAAATGGATTTTTCTAAGAACTGTGCCATCACTTGCTTTTTGGATATTTTTTGTTCTGTACAGCTCTGCAGTGCATAGTAGTCAGAGTCATGAATCCTGCCCCTGTAATTTCTAGAAGAAAGAGTTTCCTGGCAAAGCTAGCCAGAAATTATTTCCCTCTGAGGAAATGAAAAAGCATTTCCATCTTGGCTCTTTATTGTTCCCCTTTACAATAAGCACTTTGTTTCCTCCTTTTTAGACAAAGGGGTGATAGAACTATTCCTAATATGTGGAAGGGACATGTTTAAATCTCTATTATGAAAATAGAAAAGTCTACTTTAAGTAGCCCTTTCATGTCAGATGCAATCCATCAAGGTAAGTCAAAGATAAGACAGTGGTGTACAGATAATTCAATATTCTTTCTATGGTATATGACAGGCTTCAAATTTCTTGATATATAGCTATCTACACATACTATTGCTTCCTATTCACTAGTTTAGCAGTTTTCTGTGTTGCACCTAGCAAGGTGTGTGCTTTCAAAATCAGGGATTTGAAAATAGTTCTACATCTTTGTGATATCCGTATCAAATGTTAAAAAAAAAAGATAGTAAGAGTCACCCTTTTAGATGAAAATGACCATTCAGTTGTGTTCCATTCTACCTCCCCAGCTGAGAGTACAAATGTACACATTCCTAGACAGGCCAGGAAACATGGTATAGAGAAAGAAAATAAATGCAGTGTTCTCTTTCTCTGAGCTGGATTGGAACCAACAAAAAAGGAAAACCAAGGAGCACAGAAATGTGTATCTTCCTTTTTGCAGCTGAGGGGGTCTAGGGTCTACTGTAAGTGAGCCCAAGACTCCGGCTTCTTATTGTCAAACTTCAACTGTCACTTTTAACTCTGGAAGTTCAGGTTCACAAATACACATGTGGCCACATTAGGTGCACAGTCATCAGACCCAACATGATTCTGACAGCCCCACTCCACTTCCCATTCCTTCTCCCAATCTGGCCTTCAAATCTATGTCCAAGAAAAATATCAAAAATTATCTTCTACTTTAATATGCAGCCAAGTGTCTTCTTTTAATTATGCTCTCCCAATGTGTTCTAACTCAGTTTTCAATATTTTAACAGCAAGATTTCATTATTACAAGACTTCTTATTACATGCAAAACACTTAGGCATATGATTTCAGAAGCAAACAAACCCTTTGTTTTCTTACAATGGATTTCAAAGCTAGTGGTCACTGAATGCGCAATTCTCTATGTAGGAATTACAATTACATTCTTCTGAAGAAGGTAAGAAACTCTGCATTTTGGAGGGGGGTGAATTTGTCACTAGGAATTTTTTAGTGTGTCTTAAAATGCTTAACCAAGCACTTAAGACAGTTATATAAAAACAATTTGGAAAATTCTTCTGGCAAATATTTCTTCTTGCTAACATCCATGCAAGTCACTTTTTCTTAGTATTAGGTACTTCCACTGACTTGTAAATTTCAGTATCATTTCTGACATTTATTACTATCTCCATATTATCTTTCATTTTTTTAAATTTAATTTTATTTTATTAATTACACTTTATTCATTTTGTATCCCCCCATAAGCCCCTCCCTCCTCCCCTCCCGATCCCACCCTCCCTCCCCTTTCTGCATGCATTCCCTCCCCAAGTCCACTGATAGGGAACGTCCTCCTCTCCTTCCTTCTGATCTTAGTCTATCAGATCACATCAAGAATGGCTGCATTGTCATCTTCTGTGGCCTGGTAAGGCTGCTCCCCCCTCAGGGGGAGGTGATCAAAGAGCAGGCCAATCAGTTTATGTCAGACAGGCCCTCTTCCCATTACTATGGAACCCACTTGGACACTGAACTGCCATGGGCTTCATCTGTGCAGGGGTTCTAGGTTCTCTCCATGCATGGTACTTGGTTGGGGTATGAGTCTCTGGGAAGTTCCCTGTGTTCAAATTTCTTGTTCTGTTGCTCTCCTTGTGGAGTTCCTGTCCTCTCCAGATATTTCCCACTTCTTACATAAGATTCCATGCACGCAGTTGTTTTTAATAAATTATAAATTTTAGATCATTTATGGCCTGATTGATATAGCAATAACTTCCTTTTGGTATTTAAAATAATATTTTACTTGGTTTATTTTAATATTATAATATTGCATATTATGTTAAAAGGAGATAAAAACTTCACATTTATTAATTATATCATGTTATTTATATTATTTAAAAATTCCAATCTCTGCATAAAATAGAATGAAAACATTCATTTTTTATAAGAGATTATAACTAATCTTAAATTTGAAAAATAATTTGGGATAAAAAAGTAAATTGGAACTGATTTAGTGAAATAAAATTGTTTTGAGTAGATAACTATTGAAACCAGGTGACAGTTGCGTAGAATATCTTTTTACTAGCTCTCTTTATGGATGTGCCCATGTTTAAGAACAGCCCTATCAGTGGGTGTTCTTTTTCCCAGTACCCTGCATGGGGAGGCAAGGGGAGCATGTGGGAGGGGAGGAGATATGTACACATATCATGCACACAAATTACACTCTACCAGTCTCTACCTACTTCCTTCCTAAACCATCAGTCAACTTGTTAAGTTATTCATCAGTACTTTGATTAAGCTTCTTCATCAATATCGTATTAACTATTCTTTTTTCTTCTCAATTTAACCTTAAAATCAATTTATTGGTATTCAATAAAAAATTTTGAGCTTTAAATCATTTTAAATCTATTGATGAAGTCAGTGGAAGCAACTTTTGGAAAGTACCAAGATGTCTTAATTCATGAACATAATGAATCTTTTTATGTATTTTTAAGTTTTATTTTAAAACTTAATTGTATGCATACATTGCATTATTTGATTTCATTAATGAATGGTTTCTTAGTGTTCCTCCTATAAGCCATGAACAGGTTTTGCTTGCCTTATGTCGAAGTATTTCATTGTGAAAAATGCTGATGTAACTGTTACAGTATTTTTATTTTCAAAAATTACTTGTTCATTGATACTGCATGGGAAAATGATTGCTTTTGTATATTAAACATTTCTTGTACCAAAGTGCTGGGCTAATGGTTGTAACTTCAGAAACTGAGTCTGCAGTAGGAAGATTTCCGTGAGACCAAGGTCAGCCTCAGCTGCATAGTGAGACCCTTTTATGAAGAAACAAAAACAAGATGAACAGATGAGTGAAAAAGAATAATCCTGTATCCTTCATTTTCCATTTAACTTTTTGTTGATTTGTTGTGAATTTCACATCATGCACACAAATTACACTCGTCTCCCCATCCCTTTGCACCCACCTTCCACTTTTGCAACTCCCCCCCCCAAAAAAAACAAACAACAACAAAAAAACATCATGAAAGCTGTAGTATGTCACAGTGTGTGTCACAGCATACCCTTTGTCCACACTTCTTCACTTGCAAATGTTCATTTCAATGAGTCATAAGTCTGATTACCAGTATTGTGTACTGTACCAGGACTCCTCTAGGATATCCCATTGTTGCCCTGTGTCATGGAGATCCTGCAATTTGGGATCTGTAGGACAGGTCCCTTCACACGCTCAGCAGTTCACAGATGGTGGGGTGGGCTAACTCAAAGCAATGCTTCTGGGCTTGGGTGGTGGCTGAGATAGACTACCACCTCTCCTGCATCCATACCAGTAGGGTGAGCTCTTGCAGCGCTGCCCCAGATAGCTCTCCCAATGCTGCAGCTGGCAAGGGGCAGAGCAGCTCTCTCGTGCTCATGCCCTCCCTGCAAACTAGGGCCAGCTCTACTCTGCTGCTCAGAGAGAGGCACAGGCTCCGCTCTCCAGAGTTCTGCAACCAGTGAAGGGCAGGGACAGCTCTCCTACTCTTATGACCTCAGGGCCAGATCTCCTGCCTGTTGTAGGAGATAAAGCACATGAGGGTAAGGGTATATATCTACTTCCCCCAGTCACCAGACAAGTGGTAGGGTCAGCTTTCCTATATCCTGGTCCCCAGGGCAAGCTCACCCCTCCCTCCAAACACACACACACACACACACACACACACACTTTTTACCACCAGGGTCAGCTTTACTGTGCTGCCCAGGAAAGGTACAAGGCCAGCTCACCCAAGTGCTATAGCTGATGAAAGGTAGGTCCAGTTCTCCTCATGCCTTTGGGACCAGCTCTTCCACTGTACCCTGGCAAGGGATGGGGTCAGTTCTACACCACCTTTAGACATCAACATGGTCCCAAGAGGCAGCCCAGACCAGAGATGTCCCCTTGGCCTTTAGCAGTAACAAGCTCTCCCTGCTGCAGGGCCATGGCCCAGACATAGACCTTGGTGTCAGCAAGAGCCAGGACCTCACTATGGCCTCAGGTTGGTATTGCCAGTCACTCTCATCAGACAGTTCCTCACTACCCTCAAGTCTCCAGTTCTGGGTCTCTTCAGTTTGCACAAATCCTTCTGTTTCTCTTTGTCTTTCATCTCACCACCCTTTACTTGCTCATCTTAGTGGTACTTAGGGCCTCTGGGAGTTTGGGGTCATCTGATGAAGTGCTATTCATTGCCCATGTGGAGTGATGTTGAGGGTGCTTTCCTTCTTTCTGTAATTGTTGCTCATCCCCCAAATGTATTTTCTCGTCAATATTTTTAACAAAATAATATAGTCGTTTGCAAAAAAAAAAAAAGACGAACAAATAAAAATGGTCTTACCTCTTTATCATCTTTATGATATTTATTTTGTTTTCTCTCATCATCTATGGCTTCCATAGGATGTCTGAATGGAAATGTGAGTGGAGATGTCTTTACCTTGTTTTACCAAAGACTACAAACTTATTTCTGAATTTATGTTTTGCTTTGTTTTGTTTGTATGAACCAATGAGTTTTTAATGTAGTTACTTACAGAAGTATGGGTAAAGATTTTATTAAATGAGAACAAACAACTTGAAAGCATTACCAACCCTCACCCCCATGACACAGGTGACAGTGCAGGAAAGTGAAGAATCTGGAGTGTGCTGTGGAGCCTGTTGACAGTTCCCCAGGTTGGAGCCCGTCCTTAGTTGTTCACTAAGTCTGAGCCTCTTCTAGGAAGCACGTTGTCTCTGCTTCTTCCAGGAAGCTTAGCTGGTTCTGAGAGAGTCTCTAATCGGTCCTCACTGATCAGGGAAGAAGAGTCCTAGATCATCTGACCTTCTTTGGGAACTTCCTGAAGCCTCCTGAGCTTAAGGAAGTCCATAAAACTTGCTGAGCTCCCTGCAGATTGTGCAGTGATCAAGCACTTTACATATTGATGAACTTTCCTCCAAGACAGAGTTAATCTTGGGGAAAATTGCTACTCCGCATACAGTAAGCACTTAGTGGACCCAGTGAGAATGTAATCAAAGCACATGTATGCATGCATTCATATGCCACTCACTATAAATAATTGAATAATAAAATAAACCTTTACAAACACAAATATAAAACAAACCCGGAAAATTTGAATGTGCTAGAAAGTAATGGCAATCCAACGTAACTGCACTGATACTTAGAAAGGATGAACCTCTTTCCAGCACAGAGCAGGGACAGTTGAAAACAGTCTCCTGCCTTCAACTGGTCTCAATACTAAACTCATTTGCAAAGTACATTGACAGCGCACTCTAACCAAGTGATCGGATGAGAGAGAAATTGAGACTTGCATTTTTCAAATTTTTTTCAAGTAACACCTTTTAGACCATGGTTTAGTACTCAGATATCTACAGCTATTCACATGGATAGACTCTTGCTTTATTTCTTCCTCTTTATAGATTGAAGTTCTAAGAAAAGCATTTATAATCAGTAGTTCAAATAGCCCAGAGGAGGGATGTCTTGTTTTTCTTGTTGATCCTTGTAGAACACAGATGTATATCACTGTATATGCAATAACAATGTTGCACATGATATTGATACAATATTTAGTATTTTTGTTTACATGTTATAAAAATTTCTTTATTTGGAAAGACTGTCACATTCTGCTTCTGAAATGCAAACATATTATGTGAGTTCTATGCATGTTACACATCTGTGAGTGTCTTATTTACCTTTTTTAGTGCTGTGAAGACATGAAGGCAAATTATAGAAGAAAGAGTTTTTCAGGTTTAGCATTTCAGAGTATTAGTCAATAACCATCATGGCAGGAAGCATTGCAGCAGGCAGGCAGGTATGACTCTCAGCTGCTGCTCCAGCAAAGAGATTAGATCCTTCACCAAATATTAGACACACAGAAAGATAAAAAGAAAAATATAGGGAGGTAGATAGGGAGAGAAAGAGACAGAGGAAAAGAGAGAAAGAACAGCTAACTGAGAATAGTGTGGATATTTGAAATCTTCATTGTCTTTCCCCACTAAAATATCTCCTCCAATGAAGACATACCTCATAACCCTTCGCAAATAGTTTCAACATCCATGGAACAAACTATGTGAGCTTATGGGTGCATTTTTATCCACACTACCACAGTGCAGGTATTTCAGAAGTGTACATAACAGAAAACAGAAATAAATACATATGCTGGTGGATAGAGAAAACTTGCACCTAATTGGCTGAGTCTGAAGTTTCCACAGAGACCACATTTCATTACTCTCTCTTTCTCAGCCTTCCACTGTGTAGCTCCGGACTTAAACAATGACAGACAAGATTAATAAAATGCAGTTTTTAACAAAATCATGTTTTGTATGGAGCCCTTTAGTTCTCTAATCTGTTTTCAGGGTTTTGAGTGTTGCACAATCACTTTTAGTATCTTTAGGGAGAGTGCAGAAAGACTTTTGTTTTTTTCTGTCTTTCACCTGTTTATTGTCATTAGAAATTATTTGCAAGAAATGTTCTACCAGAATTGTTTTACTTTATGATACTAAGAAATGCAGACATTTTAAGATCTTTTGTTTACAGCCAGCAATTCACTCTGTATGCATGGTCCTCAGCTCTTGAGCTTCATCTAATGACACAAAGTCTTGCTAGGTATAAAGAGCCAAATAGAATTTGAGGTAACTGCTCTCTGCCCTTTTGGCTCTTGATATTGAAATATAAAGTGCTTCCTTGATGGGAAAGTTCTTCCTCTCATCTAAAGTTCAAAGTTAAGTGTCTTCTAAAGAGGGGGCAAACCTAGCTGATTGAGTTGTCCTGCAAATGAGCATACCGTTATTCCATTAATATTGCACTGGTGAATGCCAAGCTACAGGCTGAAGGGTAAAGCTTCTGTGTTCACCACTGAGAGTTACACACCATTCAGGTGGGGTGGCTCATCATTTTTGGCTGTCATTCACCTTTTCTGTTGCTGCTCCTGAGGTGGTTCTCAGCAGGATAATCAGGCTGCCCCCATTATTTAGGCCTAACCTTTATGTAAATCACAAGGTCCCTAAGATCACCCTAGGAATAGAGTTGATATGCTGTTCCTAATTTTAATCAGACAATAATTTAGCAAGCAGAAAGAAGTTAAGCAAGCTAAATCAGTAAGGTGCTGAGCATTCTCTACTTATTTTGATATTGCTATCAGGTCTTAGTCTGCTATGAGAGAGTACCACAGAATGTATATCTTAAACCATAGTGTTTTCTCATAGTCCTGATGTCTAAAAATTTAAGATTAGGTTATCATTACAAGATGCCACTGAAACCCTCCTTTTATGGATGGTCATCTTTTTGAAACATTAATTAACTAATTAATTAATTAATTTACACCCTAATAAGAGCTTCCCTCCCTCCTCTCCTCCCAGTCCTTCTTTGCCCCTTCTCCTCCCCTCCCCTCTTTCTCCTCCTTTTTTTCTCAGGGAAGGGGAGACCTCCTTTGGATTTCAACCCACTTTGGCATATCAAGTAGGACTAGGCCCATCTTCTTACACTGAGTCTAGAGAAGGCATCCCAGTTATGGTAAAGAGATCCAAGGGCAGGCAACAGAGTCAGAGATAGCCCCTGCTCCCGCAGTCGGAGATCCTATGTGAGAAACAGGCTGTGCATCTGTTGGATGTGTGTGTGTGTGTGTGTGTGTGTGTGTGCTCGTGTGTATTGGGTGAGGGAGGCAGCTAGATTTGTCTCATGTATCTTCATAATGTATCCTTACATTGTAGAGAAAGTCTAGCTCCGCTGATGAAGGCAGGGATCCATTGTGTGGCTTAAGTGCCTCTCAAAGATAGACTTTCATGACAGGCAGCTTTGCAGGGTATGTAAACATTCAGTCCATAATGACTTAAAGCTGGTGAAGGTTTTAAGCATCAGTCAGCAAAGCGTTTGCCCTTCAGGATGTTGTGATTATTAAAGAAATGTATAAAAATAACTCAAAGCAAAATTACACTTTTTAAAAAATTGTTGGTTTAGAAAATATAGTCAGAAGTAAAAACTTGATGTAGATGAAGGAATAAACAGATGAAGAGATTGCTATGATTGAATGCCAGTGGTTTCCTCATACTGGTATTTGATCACTTGTAGAAATAATAGAACTATATTTTCATACTTATCTCACAAGCAAACTAAGGCTCAGAATTTTATGTAACTAAATTATACTACAGATTGAAATAAAATTCAGGCCCCATAGTATTTATGTTGCACTAGATATGTTGTCCTATGTGAGAAAATTGAAACTCTTGGCAGAATGAAAAGAAAAACATTAGAACGGACAGTCTAAAAGACAGAATAGTAGCAGCAAGTGAAAAGAGACACAAAGATATACAGATATAAAAATGTGCAAACTGTATTACAGGGAGTAGGGCATCAATCACACTCGCTGAAACACTGCTGTTTCTGACACTACCAGTAAAACAAAACACACTGTTTGCACCTGTCAACATTTGCAGGTAAAATATGCTTTTTTCTTTGTGATCTATGATAATCCTATTAGTAATGGATTACAGGAGAAGATACTTTTGCCAATATCCCTTTCTCTCCTAAGTGAAAAACCCTCTGAGGTATGAAAATTCATCGTGACATGGGGCGGATAGGGAATGTAAATTTTTGGATACCAAATCCATACATTTTCTAAGCAATTTGGAAATACTTGCCATTGCAAGGTTTATGGCATTTTAGCCACAGAATCACAGGCAGCAGTTTTGTCTCTCAGCAAATTTCTACACTTTAACCCAGTGTAACTCTTTTTCATGATATAAATGGCTACTTTCACATGCATAAATCATTCATTTGTTCTGTAATATTTTATAGTTTAATGCAGTAGGTGTGGATGCATTAATGTTTTATTAATTTTGAAATAATTAAGACATTCCAGAAAATGCATCTAGTAGTTCTCCCAATAAAATATCATAATTGGTTTTTAATGTTAAAAAAAAAGAAAATAACTGAGAAGCATGATGTTGGTTTTGTAAATCATCCACTGAACTTCAGAGTGTGAGAGAAGAAACACAAGCACAGGGGCTGGGCCAGGGCTCAGTAAATAAGGGGCCTGTTCCACAACACAAGGACACCAAGTGGGCCACGCAGACCCGCGGTGCCTAAGGACAAACATGACACGGCTGCACATGCCAAAACCCCAGCCATGAGGAGGGTGAAGACAGACAAATCTTGAGACTCCAGGCTAGGCAGTTTAGTGCAATCTATGAGCTTCAGGCTTTAAACGAGAAAAGTAGAAAACAATTAGAGGAAAATACACAAGATACACACACACAAAAAAAAAATACCGTGGACCACACACATATGCATGTACCCACAGGAATACACACATGCAACACACACACACACACACACACACACACACATATATATACCAATACACACACAAACACACACACACACGTATACAAACACTGACAAGCATAAGGAAAAGAAAATTGTTGACAAAGTGATAGACAACTTTTTCTAGGTGCCAGCTCTATGATTGTTTAAGACATTTTCTTACTCTTATCTTGTTAAACTTCAGAAAGCTGGAGGATAGATGCATAGGTGTCTCGGTAAATGCCAGAGTTACCGCCTGCAGCTGTACACTCCAGAAAATGCCAGCTTTCTGAGTGGATATAAGATGATTTCTCTGTGGCCGAAAATCCCCATAGCAATACCAAACTTCCAAGGTATTACATGGGTCAATAAACACACAAATATACATGCACAACTTTGAGAGTCATGTAATCTGCAAAAGGGGGAAATGTCATATTAGTCAGTGTCTACCATGCCGAGCAGAGAGTCTATTACTGCATTGTTAACTAGTAACAAGTGTTTGTTTTATAAGTATTACTTAGACGTATATAGTCAAATAAAAAAAGATATATGCCTGGTTTTTATTTTCCTGAAATATAAAGTCATCCTGGAGAATATTTTTAAATTGGGGACTATCGTTTTTTTAGAAAGGTGTGTGTTATATTACATTGTATTGTATTACAATATGTTATTATATTATATTGGGCCCAATTATATTTTCGAACACATAGATCATGTAGTTCACTCCTCAGCAACCTGTCTTCTCAGCCCCACACTTTCAGACCCTTTTGCTCTTCTTAAATATTCTTCTTTCTCCTGTCATAAAATATTATGTACAAATCTCTCTCAGGTCAGGTTGCATTTGTGTATTAGGAATATATGCAGGTGTATGTTTCTGTGTGTGCACACATAAATATATGCTCCTGATTTTCATGGTACTGCTTTCATGTTTTTCTACGCAAGGAGAATGTTTGCTGAGTTGAGTTGTCATGCATAGCCTTTATTATGTTTCCTCTCTCTTTAGAACTTTGGTCATAAAGTGATGTATTTTGTCAAAGAGTTTGCCTACGTGTATTGAAATAAATCATGTGGCTTTTTATCTTTCTACTTATGTGATTTGTTGCAGTAATTGCTTTACATATGATGGACAACCCATGTGTCTCTGAGAAAAGCAAATTTGGTTATTTTAGATGATCTTCTTTATATGTACCTGTATATGGTTTGCACATATTTTATTGAAAATTGTATATTTATGTTCATCAAGGAAATCTGCATGTAGTTCATATATTAATTACACATACAAGAAGAAAAATATGATATTTTTATGTGAATCTAGCTCATTTTACTTATCATTCCCATGTGATGACATGAGAGCTCTATATTAATTTTTATGTAAGCCTGTATACTGAAGACATGTTCATACTCTCCTGCATAGAATCAATATCAATTTGCACCTATATGGTTAAGAGAACCTTATCCATCATTAAGCCTTACATTTTGCAGAAATATCTATTTGAAGAGAAATACTAAATTTCAATAATTTTCAAAGGCTAGAAGTTATCAACAACTTTAAGATGTGAACTGACTTTGATTCATTTTAAATTTGATAATCTTTAGATTAATTTGATTTTCAAATAATATTTTATTAATTATTTGAAAACTAACAAAACATTTTGATCACATTCACTTACTTTGTCAATTATTCCCTTATTTATCCCACTTTCTATTCTTATTCACACAACTTTATAGTCTCTTTCTCTCTTTCTTGCTTACTCCCTCAGTCTCTTCCTTCCTCCCTCCTTCCCTTCTTTCACCTTCAGTTCTCCTTTCCCTCTCCCTCCCATCTAAACAAAGAAGTACTATTTGTACTGCACAAATACTCATAGGTATGGGACCTGCTTAGGTGCATGGTCCTTTGGAGATGACACTTTTGAAACAAACATGTTCTCCCCATCCTTGGAACCATCCATGGCTAGTAGAAGTGCCTTAGGAGTAGAGGGGATTTCATGCCCACCTGCCTCGTCCATGCTGGGAGAAAGACTGTCAGTTTCATTCAATACATGAATTATGGATATAGATCATCATAAAATAATTGTATCCATTACAAACTGAATTGAGTTTTGTTTTTTTTTAATTTCTTTTAACATTTATTACAATTTATTCGCTTTTTATGCCAGTGATAGCCCCCTCCCACTGCCACCCTCTCTTTTTCACCTCCTTTCTTATCCCTCCCCAAGTCCACTGATAGTGGAGGTCCTCCTCCCCTTCCATCGGACCCTAGATTATCAAGTCTCATCAGGACTAGCTGCATTGTCTTCCTCTGTGGTCCTGTAAGGCTGCTTCCTTCCCCTCAGGGGGGGAGTGATCAAAGAGCCAGCCACTGAATTCATGTCAGAGGCAGCTCCTATTCCCCTTCCTAGGGTACCCACTTGGAGACTGAGCTGCCATGGGCTACATCTGCGCAGGGGTTCTAGGTTATCTCCATGAATGGTCCTTGGTTGGAGTATCAGTCTCAGAAAAGACCCTTGAGCCCAGGTATTTTAGTTCTGTTGCTCTCCTGTGGGGCTCCTGTTCCCTCCAGGTCTTTCTATCTTCCCTTTCTTTCATAATATTTCCTGCACTCTGCCCAAAGTTTGGCTATGAGTCTTAGCATCTGCTTTGATACCCTGCTGGGTAGAGTCTTTTTAACATACATAGATTTTGGATGCAGTACTGTAATTGTAGAGAACAAACTTTAATAGACTCATATTGAAAATTTACAGTTCCACTTGATAAGAACTGCTTTTGCTACCAAAGTAGTATTGTAAAATGAATTTAAGATGATAATTCTAAATCTTAGGTTTGTTGCTACAACATTGAAGCAAAGATCAATCTAAGGGTATCTCAAAGAAATGCAGCAGTGTATATATTTGGGTTCACATAGACCACTTAAATTCCAGCACATGAGAAATTATTGATATTTTGCAGTATGCTCTGCTTTCATACTTATAATGTTTAAATCCCAAATGATACAAAATTTGCAGTAGTCCACATTGCTCTATATCATCAGTAAATTTCTTCCCTTCTTTCATGTTTTTATGCAGTCATCTAGAAGTGTCTTGTTACCTGTTCTTCAATGTTGCTTTTGCCAGGAGAGGTGTGAGGATGATTTCACCTCCAGGGGGGGAAAAAAAAGGAAGAAGCTGAAGATAGTAAGAAGTTACCTAACACAACCTGAAAATATGTTAAGAATTCATACAAATTTTGCAGACTGACAGAAATATTTAAGACCCATTGGGCATGAGAATTACTTGCAAAAGCAATTTTGGTTTGTTTCTATCTCCTTTGAAATCTGTTAATCATAAGTCCTTCTGTGCCTTCAGCATCTCAGTGTTAACCAGCTGCCTTCAAATATGTGCCTTCTCAGTGGCACATGTAGAGACATGTCATGAGAAGCCTGAGGTTGGGGGAAAATGTTTTCCTCCTTAACTTTGAACAAGTTACTTCTCCAGTCACAAACCGGAAGAAAACTGTGTCTGTCAAGAGCTGACATTCCAGTTCTTGGAATGTCACAAGATGAGAGAGCTTGGAGTACCCTCTGTGTGAACCAGCAAACAAGAGATGTCTTGGGAGTCTGGTAATTAAATCACCCCTTCCCCTCCTCCTCACCCACATTCATGTGCTAGAAGTGATGAGAAAGCAGAGAAAGTAAGTGAATGGAAGATGCTTCAGCAGTGAAGACTACAGCTATGCCCTGTTCAGCACAGACAACTAGATGAGTCAGCAAGGATGTACATCAAGTCCTTAGATAAAAGCATCACAGGTGAGCACTTGGTTTGTAGAATCTTTAGAGATAGGACGTGATGGTTGTATAAAATATAGAACAACTCGTTTTCAGTAGAACACAGAGTGATGAGTACTCATTATCACTTTTATGCTTAATCAAATCTCAAAATTTGTTAAAAGTCATAATAGAAAGAATGGCACAGTAGCTATCAAGAATATGTAGCCTTTTCATCCACTATTCAAATGAATCAATATAAGCAAAACACTATCAGGAAAAATAAAAATAGCAAACTTCAGTGAAATTTTGAAAAAGAACTTACCTATTAAATACTAAAATGTATGAATAATTGCCTTAAATTTATTGATTTTACAGAAAAACCTGCTAGATATTTATGTTTCCCTCATTTTTCTTACAAATCAATGATCCCTTTTAATGTTCTCTCAGTAAACAGATGTTTTGGATCCACTCCAATAGCACATGGGTTAGGGCCTCATTTCTTAAGCTGCATATGTTTTCTTTTTCCTTCCTAGTATAAACACAATGATTGTTTCATTAGATAATTGTAGGTAGCCTAAATTTTTTAAATCCAAGTGCCTTAATGCTTAATAGAAAATACAATGACTGACTCAACTTCAAACATTTCAGGTTTTGCTTACCTGTAGCAGGTACAAACAAATTCTATTTGGTTTCGTGATTTTTTTCCTCAAACTTATTCATTTGCAGGTATAGTCTGATTAATTTTCTTAATTGTTAACTAGTATTTGTATGTTTGTATTAATTTATTCCAAACAATTTATATATGTTGAGGATAAGACTTAACAGTATAAAAAAACTCATAAAAAATTAAAAATTACTGTGGATTCTATCAAAGAAAACTAGGTTATTACCATGATCCATAGAACTTTTTTTTTTTTTTGCATTTCATTCTTTTATTTTAAAATCACCATCTGTAGTGGCTGTAGATTAGAGTGCACAATAGTGCTGCTATCCACGCTATCTTTATTTAAGACTATTTTTCCTTGAGAGTTCAGAGACTTGTTCTTTTTTTTTTACTACTATATTATTCATTTATATATAGAATCCTAAAAATAATAATCTATTTAAGTTATAAATCACAATCAGTTGCTTCTGTCTTTACCTTTTTTTTTTTTTTTTGGCCTTAAGCTTTTTTTTTAATTAAATTTTATTTTTTATATTAATTAAAGTTTATTCATTTTGTATACCAGCTGTAGCCCCCTCCCTCGTCCCCTCCCAACCCCTCCATCTTCTCCCATGCCCCTCCCCAAGGCCATGGATAGGGGAGGTCCTCATCCCCTTCCATCTGACCCTAGCTTATCAGGTCTCATCAGAACTGGCTGCATTTTCCTCCTCAGTGGCCTAGTAAGGCTCTTCCCCCATAACGCAGAAGTGGTCAAAGAATCAGCCACTGAGTTCATGTCAGAGACGGCCCCTGTTCTCCTTACTAGGGAACCCACTTGGATACTGAGCTGCCATGAGATATATCTGAACAGAGATTCTAGATTATATCAATGAATGGTCCTCGGTTGGAGGATCAGTCTCAGAAAAGACCCTTGTGCCCAGATATTTTGGTTCTGTTGTTCTCCTTGTGGAACTCCTGTCCTCTCCACGTCTTACTATCTCCTCCTTCTTTCATAAGATTCCCTGAACTCTCCCCAAAGTTTGTTTATGATCTCAGTATCTGCTTTGATACACTGCTGGGTAGAGTCTTTCAGAGTCCCTCTGTGGTAGGCTCCTGTCTTGTTTCCTGTTTTCTCCTTCTTCAATGTCCATCCCGTTTGCCTTTCTGAGTGAGGATTAATCATCTTACCCGGGGTCCTCCTTCTAACTCATCTTCTTTAGGTGTACAGATTTTTTTATATTAATTACAGTTTATTTACTTTGTATCCCAGGTGTAACCCCCTCCCTCATTCTCTCCCAATCCTACCTCCCTCATCTCCTCCCTGCCCCTCTCTAAGTCCACTGATAGGGGAGATCCTCCTCCCCTTCCATCTGACCCTAGCTTGTCAGGTCTCACCAGAACTTTTATAAAATTTAATATGTATGCTGGAAATGTGGAACCTCTCCAATTAAAAAAAAAGTTATTTATTCCTATGATTTATAAGCACATAACACTTAGGATGTTTTCAGATCTTTTGAGACTCTTCTAGTAAATGAATTTGTAAGTGTTATATTTTTAAAAATATATTTGTAAATACTGGGTGTTTATAAGACATTCATAAATCTATCTATAAGTAGATGATAGATAGATAGATAGATAGATAGATAGATAGATAGATAGATGGATAAGAAGAGAAATATTGATCCAAATAGGATTCTCAGGAGTTATTAGCAGAGAAAAATTATCATGTTTAGACATGTCTACCAGTTCAATAGTGGTATGAAGCATACAGGAGAAACCAACCACTTTCTGATTGTGTTTAAGTCCTGTTTCATGAGATTTAACACATACCTAGCACCATTTATGGACTAAGAACCTGAGACTGGGAAAGCCATAGGTCCCTGAGGGTGAAATCTCCTATAATTATTCTGCTAATTGAACATAATATTAAATCGACACTTTATTACATATTATTATAACTATATTTTAATGTGTTCTTAAATCTTTATCAGAGAAATTTCTATTTGCAGTGGATAGTTATTAACACAGAGATTCAATAGTTTTCAAAGATATAGAGTTTAAAAGCATGTAGAATGTGCAATCAGGAATGAAACATTTAAGTTTTAGCACCTCCTCTTAAGCCTTAGGAATTACTGTGAAGGAGTGGTAGGAGAGACTGTGAGAGCCAGAGGCAGTGAATGAATACAAGTAAATAAAATCCTCTGGATACAACTGTACTCACAGTGGTTATGAAAGCTTGTCCAGTCCCACACAAGTTTGAGCCACACTGAATACCAGCACGTAGAAGAGTCAGACATGAATTCCCATGCAAAGTCTTACTGGCAGATAATAGCTGCTGGGAGAGTGAGAGCCAGTTTTCTGTAAGAGTGTTGCCGCTGGTAGGTTCACATGTTTCAGTGCGAGGCCACACTTCTGTGAGCACAGGGCAGCAAAAATTAGACTTTATTAAAAAAAAAAAACAAAACAGGACACAAAATTGGATTTGTAGAAAAAAAAATCACAGACATGGGAGGAGTTGGAAGGGAATACATATAGAAACTCATACAAAATTCTCAATAACTAAAAACAGAGGTTGAGAAACATTTAAAGAAATGCTGAATGTCATCAGTCATCAGGGAAATGCAAATCAAAATGACTCCGAGGATTCATCTTACACACATCAGAATGGCTAAGATCAAAAAACCAAGGGACACGACATGCTGACAAGGATGTGAATAAAGGGGAACACTCCTCCATTGCTGGTGGGAGTGCAAACTTGTACAACCTCTCTGGAAATCAATCTTTTGCTTTCTCAGAAAATTGGAAACAGCTCTACCTCAAGACCCAACTATACCACTCTTGGGCATATATTCAAAAGATGCTCTACCATATAACAAAACATTTGCTCAACTGTGGTCATAACAGCTTTATTCATAATAGACAGAGACTCAAAACAACCGATACATCCCTCAACCAAAGAATGAATAAAGAAACTGTGGTACATTTACACAATGAAATACTATTCAGCAATTAAAAACAAGAACATCACAAAATTTGCAGGCAAATGGATAGATCTGGAAAAGGTCATCCTGATTGAGGTAACCCAGACCCAGAATGACAAGTATAGCATGTACTCACTTATAAGCAGATATTAGCTATCTAATACAGGATAACCATACTACAGTCCACAGATCTAAAGAAGCCAAGTAGCAAGGAGGACCCTAGGGAGGATGTTTAATTCTTATTCGGAAGGGTGACTAGAACAGACACTGCAGGAAGCAGCTGAAGAAAAGGAATAGGATGAAGCCTACCATAAATGTCCTCTGAAAGACTCCAATCACCAGGCAATTGAAGCAGATGCTGAGACCCACAGCCAAATTTTGGGTAGAGAGCAGGAAGTCTTATGGAAAAATGGCAGGGGGAGAAATAGAAGGATCCAGAGGGGGTTAGGATCTCCACAAAAAGACCAACAAAGCCAACAAATCTTGGCCCAGGGTGGCCTGCAGAAAGTGTTACACTAACCAAGGACCATGCATGGAGAGGATCCAGGCCCCCTGCTCAGATGTAACCAATAGGCAGCACAGTCTCCATATGGGTTCCCTAGTAAGGGGAGCAGAGGCTGTTTCTGATAAGGGCTCTGATGCCTGCTACTTGATCACTTGCCCCTTGTGGTGATCTTACCAGGGCACAGGGGAAGAGGATGCACCCAGTTCTGATGAGACTTGGCATGCTAGGATCAGTTGATAGGGAAGGAGGGCTCCCCCTTTCTAAAGATTAGGAGAGGGGAATAGCAAGGGAGAGGACTATGATAGGAATGTAAAGTGAATAAATTTAAATTCAAATAATAATAATAAATTTAATAAAAAATTTGAGGAACAAAGCCCAGTATTGCATGTTTATCATTTTTTATAAAATTCATAGATGTAGCTATTTTGTTTTATTGAGCTGTTATATTAGCATAAGGACATATAGATTAAAATAACTTCTGCCAGTCAGTTCTCTCCTTCAGGCCTATTTTAAAAGAGCTAACTTAATATTTTGTATAAAATTTTATTTTCTGTATAACACCATGGAGATTCTGAGAGCAGTTCAGACTGAATTCAAAAACTGAGAAAGTAGTGTTGGAAACTCAGTCATCTGAGCTGATGAAAAAAACATGATGTAATTGTTGTCTCTAAATTAGTTATGTCCCTGAATCCCTGGAGCAACTGAGGTAGATGAGAAGATCCCGTATGAGAAAAGTATAAACTGCATTTGAAAAGTGACATAAAAAATGTGTGTGTGTATATATTTTTCTTTGCCCTACCTAGAAGTACATCTTTCTTTCTTCTCTGGCTTAATGCTCTTTGATAATACGTCATATAAGTCACCTTGCCGCACTTTCCCTAAACATGGAATATTAACCCAACAAAGCAAAGCATGATCTCTTCTGTTCCTTTCAGCTTGCACATCCAGGTTACATAAGCAAAACAAAAATAAATGAGAGTGTAACTTAAAAAGGCTAAGGTGCCAGTACTAAGCACTGTTTAATTTATTTTGAAGATTTTCTCTTTACACTTTTGATGTTATTCTATTATGGGTCTAGGTTAAGAAAAAAAAGTGCTAGCTGACTAACTTTGGCAAGTTACACAACACTGTTCAAAGTATCTTGTCCCATTCTGCACATGGTCTCATTTGAGTCCTTCCTTTCTCTTAACTTCACATTGTGAGCAATATTTTCATTGCTTCCAAAACTATTCACTTTTTAAAAAATATAATCAGAAAAAGTGACTTATTTTGTCATTATTATATTATCTGTCAAGAGAAGAGTAATAAAGAACTTTACAGTGATTTAACAAATGTTTCTGAAGAAATTAAGATAAAACATTAGAGAAGATACATAAATTAAACTTTGGAGAAGGAAACCCTCCCTCTTACAACAAGTATATTTAAAATTAATTTTGTGAAGATGGAAAGATCCCCCATGCTTATGGATCTGTAGGCCTAACATTGTGAAAATAGCCATCCTACCAAATGCAATTCCCATCAAAATACCAACAAATTCTTTACAGATCTTGAAAGTACAATTCTCAATTTCATATGGAAAAATAAAAACCAAGAATAGCTAAAACAACCCTGTGCAATAAAATATCTTCTGGAAATATCACCATCCCTGATTTCAAGCTGTACTATAGAGCAACAGGAATAAAAACTGAATGGTACTGACAGAGAAACAGACTGGTGGATCAATGGAATCAAATCAAAGACCCATACGTGAATTCATACACCTATGGAAACTTAATTTTTTGACAAAGAAACCAAAACCATACAATGGAAAAGAAACAGCATCTTCAACAAATGGTGCTGATCTAACTGGATGTCTACATGCAGAAAAATGTAAATAGATCCATATTTATCACCCTGCACAAAACTAAAGTCCAAGTGGATCAAAGCCTCAACATAAAACCAGACATACTAAATCGGTTAAAAGAAAAAGTGGGGAAGAGCCTTGAACTCATTGGCACAAGAGACAACTTCCTGAACAGAGCACCAACAGGTCAGGCTCAAAGATCAAAAATCAATAAATGGGACCTCATGAAACTAAAAAGTTTCTGTAAAGCAAATTACACTGTCATCAGAACAAAACGACAGCCTACAGACTGAGAAAAGATCTTCACCAATTTTACATCTGAGGGCTAATACCTAGATTATATAAAGAACTCAAGAAGTTAAACACCAACAAACCAAGTAATCCAATTTTAAAAACATGGGGTACAGAGCTAAATAGAGAATCTTCAACAGAGAAATATTGAATGGCAGAGAAACACCTAAAGAAGTGCTCAATGTCCTTAATAATCCAGAGAATGCAAATCAAAACAACCCTGAGATTTCACCTTACACCCATCAGAATGGATAAGATTAAAAAAACTCAAGAGATTATGCATGCTGGAGAGGTTGTAGAGAAAGGGGAACCCTCTTCCATTGCTGGCAGGAATGTAACTTTGTACAACCACTTTGGAAATCAATCTGGTGCTTTGTCAGAAAATTAGGAATAGTGCTACCTCAAGATGCAGCTATACCACTACTAAGCATATACCCACAAGATGGCCCACCATTTATTAAGGACATTTGCTCAAATATATTCATAGCAGCTTTATTTGTAATAACCAGAATCTAGAAATAACCTACATGACCCTCAGCAGAAGAATGGATACAGAAATTGTGGTGCATTTACATAATGGAATACTATTCAGCTATTAAAAACAAGGAAATCATGAAATTTGCAGGCAGATGGCGGGAACTAGAAAAGATCACCTTGGGTGAGTTAACCCAGAAGCAGAAAAATACATATGACATATACTCACTTACAAGTGGATATTAGCCAGATAATATAGGATAAACATACTAAAATCTGTAGTCCAAAAAAGCTAAACAACAAGAAAGACCCTAGGAAAGATTCTCAGCCCTCATTCAGAAGCACAAACAGGGTACACATCGGAAGTAGGGGAAGACAAATAAGATAGGAGCTTTCCACAGAGGACCTCTGAAAGACTCTACCCATCAGGGTATAGGAAGACATGCTGAGACTCACAGCCAAACTTTGGGAAGAGTAGAGGAAACCTTACAGAAGAAGGAAAAGATAGAAAGACCTGGAGTGGAAAGCAACTCTACAAGGAGACCACTAGAGCAAAACAACCTGAGCCCAGGGGGTCCTGCAGAGACCAATACTCCAACTAAGGGCCATGCATGGAGAGGACCAGACTCCCTGTTCAGAAGAAACCCATAGGCTACTCAGTCTCCAGGTGGGTTCCCTAGTAAGGAGTATAGGGACTGTCTCCAACATGAACTCAGTAGCAGACTCTCTGATCACCTCCTCCTGGGGGGTGCAGCCTTTCCAAGAAGATGACACATCCAGTCCTGATGAGACCTGATAGTCTAGGGTCAGATAGAAGGGGAGGAGGACTTCCCTATCATGGGACTAGAGGAAGGGCATAGAGGGAGAGAAGGAGGGTGGGTGGGACTGGGAGGAGACTAGGGAGGAGGCTGGAGCAGAGATACAAAGTAAATAAATTGTAATAAATAAATAAACTTAAAAAAATAATTTTCCCAGTTTAATATGTATAAAAACTCTTTCAAACTTTTCTCAACTCAGAGCATCATTTCCTTCTAATGAAAACTCATATAATAGTTGGAAAATTTAGGGCAAGTGCCAACACTTTTGTCCAGTGGTAAAAGTCTTGCAAAGGATGAACAAGGCATAAGACAGAACTGTCTTTTCCCAAAATGTACATCAATCACAGAAAAGAGAACCATGACTGTCAAGGAAATGATTTAATCCATGTCTTCGATAAGGCCAACTGCCACTATTCTGAAAACAGGCTATCTGTTACAGGCTTACATGCTGAATGGTATGAGCCTGCCCGTAGTCAGCCCATAACAGGAACTGTGGGTAGTGTAAAATTACGTAAGTAAGAAAAAGTATCAGTGCAGTAGTCACGAAATAACAGCTACTGCTTTATGAAGCTACATTTTCCATTAGAAGATGCTCAGTTTCAATATAAAATATATTTCTTAGAGTTGATCGTATTGGAAACATTTGAGAGACAGAAGCCTGATATGTGATTTATTCAATTTTCTGATAATATTATGTGAAATATTATTTAAACATTAGGCCCATAAAAGAGGTTTCAGATAAAAATGGTCTATTTGAACTTTTCTACCCTGTTACATTACTCATGCTAGAAAATTAGGCAAAGTCATCTTTTTGAAAATAATAAAAGTAATATTTGCAAAATTACTGTCTGCAGAGATAATGGTATTTCCTGAAGTTTTTCTAAGCAATGACTCAGAATCCAACTGAGAAATGCTGAAAGGGAGACCAAGGCTGATAATGTGTCTTAAAAAAGCCTGTGCTATGCAACTTTTAAAAGTGTTCTTCAGAAAACCTTGCTAGTATCCTACATTTAACCTTTTAAACATAATAGGACAAATTCAGGTCTAAAAATACATTGTCAGTTATGTTTATTGTTATGAGTTTTTATTTTTTAATTAGAATGTGTGCTATGTGTATATGTGAATATTTTATGTCTCTGTATATGTGTGTGCATATGAATGTGTATATATGTATGTATGTATGTGTGTGTGTGTATGTATTGGTGGTCTGTGCGTGTATGTGTGTATTAGTGTGTGTGTGTGTGTGTGTGTGTGTGTGTGTGATTTTCCATTTTCCCAGGATGAAATACCAAAGAGCTGAGTGACAGCCTACAATTATATTTGTTAAACTTAATCCAAACATTTTAAATATAAGAAACAAAAACATTACAGGAAACTCACATTTATTCCTTTCAGCCACATATGTGGGCAGAATGTAGGTCATTAAAGGAAATAAGGCTGACCTATTACTTCAAATGATAGGATGAAACATGACCCAGAAATGATAGACAATGCTCTTCAGAAAACAACCAGAACAAAGGTCATAGCTGATTTTCTCTTCGTGGTAACTAAAGATGTTATATGAAGAAAGTTCAGGGAATTTATAGAGTGACTAGTTATTAAAGTGGTATTGTCACTGAAGGGACAAGAATTTGGCCAATGGAAGATTAATGGCTCTTAAGAACCCTAAGTAGCCACATTTCATACAAGAGGACTTCCCCAGAGGTGAGTGAGGATAAGGACTCTCTCACATGTGCTTGCTCTAAGCTCATACATACACATAAAGCCTGGTCCTTGAAGATTTATCAGGAGAGTCCATATGCCTTGGGGGAATTGGAGGAAGAGAATGGATGGGCACATGGGTCATTATTTCATACTAGAATGCTTTCCTATCACTATGTTTTACAGTAGATTTGGCCTTTGGGAAGAGCTATAAGTCATCCTTTGGAATCTTACAGTGTGCCTAAATTCAAGTCATGCACACAGAAAAAGTAAATGTGTCAACTCTTAGGAACTTTATCCGTCCATAGATTTTCGAATTTTTCCAAAGGCAAAGAATATTAGGAGAACCAGCGAGGGGCAGAGAAAGAGACTCCATTAAGTGGTATTTAAACAATGTTTGTGGTCTCATAATTATATACCTATTTGGTAAATTAAATATACTTATGTGCAATATGAAGGCAAATTCATTTATATGTAGTAATGTTAAAAGAAATTGATTTTACAGACAATAGCAGTTTCTCAGCAGTTAAAAGTACAAACGCATACTTTCAGAGGATCCACGTTCTATTCTTAGTATCCAGTCAGGAAGCTCTCAATTATCTGTAGCTCCAACTGTAGGAAATCTGCCTCCCTGTTCTGGACTGTGCGGTCATCCGTACTCATTTGCACAGACTTTCACAGATACATAGAAGCACACGTACACTTAAAAATAAAATCAATCTTTACAGAAAAGAAAATTGATTTTGGGTTCAAACAGGGATAACTTACAGTACTAAATTTTTATTTATTATCTTGGTAATATTCCTGATAGCTTAGAGGATTGGTACCTGGCCAGTGACTGTGCTTAAAAGCCTTTATAATTCTAAAACTCTCTGTGTCAATTATTTGGTAACAAACTGAGGCAGAGAAGCACTCAAGAGGTTAATATCATTTACTATAACATTCAGATTTCTTTTTTTCTTTCTTTTTTTTTTTTTTTGCTTCTTTGTGAAAAAATCAGGTGTCCAAGGTGTGTGGGTTCATTTCTGGAACTTTGATTTAATTCCATTGATCAACCCATCTGTTTTTATGCTAATACAGTGCTTTATTTAGTACTATTGCTCAGTAACACATCTTGAAATCAGGGATGGTAATACCTCCACAGTTCTTTTATTGTACAGAATTGTTTTAGCCAAACTGGGTTTTTTATTTTTCCATATGAAGTTTAAAATTGCTCTTTCAAGGTCTGTAAAGAATTGTGATGGAATTTGGATGGAAACTGAATTGAACTTGTAGATTGCTTTTGGTAAAATGGCCATTTATACTGTGTTAATCCTACCTATACATGAGCACAGGAGATCTTCCCAAGTTTTGAAATTTTCTTCAATTTCTTTCTTCAAAGATGTTGTTCTTCAAAGCTCTTGTCATATAAGTTTTTCCGTTTGCTTGGTTAGAGTTACACCAAGATATTTTATATTATTTGTGAATATTGTCAAGGGCAGTTCCACTAACTTCTTTAAACTCATCTATAGCCTGCATACAGGAGAACTACTCGTGTTTGTTTGTTAATTTTTATCCAGCCAATTAGCTGAAGGTTTTTATCAGCTGTAAGAGTTCTCTAGTAGAATTTTATGGATCACTTAGGTATTCTACCATATCATCTGTAAATAGTGATAATTTGACTTCTCTTCCAATTTGTAGCCCCTTGATCTCCTTTACTTGTCTTATTGCTCTAGTTACATCTTCAAGTACCATATTGAGAGTGGGCAACCTTACCTTATCCCTGATTTTAGTGCAATTGCTTTAAGTTTCTCTTCATTTAATTTGATGTTGGCTATTGGTTTGTTGTACATTGCCATTATTCTGTTTAGGTATGTGCTTTGTATCACTAATCTCTACAAGACTTTTAACAAGAAATTGTGTTGGATTTTGTCAAAGGCTTTTTGTCACCTAATGAGATGATCATGTGTTTTTTGTTTGTTTGTTTGATGTTTTCAGTTTGTATGGTGGATTACATTGACTGATTTCTCATATGTTGAATCATCCCTGAATCCCTGGGATGAAGCATACTTGATCTTGGTGGATGATTGTATTTTATTTTTCTTGGATTCAGTTTGCGAGTATTTACTGAAAATTTTTGCCTCGTTGTACATAAAGGAGATTGGTCTAAACTTCTATTTTTTTGTTGTTGTTGTTGTTGAGTCTTCATGTGGTTTAAATATTGGGTAACAGTGGCCTCATAGAATGAGTTTGGCAGTGTTCCTTCTGTTAATATTTTGTGAAATAGTTTGATGAGTATTGGTATTAGCTCTTCTTTGAATGGTAAAATTCTGCACTAAAAGTATCTGGCCCTGGTCTTTTTGGTTTGTTTGTTTTTGTTTTTGTTTTTGTTTTTACTTGGAAAGCTTTCAATAATTACTTCTATTTTCTTGGGAGTTTTAGGTCTATTTAAACTGTTTACCTAATGTTGATTTTACTTTGAGAAGTGGTATATAACAAGAAAAGCATCCTGTATATATATTGTTTAAATTTAGGTATGTCATGGAATATTTTCTTTCTCCATCTATGTTGATTGAAAGTTTTGCTGGGTATAGTAGTCTGGGTTGACATCTATGGTCTCTTGGTGTTTGTAAGATATCCACCCAGGGCTTTCTGGCTTTCATAGTCCCCGTTGACAAGTCTGGTGTGATTCTGATAGGTCTGCCTTTACATGTCATTTCGCTTTTTTCCCTTGCCACTTTTAATATTTTTTATTCTGTAGATTTAGTGTTTCAAAAGAGATTTATTCATTTCTTCCTTAAAGACCTCTATCATCTACATAATATTGGATTCAAATTCATTTTCTTGTGCTTCAGCTGTGTTACCATATCCTAGTCTTGTAGTATGACATCCGAGTTCTAGTGGTGCCATATTGCCCTGGCTCTTGTAGTTTGTGCTCTTGTGCTGGCCTTTAGTCCTATGGTTGCCTCTGGTATTGGCAGGCCTCAGGTAATTCAGGCTAAGTTATGGCCCAGAAAATGGAGCACTAGGGAGCAGGTGTTGTTTATCTTTGGTAGTTTCTGATGGCTGCAGGCCTCTTTCTGTTCAGGAGAGCTGCAGACATCTAGGGATGGTGGCTGAGCTGGTGGTCCCTGTTGGCTGCTGGCCTCTGGAAATGCAGGTAGGGCTGTGGTTCGGGAGATGGAGCATGCAGGGGCAGGGCAGTGCTCACCACTGCTGGGCTTGACCAAGGGCACTCAGTAGGCAGGAAGTTGGTATGTAGAATTCTCTCCTGTCTGTCCAGTGTTTCAACAGGCCTCTAGGGTTGTAAACTAAACTGTGGGCAAGGAATGGGGTGCACAGTTGGCCTCTTTTCTGTTTTCTTAATGATAAGTATTTTGGGGCTAGAAGAAATCTCATTAATTAGCATTTCACTGATGGCTAAAGATGATAAACACCCCTTTTCACATATTTATTAGCCACTTTCTCTCCTCCATTTAAAATTTTTTAAGTTCATTAAACAATTTACTTATGGAGTATTCATTCTTTTGTTACCTAATTTTTGAGCTCTCCATTTGTTTTGATATTATTCTGGTCAAATATGTCTGACTAGTATTTTATCTCATTCTACAGGAGGTGCATTCACCATGGCAGTGAGTTTTTTGGGTTGTGAAAAATCTTTTAATTTCATGCAGCCTCATTCATAAATTCTTGCTGCTAGTCAACAAGTTGCTAGAGTCCAATTCAGAAATCCTCAACTATGCCTAGATTGTGCCTCTTCTGAATTTATCACTCTTAATCTCAAAATTACAGATCTTTAAGGTCTTTGATCTGTTCTTTTTACATTTTTGTTGACGTTGTTTGTTTTTATATAGTAATGATTTCAATCTATCTATCAGGATATTCACTTCCTAGTACCACTTGCTAGTGAGAATATCGTTTTTCAAAGATACGTTCATGGAGACCTTTTCTAAAATGAGATTATGGTAGCTGTTTCATGTTATTGCTTTTTTGTGTGTCTTATTCATGATTGGCATTACATTTTCACTTTGTTAGTAATTTCAATGAGTATATCCATTGCTTTTCGTAAATGGCCCTTTTGACAATGTAAAATCTATTCATCAGTGAACATCAGGCATTTTTCCATTTTCCAGTTTCTCTTATAATGACTTCCTTGGTACTTTACAGTTTGTTTTATTTCTATTTTTATTTTTTGACAGTTCAAAGTGCAACTTTATATGAACTTTTTCTTTATTATTTCTTTGTATGTATTTTATATTACAATTTATTCATGTTGTATCCCAGCTGTAACCACCTCCCTCATCTCCTCCCAGGCCCACACTCCTCCCTCTTTTCTCCCTATTCCCCTTTTCTAGTCTGCTGATAGGGGAGGTCCTTCTCCCCTACTATCTGACCCTAAGCTAACAGCTCTCATCAGGGCTGGCTGCATCCTCTTTTTCTGTGGCCTGGCAAGGCTATCCTCCCCCAGGAGGAAGTGATCAAAGAGGTGGCCCCTGAGTCCATGTCAGAGACAGCTTCTGGTCCCCTTAGTAGGGAACTCATGTGGAGACTGAGCTGCCTATGGGCTACATCTGAGCAGAAGGTTTATGTCCTATCCATGCATGATCCATGGTTGGAGCATTGGTCTCAGTAGGCCTCACTGGACCCAGAATTTTTGTCTCTGTTGGGCTCCTTGTAGAGCTCTTGTCCCCTCCAGGTCTTTCTATCTCCCCTTTCTTTCATGAGATTCCCTGCCCTCTGCCCATGGTTTGGCAATGAGCCTCAGCATCTGCTTCAATACCTTGCTGATTAGATTCTTTCAGAGGCCCTCTGTGGTAGGTTCCTGCCCTGTCACTGTCTTCTCCCACTTCTTATGTCTATAGTGTTTGCTCTTCTGAAAGAGGATTAAGCCTCTTCTCTAGGGTCCTCTTTGTTATGTAGCTGCTTTAGGACTACAGATTTTAGTATGTATATCCTATACTATATGGCTAATATCCACTTATGAGTGAGTATATACCATGTGTGTCTTTCTGCTTCTGGGTTAACTTCCTCAGTATGATCTTTTCTGCAAATTTCATGATTTCCTTTTTAACTGCTGAGTAGTATTCCACTGTGTAAATATACTAAAATTTTTTTTTAGTCATTCCTTGGTTGAAGAACATCTATATTGTTTCCAGGTTCTGCCAATTACAAAGAAAGCTGCTGTGAATATAGTTGAGCAAATGAAAGAAATTAGGAAAATAACACCCTTCACAATAGCCACAAATAACAAAAGTACCTTGGTGTGACTCTAACCAAGCAAGTAAAAGACTTGTATGAAAAGAACTTCAAATCTCTGAAGAAAGAACTTGAAGAAGATATCAGAAGATGGAAAGATCTCCCATGCTCATGGATCTGTAAGATTAACATTGTGAAAATGCCATCCTACCAAAAGCAATCTACAGATTCAATGCAATTCCCATCAAAATACCAACACAATTTTTACCGACCTTGAAAGAACAATTCTCAATTTCAAATGGAAAAACAAAAAACCCAGAATTGCTAAAACAACCCTGTACAATAAAAGATCTTTTGGAGGTAGCTCCATCTCTGATCTCAAGCTGTACTACAGAGCAACAGGAATAAAAACTACATGGTACTGGCCTAGAAACAGAATGGTGGATCAGTGGAATCAAATCAAAGACCCAGAAATACACTTTACAGTTTTCATTTTCAGGGTCTTAGGTATCTTGAGTTTTTACCTAGGAATGGTAAGTGGCGTTTTAAAACACCGTTAAATCTATTTTGGGCAGGACTGCCTATCTGACGTACTTTTCAGGAGGTTTGTGTTTTCTCTGTGGAAAAGGTTTAGATTTTTATGTGTTGAGGTTCTATGCTATTACTTCTTTTTCAAACTTTAACATTTAATTAACGAGTTAATACAAATAAATAATAATATTTTTTCTTAGATTCGTAGCATATCACATATGAGTCTTTTTTATTAATTCTAGTACTTTTGAATAGTTGTTGAATAAGAAAGAATGAAACACTCTTAAAATTGCTGGTGACATTTTAAGTGAAAACAACCATAACAAAAGGTTTTACTTAATTATGTACTCACACTTGATATTTTAAACAATAACATTTTTTTTTAATTTTTATTTTATGTGCATTAGGGTAAAGGTGTCAGATCCATTACAGACAGTTGTGAGCTGCCATGTGGGTGTTGGGAGTTGAACCTGGGTCCTTTGGAAGAGCAGTCGGCACTCTTAACCACTGAGTCATCTCTCCAATCCCCAATAGCTTATTTTTTATGATTCTTACTATTAAACAGTTTTTTTAGAAGTTGTAAATGATACCCTATGCATTTTTGAGACCTCTTAGCCATCTCTCAACATTTTCTTACAAAATAATTTCTCCATTATATAAACTAACTCCACACAGAATTCAGTAAACAAGTATGCTTCAAACTAGTGTTTGGTTAAGTTGAGATTTGTCTGATTAAAAAAACATTTAGTTAGAAACTCTGCTTTCATGAGACTCCTATGAACTGATACAATCACAAGTATGTATTTTTCATTTTATTATCCCTTTTGAAATATTCCTCTACCTTCTTTTCATCATTTCACATACACACCTTGGTGCATATTGATTTGTATGTAATCTCTTCCATTACCAACGTGTTTAATGAGACCGCATTTAAGCCTATGTAACCCTACATGATTTTCATATGATTTGCATGTGAACATCTATTGTATTGCTTGAATAGTCCCATACCTAAAAGGAAGCTCTACAATTATGGCAAGAGCAAGATACAGTATTACTTTTTGACAACCACTATTGGTTGTCTAAAAGGCATTTTGTGGAGTTATTTTTCTGTGTATTTTATGCATGAGATTACATTGTCTAAAAAAAAAATGACCTGATAACTTCATTTTTTCTTCTTTCCCCATTGTTTATTTCTCTTGCCTATTTGCTCTGTTTTAAGTTCTGTATTATATAAGGCTGATAAGATGAGCAGTCTTGTCCCTGTTCTGATTTTAGAGGGACTGCCTTCTCTTTCCCAGATTCAGTCACTGTTGGCTGCATGTATGTCACATGTAGCCTTTATTATGTCAAGAAGTTATTCTTTATGTCTAGTTTCAGCAATGCTGTATTGACTTGCTAGATTGCTTTCACTTGCTATCACATGGTGCCAGTAAAAGTCTATGGTAAATATTAACTTTGTTTGGAACTGGACTAGAATACAGAAGACTGACCAGCTTTAGAGTGAAATCATTGCCCTTGAAGTGGAACAAACAATGATGCAATCTGAAAAGGTGCATTATTTAATGATGTAAAAATGAAAATAGATCCACTTTCAGTTTAAAATGAAGAATTACCACTTAAGAGAATGAATTGGAGCTACTTAAGGAAATGAGTTTCTTTCGGTTTTAGATTTACAGTGTATTGATTTTAAAGACAAAGCAACAGTGAGGCTCAGCTCACTCTTGCTTTAGAACTGAATAATGCTTAAAGGATCAGTGTGGATCTGTTGATCTCTGGTCCTCAAAGAAGCAATGCTTAGCAACAATTGGCACTTGAGAGCTCTTATCTTATCAATAGATGAATTTATTGATGGGTTCATCACATGGTTGGTTATTACAATGTGCTAAAGAGAGATAAGACCTAGTTAAAGAAGGTGGACTTGGGAGGAAGCGTGTCTTCCCTGACTCCTGCCCCTCTTCCAGGCAACACAAAGTAAGTAACTTTCATCCACTCCACTCAGGCTAGTATTACATCCTGTCCCATTACTTCTTGGAATCAGCAGAACCAGGAGACCATGGAGTAAAGTTTCTAAACCATAAGCAGAAATAGTCCTCTCAGATGATCTCCCTTAGGAATTTGCTGAATGAGATAATAAGGAAAGCACCTTCTTCAATGTCTAGTTTGAACTCAACACTACCTTTTAGTAAGTATGGAGTACACCCCTAGTCTAATGTCCATCTGGTCAAAAGGCTGTGAGTATCTCTTGACCATGTCCTATGTCATCAGAAGTCCCATGGATCACTTGCTTCACATAGCAGCCTCTTACATTTAACAAAATGACTATTTGTGCCACCAGGCTCACTGCCACCTCCTTTAATTGTAAACTTTGAAAATGTCTATTTTTCTATTTTGGTAAAAATAACTTCAAATTACTGTTCTAACTACTTCATATATAAAGTTATAGTCTTTTGAGGTTCACCACTTTCTACTTCTAGGAGCCTTGCCTCACCGAAAAGCAAAATACTCGCTAAGTACACTCACCCTATGCCTTTCAGCCTTCAAATCCTCCTGTGCTCTATTAATGTTAAGCTTCTATGATTTTGTTCACACAAGATGTTTTGAATAAAATTGATTCATAAGATACGTATTATTTAAGTTTGGGTTTCAAAGTTATTTATTTATTTGTTTGTTTATACTTAGCTGTGATTCTTGCTGCCCCTGACAATCATCTGCTAATATCCATCCCGGTCCGTGAGGGCAAAAGAACATGGGCAGTAGAAGGGGAGATGGGAAGCCCTATGAATACAGAGAGAAATGACAACTCTGGGACCAACTTTGGGGAGGCAGATTAGCTTACTCTGAGTGAATGATGGTTATGTAGAACTTTGGGGAGCAGGGTAGGGATTTCCAGAGTGGGTATAGATCCTTAGCTGGAGGGTTAAGGCACTGAGATACTTTATTTGCATGGAGAGGCACTTGAGGAATCTTAGGGGCTTACTGAATTGGTTCTTATCAGGAGAAAGGGATTTGAACCTGTAAATTCCCTAAGGACTGTGACACATTCCTCAGGTAGATGTGGGGATATAGGTTCCCCAGGACAGAGAAAGGGAAGGCCTGCTGAAAAGGGGAGTTCTCCATTTTAGGCCGAGCTCAAGGCTTTCCACTCATGGTGAACTACAACCCTATGGCAAGGGTTGGTTCCTGACATCTCCTCCTGTTTTATTTTATAATGGAGGGGTATCATCACGGTCCTCATTTTAGGGTCCAGAATACACTGAAAGAATGGCCCCAGACTCGAACCCAGGCTCGAGTAACATGCTAGCAACAAAGGGTCTTTATTCTGCAGAAGCCCAGCATTCTGAGGCCACCATCTTCACAACATGGAGGCATACCCACCCCCACTCCCCAGAGGAGCTCAAAGTTCCCTTTTGAAGTCAGAAAGAGGAATTCCTAATGTGGCTGTGAGACCTCAATTAGGATTGGCTGGTGCCCAAAGAGACTATGTGACTCTGGTTGTGACTTCAGGTGTTTTTCAAACCAGTAAAGCAACCTTATCTTCCCCAGGCCAGATGTCTTGGCTGTTTCTGGTTGGTTGTCCTTTTTCTGAGGTTTTCCTGAAACTCTTATGTGCGTACTATATAACAAGAAAATGAAACCAGTCATGGAGTTGGTCAGGCTTATTTATCGAGGCCCTCTCACTCAGTTTCTACGCTGGGGACTCTCAAATGACAGTGCTTTTTGCAATACTGTTACTTATCAGTCATTTAAAAAATTGGTTGAGGCAGGATGTCAGAAGGATAAAGGCTCTGACGGCCGGTAATGGACCAAGATGAGGAGACCCCAAACCATAAAAGGGTTTGAGGGGGTGCTGGGTTCCCGTTGCACCTTTAGATCTCATAGATCTTTGAGCGTCTGTATGCCCTGTTCTACCAGACCAAATTCATTAACATAGAAACAGCATTCTTCCCCCAACCCCAAACAATGCAAGTTCCTGTGTTCAGCAGTAATGAAGTCCAGAATGCTCCAGTTTTAGAGTGCAACCCCCACTGGGGAGGTTATCTGTTGTTGAAGGGACTGAAGATTGACCTTCGTGGAGGCCATCACCTGGTCAAGTTTGGCCTGGATGTTGCAGCCAGATGGTATGTTTGGACGAGGGCTGCTTGTTTTAATTTCTTTTTAACTCTATTTTATTTACATTTCTTAATGTCTCTTCCTCCCTTCCCCACCCCAATCCCTTCCAACACCCCAATACCAGATAGGAGAGAAAGACTGTTAGTGAGGAGATGGAGTATAGATCTCTTAGGTTACTTCCTGCTGGGTAGGGTGATCTGGTTCCTTTTTGCAAATCGGTTCATTTCAGGTATCTCAAAATTCTTCTCATGCAACTGTAACAGCAACTAGGAGCAGCAGGGGAGAGCAGCAGAAACCTCCTTTCTCAGAGTTCCTTCAACTTCCTCTGGACTGTGGCCCTTATTCCCACACAGAATGCAGCTGGCAAAGAGCCCCTCTCAGAGCCCGCATGATTCAAGTACTCTGCTGCTGTGAATAATCTGAATCAGTCCCACATCCTACACCTGGGATCAAACCAAAACCATGTTTATAACTGCAACAGCTGTTCCAGTCCTGGTGGCACTCAGAGAGATGGCAATAGCTGTAACTTCTGTCATTACTCATTCCAGGGATTGTCAATGAAATGCTGAAAATAAGTTTTAAGGTTGTCGAGCTGAGGAGCTGTGACTGGTGGATTCAGTTTGGCAACTCCAGTGTCTACAGCCTCCAGATGTGAAGGCCTCCTGGAGGCAGTCCCCTGTGTTCTGGTAGGAAGAGCAGAGGAAAGGGCTGGGAACAGCAGAAATGGAATTGAAGTGTAGGAGAATCTCAATCACGGTCCAGCATCTTTCCAGTGGGCAGTTCTGGGTTCTGATAATTTTGCTGTGTTTGCTGTAGGAATCCCTAGCAAAGGCTCTCCAAAGGTGCGTATTGGAAGGGTTAGGAAGAAGCTAAGCAGTTAGAATGAAGAATAGCAACGACAGCCTTCAGAATAAAAGAAAAGGAAGTGTGTAAGTATGTGTGTGTTGGGGGTGGGGGTGGGAGCATGTCCTAAGAAGCTGCCACTAGGTCATGTAAGTTCTTCAAGGAGATCTTATTCTTTTCTCTGGAGTGGCATCTGCTCTGTCCTTTTCATCCTTTTCCTTGATCCATCAGTGACAGATATGCCATCTTCTTGGTCAGTGGGTGGTGTCAGCCATTCTTGTCAAGGACCCAAATAGGCCAAGGTTGGTCCTGTAGAAAAGCACACTCAAAGCTCCTTCCTACCATCACCAGGGATCAGGGCTCCGCCAACACCGATCAAATGGGTATTTTCACCTGACCAGAATGGTTGATATATGTGTTGGCTGACTCTGTTGGTGGACAATGGGAAGTTCATCCTGGGCAACACAGACATTTAACTTATATAACATGAACAATGCTGTATAGGTTTAATTGGGTATTTGGTGGAAGGAAGCCTTGTGCCTGTTTGGTTATTTTTTTTTTTTAACTGTTTGGTGTGTTCTTTCAGTCACAGCTTGACCCTGGGAATTGTGGGGTGTACTAGTTTGGTGGATAATCTTGCAAGTTTTGAAGAAACCTTAGAAGTGGTGGCTTTTAAAAGCCAGTCCATTATGGGGGAGAGGGACCTCCATGATAGCAAAAGTGGAAAGCATGTGATTAAATAGCTTTTTTCATTAGTCTTTGCCATGGCCCAGGTGAAATGGGAATAGGTATCTATGGTAACAAATACAATTTTTTTCCTCTAAATGATTGAATATGGATGACAAGAATCTGACAGGACATTGGCCTTAAAGCCTCTGGGTTTGGTGCCCAATTGTTGTGTAGCAGCGGTACAAAATAGGGAGCCAAAAGAGGAACAAGTTTTGAGAAGTTTAAGGCATTTTGTTGGGGTGTTGGGGAATTTCAGTTGCAGACCTTTTAGGTTGATATGGGTCAGCTGGTGGAGTTTTTTAGCAGTGAGGAGTGACATAGTAAAAGTCCCAGTTGTGGCAATCTTATTTGCTAAGGCATTGACATCAGAGAGGGGTTTGGGGAGGGATGAGTGTGACTGTATATGGCTGATAAAAATGGGGCATGTCCTAGTTTGAAGTGTCTTTGAAACCTTTATTCATAGTGGGGACCGAGGGTGAGCACCAAGTCTGGCATAGGAGTAGGCTAGCCAAGGGAGTCGGTTAACTGCATAAATGCTATTTGAATATAGATCAAATAGTTCTAGTTGTGTTAAGACCTGGAAGATGGCAGACCGTTCTTTGGGGAGATTTATTTGGAAGGGAACAAAATGTGATTCAGATTCACTGTCTCCTCAATATATCACATGGGTGGCTCCTTGTTGGACCACCCTCCCATCTGTCAAAGCCATGGGGACCCAATGTGCTCTGGAATAGGGAGAATAAATGAGGAAGGAGCCATCGCAAAAGCAGTGTGGTTGTCAGTAATTTATCCTGACTGTGTATCTCTCCTTAGAAGCTAATGAGGCTGTTAGCAAAAGTGGTGTGCTTCCTTAAGAGCCTTTGGATATCTGAGAGGTGGAATAGTCAAATGATCACATAAGGTTCCTCGCCCATAATCTGTAAGGGCAGGTGTGTTCTCTTCCTTTCCTTGTCATGGTGGATAAAGAGTTGACTTTGGTTAATAGTCGATATGTAACCCCTATTTCTGTATGGAGCCATTCTAGGATTTCCTGAGGTTGATACATCTCCAACTACAGTGGGAGAGAAATTAAATATAAGGACTTGGATTTGCTGCTGTGCATCACAGTGAGCCAGGCAGGCATTTTTAATGTGGATGTTAGTAGAGCAAAGAGTCCTCTTGGCTGCTGACGTCAGAAGGCAAAGAGAGATCTTTGTTGCCCTTAAGGCAAATTAGACAGTAATTGGCTGGATTGTATGGGGAACCAAGGTCTAATCCAATTGATACCACCTAAGAATCTTTGAAGGGTATTTATAGTTAATGGATTGGGGAAGTCCATAACCTGTTTATCTCTTTGGACTGAGGTTAGAGTAATTTCAGTCCCTAAGAAGATGGGGGAAATGAGCTTGATACCTTCTGCTATAATTAAGTCTCTATCTTTTAGGGACTTTGTGGCTTGTTGTTTAAGTTTTTCTAGACTTAGTTTTGATCCTGTCTTTTATCTTGCCATATTAATAAATCATCCATATAATGATATATATGGAGACCTGATTTAATAAGGGGTTGTAATGCATGGGTTACTGCTTCTTGGCAAATAGGCTGCTAGCCATGTCCGCGGGGAGCATGATCCATTCAAATTTATCAGTTGGTCCTAATTTTTTTTATCTTAGGTACTGAGAAGGCAAAACACTTATAATCTTGTTCATAGAGTATTATTGAAAAGAAATAATTTTTAATGTTTAATAGTAATATTGGGGTATTTACAGTTATGGCAGAGCAAGGGAGAGGCCACATTGAGGTAAGCCTCCAAACCTTCATGGTTTTGGTGATTGCTCCTAAGTCCTGGGGGAGTCTGCAGGTTCTGGCTTTCTTTTTAATTACAAATACCACTATATTCCAGGGGCTTCTAGAGGGACAGATGTGTCTCATGTCTAGTTGATGCTTAACTAATTATAAAATTATTAATTTCTCCCTGTTCAACCCAGATGAAATCATCCATGATGCATTCCCATCCGGGTGTAAAGTATTTAATAGTGGCCCTTAGAACTGAGGATTCTTAGAATTAATCTTGATATTTTTGGTGTTTTGCTATCTGAAGGTATTCTCCCTGTTCTCCACAAATGATGACCATATTTAAATCTTCTAAGACATCTCTACCTAGCAAGTTAGTGGCCATGTCAGCCAATAGTGGTCTAATGGTCTCATTTTGTTGCATCTGGATCTTCCCATTTATGAAGGTCTTGGATAATAAATGCTTGGAGAGACCACCCATTCCCATCAGTTGAGGCCCTGGTAGGAGGGTTCAATGTGGAGGAACTTCAGAATGGTCTTATCTGCTCCTGAGTCTATAGGCATTTAAAGTTTTTATTGTCAATTTTAATTGAGAGTTTAGGGTGAGATTTTTTTTTCTCATATGTTAGTGACCCAGTGGACTTGCGAATCTTCCCCTCTTACTGGTGTGGCTGAGGGCTGCCTCTTAAGTTCTTTAAATGCTACAGAGGCTTACCTTCATTATCGTATTTGGATTTGCAATCCTTTTTCCCAGGAAAGCCTTTCCTGCAGTTGGGACAGATGGATTTAGGAGGCTTAAGGGAAGCTAGGCCATTTGGTGGGGGGGAGGGGGGGCGATAATCTCTCTTCCAGTGTCTGGTCTCTCCACATTTAAAACATTTTGAATTAGACCATGTTGTGGCTACAAAGGCTTGAGCAAGAGAGGAGGCCTGATATAAGGCAGTCTCCATATCATACGTGGCTACAATCTATTTGTCACAGTTTTTGTGTTTTAGCCCCTGGCATGCCTGCCTGTGTGTTGGGGTCCCTCTTTCCCAGATGAGATTGTTTAGAAGTATTGCGTTGGCTGCACGATCTGTTATCTTTCTGTCTAAGCTGACTTGTACCCTCAGTATAAAATCTTGGAAGATCTCAATTGGTTCTTGTTTTAGGAGGGTTCTTGTTTTAGAAGAGTTCTTTCCAGGTCTTCCAGACAAGGGTGTTAGATGGTCCCAAGCCTGGACCACATAAATGATCACACTCAAAGCAGCCAGCAGGGAGCAAAGCCTGGTAAATCCCCATTTAAATATCTTGTCATAATTCCAGTTTATTAATTGAGCAGGGAGGTTGTTCTTTGCTGTCATCCTATCTGTCAATTGAGTATTTTATTTTTTTTCTATCTTGTACCTAACATTCATCTCTAAAGAGAGCCTCCCATCGTATGAACAAAGGAATGGGGAAAGAGGGTTGACATGAATCTCTCCAGTCTTGGGGAGTTCAAAAGTTCCAATAAAAACTTTTTAACTAGATTTGGTCCATGGGGCATGAATTCCATCCTCAAGAACAGCTTGGCACAGCATTTTAAGTCTGGATACCAAGCCAATGGACAGTCTTGTAGATTAACAGGGAAGGTCTCTATGGGTGGAGGGAGGTTCTGAAGCCCTTGGCCACTGTGGCTGAAGCAGCTGGGAATAATGGTTCCCAGGGTCTCTGAGATTACAGAGTTGTTTGCTCAGCGGCTGTGAGGGTGATGCATGGCCATTCTTAGCTGGGGTAGGATTTACCTGGGTATCTTTAGGAACCTTGCTCTTAACATCTGGGTCTTTTTTCTCTATAGCCATTGAAGGCTTGTAGAAGAAAGAGGCAGATAGAGGGGGGAAGGTAGTTGTGGGTTAGAGAGTAACTTTTCTCTAATTAGATCAATTCCTTTTTCTAAAGCAGGTAAATCAGCTACTGGACAATCCTTGAGGTCTTCCACCTCATTTGAGTCTTGTCATTTGCCCTGCTTTTTTTTCCCCCCTCTAATGAGTCATTTTTGAGCAAGGGTTTGTTGTTGTTGTATGTTTGTTTTTCCTATGCATTACCTGGTGTCAGTTATCATGGGGAGAAAGGAGAGGTACAAAAGGCATCCTTTCTGGACTTCTTTTTTCATGAGCCAGGTAGGCAATATTGGTCCAGACATCTGGATCATAGCTATCTGCTGACAGGACCCATGAAGTGAAATAAAGTACATCATTCCAGAATTCTATTCTCTCTTTTGGGGAGATTTTAAGTTCTTTTGATTAAGAAAGGCTCTAAAGAAATGAATTTGGAAATCCCTCTGGTGTAATGTTGAACTCCCCATGATAGAAATAGAAGAAAGTCCTACAGGAGATGCTCAACTCTCTGGAGTCAATTTGCCATTGAGAAATTGACACACCCTTATAAGCACAAACCTATTCACAGATAGAGGAGATGGGCAGCCTTCCTGGGGAAGCTTGAATGGCTGCTGCCATCACCATTTTTTGGGGATTTCCAGTTTGGGGTGTGTGTGTCTTTGTGTCTGTGTGTGTACTTATAAGAGTCTTAAAGGTTGTTTTCCTACATCCTGTTAAGTTGTCAGGATCCAAAAAGAGGATAGGAAAATCTTTGGTCTCTTGTGAAGGCACAAATCAAGAAAGTAAAGCAAAGAAAGAAAAGTGGGTTTCTGATCCTCAGGTCAGGATCATCAGGCAAGATATCACCACTCTCTTTTTGGGTGGGGTACTCATGAAATTTTGGTGCATTCTGGGCTCCCTATTTGGGCACCAGCTGTGACCTTGTGGATGCTACTCCATTCTATGAAGTTCATATGTTTATGGATCATGTTGACTTGGGTGACCTTCCCCAATCCCCCCTCGGTGTCCTTCTTCATCTCCTCTGGCTCTGAGCATAATGTCTTGTTATGGGTCTCTATGTTTGTTCCCATCAGCTGCAATGGAAAGTTCTCTGATAATGGCTGATCAAGGTACTGATTTATGAATATAGCAGAATGTCTTTAAAAGTCAATTTATCCTGCCAGGTAGAGCCTTTCAGAGGCCCTCTGTGATGGGCTCCTGTCCTGTTCCTTGTTTTCTCCCTCTTCTGATGTCCATCCTCTTTGTCTTTCTAAATGGGGATTGAGCATCTTAGCCAGAGTCCTCCTTCTTGATTAGTTTCTTTAGGTGTACAGATTTTAGTATGTTTATCCTATATTATATATCTAATATGCACTTATAAGTGAGTATATACCATGTGTGTCTTTCTGCTCCTGGGATACCTCACTCAGGATGATCTTTTCCAATTCTCAACATTTGCTTGCAAATTTCACGATTTCCTTGTTTTTTTATTGCTGAGTAATATTCCATTGTGTAGATATACCACAATTTCTGTATCCATTCCTCAACTGAGGGGCATCTGTGGATACTGAGACTTATAGCCAAACTTTGGGCAGAGTGCTGGGAATATTACGAAAGAAGGGGGAGATAGTAAGACATGGAGAGGACAGGAGCTCCACAAAGAAAGCCACAGAACCAAAAAAATCTGGGCACAGTGGTCTTTTCTGAGACTGATACTCCAACCAAGTATCATTCATGGAGATAACCTAGAACCCCTGCACAGATGTAGCTCATGGCAGTTAAGTATCCTAGTGGATTCCATAGTCATGGGAATGGGGACTGTTTCTGACATGAACTGATTGGCCTGCTCTTTGATCACCTCCCCTTGAGGGGAGCTCAGCCTTAGCAGGCCACAAAGGAAGACTATGCAGCCACTCCAGATGAGACCTGATAGACTAGGATCAGAAAGAAGAGGAGGAAGACCTCCCCTATCAGTGAACTTGGGAAGGTGCATGGGTTGAGAAAGGGGAGGGAGGGTAGGATTAGGATGGGATGAGGGAGGGAGCTACAGGGGGGGATACAAAGTGAATAAACTGTAATTAATAAAAAATAAAAAGTGAAAAAAGTCAGTTTATTCCTAGGTTGAGTTTTCTGTTGTTTTGTAATTGTTTGTTTGGTTTGGTTTTATAGATGAGTATTATTTGGCTTTATATTATGTCCCTGGTGTGTCTAGTGTCAGGTTCTTGATCATTCAAGCAATGTCAGGTATGGGGTCCATCCTGCATAGAGGGCCTTACATTGAATCAGATATTGGTTGGTTATCCTATCAATTTTGTGCCACAATTGTACTAGCATATCTTTTAGGAAGAGAACCCTTTTGTAGATCAAAGATTTTGTGGCTGTTTTCTGGGTTGATGTCTGTTTCTCCTATGTAGTATGCAGAGTACCTTTCTGTACCAAAGAAGCCAGAAAGTAGGTGTTCTCCATGTTCAGTGAATCATGTAGGTGTTGTCTTCAGCAATAGGGCCTTGCCTTCAGTTTGTGGAGGGCAACCTATAACCTTGGCAGCAACCTAGATTGTCTGAGGAAGATTTGGCCCACAACTCAATTAGATTTAATCCAACCCCTGAATTGGAAGCTTCATTTGGTGACCAGAGATGGCCAGCTGGGGCTCTTTCTCCCTCATTATTTGGTGGTTTCATGTAGATAACCTTCATATATGTATATATTTTAAGCAGCTTCTACTGTATTAGGCTTCCATCCTACCCCTCAAATGTACCTTAATTTCAGCGCTTTCTATAATATTCTCTCTCCCATCCCCCTCTTCTATCCCCATCTTCACTTGATGTTTCCATTTAAGTCCCATCAAACCAAAACTATATATTCTATTTTCCTTTTTTATGAGATCTATTTGTCATCACAACCTAGTCCCTTACTCTATATCTAACCTCCATGGTTCTAATATTGTAGCTTGGTATCACTAATTTCACAACTAATGTCCACATATAAGCAAATTCATGTCCTAGTTGTCTCTCTGGATCTAAGTTACCTCACTCTGGATATTTTTTTTATAGATCAATCCATTTACCTTTTGATTTCATGATTTTACATTTTGAAGAGCTGCATAATACTTTGTTGTGTAAATGTCGTACATTTTATTTATCTGTTTTTCTACTGGAGGGCATTTAGATTGTTTCTAATTTATGGATGTTATGAATACAGCAGCAATGTACATAATTGAACAATTGTCTCTGTAGTAGGCTGAAGTGACATTTGGGTATATGCCCAAGAGAGTATACAGCTAGATCTTGAGGTAGATTGATTCTCATTTACCTGTGTGATCATCACACTGATTTACACAGTGGCTGTACAAGTTTGTACTCCCCTCAGCAATAGATTAGTGATGTCCTTACTCCACATCCTTGCCAGCATGAGTTGCCATTTGGTTTATTGATCTTAGCTATTCTGAAAAGTGTAAGATGAAATGTCAAAATAACTTTGATTTGTAATTTCCTGTTGACTAAGGGTATTGAATATTTTTAAGTGCTTGTCAGCCACTTGAGTTTCTTTCCTTTTTCTTTCTTTCTTGAATAGTCTCTATTAATATCTTTACTCCATTTTAAGTGGGTTGCTTGTTTTCTTGACATCCAGTTTTTTGAGTTCATTATATATTTTAGATATTAGCCCTCTGTCAGAAGTACAGTTGTAAAAAATCCTTTCCCATTCTGTAGACTGCCACTTTGTCTGAATGATGGTGTTCCCTTTCTATGAAGACACTTTTCAGTTTCATGATGTACCATTTATTAATTGTTGATCTTCGTTCCTGTGTTAATGCTATTCCTTTTAGAAAGTCTTTTCCCGTGTCCATGAGTTCGGTGATCTACCCCACCTTCTCCTCTATCATGTTCAGTGTGACTGGTTTTATGTTGAGGTCTTTGATCCGCTTGTTTTGTGCTGGGTAATAGTATGGATCTATTTGAATTCTTCTACATGCAGTTATTCAGTTTCACTGCACCTTTTATTGAAATTTTTGTTGTTTTTTCAGTGTATATTTCTGGCTTTTCTACAAAAAATAATCAGGTGTTCTTAGATGTGTAGATTTATGTCTGTGTCTTCATTTATTCCATTGATTCATGTGTCTGCATTTGTGATAATACCATGCTTTCCTTACTACTGTATCTCTATAGTACAATTTTATGTCAGGGATGATACACTTAGCAACTTTTATTATTCAAGATTTTTTTTTTAGGTATTCTCTGTCTCTCCCTCCCTCTCTCTATTTCTCTGTTGTTTGTGTGTTTCCACATAAGGCTGAAAATTGTCATTTCAATATCTGTGAAGAACTGTGTTGAATTTTTCATGGGGATTGCATTGAATCTATAGATTACTTTTGGTTGGATGACCATTTTACTACATCAATCTTACCCATTCCTGTTCCTGTGAGATCTTTCCATCTCAACAGTTCTAAAAGAGTAAGGTACAGCATGTTGCCTGGAGGGGAATTCTTCTGACATACTCGTAGGTATGGCCATTGGTGGTTCTATGTAAAATGTGTTTCTGGGTATTGGGAGCTGTTATTTTAAAATGGAATGAGCTAAGAGGGTACATCAAAAGAACCTACAATAATGTAGAAAGTACAGTGTTCCAAAGGAATCTACTTAGTGCTGGGAATGGGACAGAGAGTAAGGAGAGGCCACAACAAGTAGTCTGCTACAGGGATCAGATTAAGACTTGGAGATGGGTGTGAAGGAGAGGAGGGAGCTTGAAGCTTGCCTACCTGTTTTGCTGGCTCACTTTCTTCTTTTCCGGCTTGGCTGGTGGGTTTCCAGAGAAAACCTGCTGTAAATTGGGACTAGGATAAAGCAAGGAGTGGGAAAGAAGTTTGGAGGAGAAAATTTTTATGATCTGATGGGGATGGAGACAGAGTAAAGGGGGTGGTCACGGCAGGTAATCTGCTACAGAGCCGCGGGTGAGTCTGTGGAGCTGCTTTTGCAGAAGAGAGTGGTGAAGATCTACAACAGACTAACTGCTTTCCCTGCCAGAGTGGCCTGAGGTTCCCAAGGAGTGCCTGTTCCGTTTATCCTGAACTGTGTCACCAGGGAAAGAAGGGTCTCCTTCTCTCTGATGAATTCTTTGCTGAACACCCCAGACTCGACTTCAGTCTAGGCAGTTGCCACAGAACCACCTCAGTCACAGTCACGGCTAGAGCTCACCTGGCTGCCATGAGCTTCTGCTCTTAGTCTCCGCCTGCCTCGGTACCAGTCTGCGGAAGTAAGCTGCCCCCAGGCTTGCCCAAGTCAGGCCGGGCCCTCGCTGCCATCTTGCTATCTGACTTGGTCTGGGAGACCTGATCTCCCCACCGCCACCTGGCCTTACTGCCGCGAAAATCCCCCTTTCCCACACCTGAAGCTGGAGCAGAGATCTTGTGACTGGGACCTCTTTTTGTCTTCCCTGGGGACCTTCATCCTCTTCCACCCGGAGACTGATGACACTCAGACCTTCCAGTGGAGAGGCACACACTTCCAGCTCTGTGACTTCAAGGACTCTGGAAGTTGCTAAACCATAGGGGGCAGCCCCAGGCGGTCTGCTGAAGAGCTGGGCCTAAGTTTAGAGGAGATTTGGGTGAAGGGAAGGAGAGTAAAAACCTGCAATTAGCCTAGCTGCTTCCCTGGCCTGAGTCACAAAACATGTTTTTTTTCAGTCTACGTTTTTCAAAGTACATGGAATTAAGGATAAACTCAGAGAATATGATCAACTCTTAAATTATTCTGTAGAATCATCATGGTAGTGAAGGGAAAGAGAAAAAATGTAAAATGATTACAAAAACAAACAAAGAAACAAACAAAACAATTGAATGTTGTGTCCCTGGTCATAAAATTTTAAGTTTTCACTAACATTTTATAACAAATCTATAATTTTTTTTTCAAATGAACCAAAAAAATTCTAGGCTCAGAATTACAGCGACTGCATGATTGCCAGTAAATGCAATCTCCAAGCTATTAAATAAACTTTCATAGTCTAGCTTATTTAAGAATTCACAAATACATGGACAAAATATGACAGTCTCAAATTCTCTCCCATGAATTATCAGTACAAGTAAAAATACAAAAGGAAACAATTTGTTGGGGAAAACGAAGCGTGGTATTGATATTTTTATTATAGATTCTGATTTCTGGAGTTTTTTTTAGAGGTAATCATATTTTTCATCAAACAAAATTTGTCAAAGAAACAGAAGTTTCAGAGAATTTTTACTATTGTTTCCCTGTCGTGAAAGAGCTTTCACATCAATTACCCAGCCCCAGCCTTGGCAAACATTTTATGCAAAGGCGGCTCATCGACTTTTGACACAAGTTTCAGATGTGCACCCCTTATTTCTTAGATGATGTTTTTATATAAAAGATTATATGAAATTCTCATATTTAGAAGATTAATTGAACACCATTCAAACCTGTTCTACTTCACGTAAAATTCACTGGTGCCTTCTCAGTTTCAGAAAGGTACCATCAAATATAGCTAAACTTTCTGCTTTTCTCATCACTCTGGAAACTGAGGCAGGAGGATACTGAATCTGAATCCAGCTTGGACTTAAAAAGGATAATCTGTCTTAAAAATAGTACCATTTAAAGCAGTTATACCCATGCATATTCAAGCAACTCCAATGTTATAAAGGAAAGAAAAAGAAGAGGATGTGAATGTTTGAAGGTGTGTGGTAGTCTAAAAGGAGCTGGAACAAGAAGGTAATGGTTATGATGAAATTACATTGTTTATATGTATGGAATTTTAAAGAATACATAAATGAAGTAATTTTTAAAGAAAAAGATTAAATTATTAATGAAAATCTGCCTTTGACTTTGTCATTGACATTTTGGTCACATCTTAACATATATTCTCCATATTTCTATTTCAGTATTTATTTGTACAGCTGACCCCATAAATAATCTTTTGTTTGTGGTGGAAGTATTCTTTCTATGTTAATATAATTCCCCCCTCAAGGAAAGTCCTAAGACAAAACTCAAATTCACTTTTGAAATCAGAGTACATTTACCCACCTCCTCTCTGTGGTGAGTACGGGACCTGCGCTCACACTTCAGGAGTTGTAATAATGAGAACACTTGCCAGCACTACATAATAATATATACATCAACAGAATCCAATCAAAGACTCAGAAATAAACGCACACACCTATGCACACCTGGTTTTTTACAAACACGCCAAAATTATACAATGAAAAAAAAAAAAGACAGCATCTTCACCAAATGGTGCTGGTCTAACTGGATGTCTATATGTAGAAAATGCAAATAGATCCATATTTATCACCCTGCACAAAACTCAAGCCTAAGTGGATCAAAGACCTCAACATAAAACCAAATACACTAATTCTGCCAGAGGAAAAAGTGGATAAGAGCCTTAACCTCATTGGCATAGGAAACAACTTCCTGAACAGAACACCAAGAACACAGGCACTATGATCTGCATTATGATCTACAATTTATAAATGGGACCTCATGAAAATGAAAAGCTTCTGTAAAGTAAGGGACATCATCAATAGAATGAAATGGCAGTATACAGATTGGGAAAAGATCTTCACCAATCCTACATACCACAAAGGGGTAATTCATGAATCCTGATTGTGTCTGAGGAGCTTTGCTGATAGGGAGTCAGTTTTCTTCAGGAATACTGTCTTTGATGGGATAAGCACGGTGCCAGTAGATGGCTTCATAACCACGTATACATGGTCAGCACTAAATGGACTCAGTGGGTATTAAAGATAGAGAGATAGATAGACAGACAGACAGATAGACAGATAGATAGATAGATAAATGATCACATGATGTTGGGACTGAAAAGTAGTGGGAGAAATGAAATTAGAGAGGCAACTGAGGATGCATTTGATTAATCAAAACAGCTTATATGAATATATGACTATTATCATTTTTAAATAGAAACATGACATTTTAATTATTAGAAACACGAAAGATATACTGAAAATCCAATGGTATAAACCAACATATGAAGAGTTCTTTCTGGCAAAAATGTAGAATTAGAAATAAGATTAGTGGTTGCTATAGGAAAAGGGTCTAGTCAGAATGACAGCAAATGTGAAACACTAATACAATATTACTGAACATAAAATACTCAAATATACTTTTCCAAATCATCCTGGTTGGTAGTTTTCACTATGATGGAGTCAGTACTGTCACCAACCTTACAGACTTGGATATTAAATGTTAGTATTTTATGTGATTTTGTTCCCAAGCTTAGTGATTAGTCTGTGAGATAAGCAGGGCTCAGATGAAGCCCAATTGAAGTTCACTCAGAATACTAAAGCAGAAGCAGCATGAGTCTCTGAATAGTAAGTGTAGAAGTTGAAAGCAGACTTCTAAAATATATGGAAATTGGATGGAATATTTCTAATTTTTCTGAGAAATTCTTGCTTAATTCTCATTAGCACTAAAGTGATACTCTTGAAAGTGTCTAGGACAATTCTTAGCACATTAAATATTCTCTGCTTATTAGCACCCGTCCTTAACCTTGCCTATCAAACATCGTGCCACTAACCAATTTTGAATAGATAATCTCACTCTTAATGCACTGTCCTCTCTTATGTCTTCCAAATCAAGATTCTCAGAGACAGACCCTCAGCTTCATGCATTCATTTGGGAACAGGTATTCAATTCTTTTCCTAGTTATATCCTGGGTTTCTCAAATCATGATCTTAGTCTACAAAATGCCCAAAAGCTTTCTTAATATCTTGGGATTATACATATACATACATATATATATATCAAACACATATATGTGTGTGTGTGCGCGTAATTTATATATATATATATATATATATATATATATATATTCTTTCTAAAATCATGACCTTAGTCTACAAAATCCCTGAAAGCTTTCTTAATATCTTGGAATTATATATATATATATATATATATATATATATGTATATATATATTTGTGTGTGTAATTTATATATATATATATATATTCATATACATATGTATGTATGTATGCATACATTATTCACAGTGTTGTCTTTGCTTTGAGGAAAGCCTTTTATGACCTCATTCCACTAAGTCTTGTGAGACCCAAATTCAATTATTTACTTCCAGAATTACCTCAGATACTGAAGGTCAATAAAGTCTCTGCCCTTTCTCTTAGCTTTAAAAAATAAAAATTAAAAAATTTAAAAAACCTCATTTCTCACCTCTGCTTTTAAACAGTTATTTAGGTACTCTGGTTCACACCTGTTATATCTTTCTATTGTAAATAAGTAGGGTTTAAACAACTACTATCAGATACTAAGACTCATAACCAAACCTTCGGCAGAGTGCAGGGAATCATATGAAAGAAGGGGAGTTAGTATTATGCGGAAAGGATAGGAGTTCCACAAGGACCAAACATATCTGGGCACAGGGTCTTTTCTGAGATGGACACTCAACCAAAGACCATGAGTGGATAAAACATAGAACCTCTGCTTGGATGTGACCGGTGATAGCTCAGTAATCAATTGGTTTCCCATAGTGAGGGGAACAAGGACTATTTCTAACAGGAACTCAATGACTGGCTCTTTGACCTCCCCACCCCCCAAGGGAGGAGCAGTACTGTTAGGCCACAGAGGAGGACTTTGCAGCCAGTCCTGAAAATACCTGACAAAACGAAGTCATATGAAAGGGGAGGACCGATCCTCCCCTATCAGTGGACTTGGAAAGGGGCAAGGAGGAGATGAGGGAGGGAGGGTGGGACTGGGGAGGGAATGAGGGTGTGGGATACAGCTGGGATACAGAATTAACAAAATGTAACTAATAAGAAAAAAAATTGTAGAGCAAAAAAATAAAACATTAACTACTATCTCTATCAAGCTCTGCTCAATTAACCCTGTTCTTCATATTTCTTCACAGAGCATCCAATAACAATTTACGTGCCTAGTAATGAACAATTTGAGTAAATACTCATACTTCCCAGCCTATACTACAAAGCAGAGTCATTAAAGAACAAAGGGGATTCTATTTAATGTGAAATAAACTCAGAAGCCTGGAGGCGTTGTCTTAGCTTCATTTTGAGTCCTTTTCCTTTAAAGTCTTCTAAGGGAGGTAATCAGTTTTAAGTGACACAGCACCAGACCCACTCTAATCTTCTGTCCCCTGAGAACCTAAAAGCTAGAATATCTTCAGTGTATTGGCTAGATTTAGGCTTTATTCAGTTTTATAACTTCCTGTTCTTTGGTTTGCTTGTCAAGTACCTGAACAATTTCTTCTTCAATATCTGTTAAAGCACTGGTGACTAGCCTTTAAAACATCTTCCTGTGTTTTAACACACACTTTCTCCTATCCGATGTAGAATACTTTAAGTGCTCACATGTGTGTGTTTCTTCATTCAAAAGTAAACTCATTGTTAACCTCAAATCTTAATTCTATCTAGGCATGACTAGCATGCCTATATTTTACCTATAATTAGAAAGTGTTTGGCAGTAACTTCCCAGAGGCCATAAGCTTAAAATGAGATATTTTAAATTAATTTATGAGCCTAAGTATTTTGCTTAAAGCTTTGTAAATAAAAGGGTCTAGAGAGATGGCTCAGTACTTAACAGCATGAACTGATTTTGCAAAAGATTCTGGTTCAGTTCCTAGAACTCACATGGTGAGTTACTCTGTAAATCTAGTTCCAGCGACTCCACTACCTTCTTGTCTCTGCAGGACCAGAGACACAGCGGTCAACTGCATACAGGCAAAACAACATGCACAAGAATACAATTTTAAATAATAAAATTTTAATTCATATACCAACATATGCTATTCATGAATAAAATCAAATTAAGCCATGCAAGAACATTGTAAAATATTCACAAAATTATAATAGTGCTACAAAGCCTATTGATATACTATTTTGTGCAATAGTATACAGAAGACATCACAATCAGTTTAGACTGTAAGTGTAAAATCATACTTTTCTTTCAAAATGAATTTAAAAGAACAACATGAAAAATTAGTGAAAAATAAAAAAAAATCACAATCAAGAAATGAAGATTAAACTATTTGCAAAGAAACAAAAATTATTCTTGTCTTTTGAACTCAAATAAGTAAAAATCCATATCACACAACTAACTTTTGAAAATAAATTGGGTGGTTACTATGTTAATAAAAAGTTGTACACTAATTTTAAAAGAAATTGAATAAATATAAACTAATATAAAGAAGCAAAACCATAACACAACCATAGAAACACAGTTTATTGTTTATTATAAGAAGTAACACTTAACCCATGTATTTAATAGACAAAGTCTAAAGGTAGAATCATTCTGGAAATAAGAGACAAGAATCAGAGGATGAAACACTACAGCAAGTCTATAGCCAACATCAAACTAAACAGAAAGAAACTTAAATCAATCCCACTGAAATCAGGAACAAGGCAAGGCTGCCCACTCTCTCCATATCTCTTCAACATAGTTCTTGAAGTCCTAGATGGAGCAATAAGACAACTAAAGGAGATCAAGAGGATACAAATCAGAAAGGAAGAAAACAAAGTATCACTGTTTCCAGATGATATGATAGTATACATCAGTGACTCCAAAAATTCAACCAGAGAACTCAGCTGACAAACACCTTCAGCAAAATGGCTGGATACAACATTAACTCAAAAAATCAGTAGCCCTCCTGTATACCAAGGACAAAATGACTGAGAAAGAAATTAGGGAAACAACACCCTTCACAATAGCCACTAATAGCATAAAGTACCTTGGGGTGACTCTAACAAAGCAACGAAGTTTGAAAAAACTTCAAGTTTCTGAAGAAAGAAATAGAAAAAGATATCAGAAGATGGAAAGTTCTCCCGTGCTCACGGATCAGTAGGATTAACATAGTGAAAATGGTCATCCTGCCAAAAGCAATCTACAGATTCAATGCAATTCCTTCAAAATACCTACAAAATTCTTTACAGAACTTGAAAGAAAAATTCTCAAATTCGTTCCAGCTCTGGCTTTGAGTTCCTGCCCTGACTTTCTTTGATGATGGACTGTCAGGTGACAGCAGTACTGAAATTAACTCTTTCCTTTCCAAGTTACTTTTCATCATGATGTTATTTTTCCCAGCAATAAAAACCTAGCTAAGAAAATACCTTTAACAAAGATATGTTATTAGCTTAGTAGAAAAAAAAATGCACTAGAAATTATCGTCAAACATATATTCTATGTATTTGGGATTTTAAAATTGGTTTCATTATTTTTTCATGTGTCTATGTTTGTGCATGTATGTGCACATATGTGCAGATGTCCATGGGGTTCAGAGCAGCAGCAGATCCCCTGGAGCTAAAGTCACAGGTGCTTGTGAGCCACCTAACATGGGTTCTGAGAACTGAACTCTCTCCAGTTATCTGTAAGAACAGGAAGAGCTCTGAGGTGCTGAGCCATCTCTCTAGCCCCAGGTTCATTATCCATTTAAGACCTGAATCACATCATCTAATTGGCGTGCTTATCTTTAAATGGATATAAAATTTAAGGACACGGTATTATATCTACTATTCTTCTAAAAATATCTTACATTTGTAGATCATTTTAAACAAATTTAAATAAAAGTAATACCAAATTGAGAAAAAAAAACAGAATTGCCTCTGATATTAGAAATAAATTGGGACTTTGTACCGATGTTCAGACCTCTACTCTTGCCTGATGCATCTAAAACAAAAAGGGGGAACTGTAGAGAGCTGCGAAATGCCGTGCCTTAAAGAAGGAGCTAGTTTCCGCCTTCCACCTTCCCGATGGTGAGTGCTTTCTGTCACAAACAACTCCACATTTGGCTAAGGCTGAGGATCTGGCTTGCTTCCATGTATGTGGACCTATCTGCATTGCCCACGTGGCACACTGGGGTTGGCTACCCAGAGGCTATTTAAGCTGTGGGCTGGCTTTCCCCAGGGTCCGATGATTGTTCAAGGTTCCTGGATAAACTGCATTGAAAAAAAAAAAAAACCCAGAATTGCCAAAATGATCCTGTACAACAACAGATCATCCATCCCTGACCTCCATCCCTGACCTCAAGCTGTACTATAGAGCAATAGTAATAAAAACTGTATGGTTCGTGCATAGAAACAGAATGGTGGATCAATGGAATTGAACTGAAGATCCAGAAATAAACCCACAAAATTATGTATACTTGATTTTTGAAAAGAAGCCAAAACTATACAATGGAAAAAAAATACAGTGTCTTCAACAAATGATGATAGTCTAACTGGATTTCTACATGTAGAAAAAATGCAAATAAATCCATACTTATTACCCTGTACAAAACTAAACTCCAAGTGCATCAAAGATCTCAACATAAAACCAGAAACATTAATCAGTTAGAAGAAAAAGTGAGGAAGAGCTTAGAAACTCATTGGCACAGGAGACAACTTCCTGAACAGAACACCAACAGCACAGGCTCTAAAATCAACAATCAATAAATGGGACCACATGAAACTGAAAAGCTTCTGTAAAGCAAAGCACACTTTGTAAAAGCTTCTGTAAAACAAAACAACAACCTACACACTGGGAAAGGATCTTCACCAACCCAATATCTGACAGAAGTCTAATATCCAGAATATAAAAAGAGCTAAAGAAGTTAAAAAGCAAAAAAATCAAGCAATCCAATTAAAAAATGGGGTACCTAGCTAAACAGAGAATTTTCTGTAGAGAAATATAGAATAGCAGAGAAACTTAAAGAAATGCTCAATGTCCTTAGTCATCAGGGAATTCCAGACCAAAATGACCCTGAGATTTCACCTTACACCCTTCAGAATGGCTAAGATCAAAAACTCAAGGAACAACACTTGCTGGAGAGGATGCGGAGAAAGGGGAACACTCCTCCATTGCTGGTGGGAATATAAACTTGTACAACCACTTTGGAAATCAGTCTGGCACTTTCTTGGACAATTAGGAATAGCACTTCCTCAAGATCCAGCTATACTACTCCTAGGCATATATCCAAAAGATGCTCAAGTACACAATAAGGACATTTGTTCAACCATGTGTGTAGCAGCTTTATTTGTAATAGCCAGAAGCTGGAAACAACCCAGATGTTCCTCAGTTGAGGAATGGATACAGAAATTGTGGTACATTTACACAATGTGATACTACTCAGCAATTAAAAACAAATGAAATTTGCAGGAAAATGGTGGGAACTAGAAAAGATCATCCTGAGTGAGGTATCCCAGAAACAGAAAGACACACATGGTATATACTAACTTATAAGTAGATATTAGACATATAACATAGGATAAACCTACAGAAATCTGTACACCTAAAGAAGGTGACCTAGAAGGAGGACACAGGGTAAGATGATCAATCCTCACTCAGAAGAGCAAACGGGATGGACACTGGAAGAAGGAGAAAACAGGAAACAGGACAGGAGCCTACCACAGAGGTCCTCTGAAAGACTCTACCCAGCAGTGTATCAAAGCAGATACTGAGACTCATAAACAAACTTCGGGCAAAGTGCAGGGAACCTTAGGAAAGAAGGGAGAGATAATAAGACATGGAGAGAACAGGAGCTCCACAAGGAGAGCAAAAGATCCAAAAAATCTGGGCACAGGGGTCTTTTCTGAGACTGATACTCCAACCAAGAACAATGCATGGAGGTAACCTAGAACCCCTGCACAGATGTAGCCCATGGCAGCTCAGTATCCAAATGGGTGACCTAGTAAGGGGAACAGGGACTTTCTCTGACATGAACTCAGTGGCTAGCTCTTTCACTGCCTCCCCTTGATGGAGGAGCAGCCTTGCCAGGCCACAGAGGAGGACAATGCAGTCATTTCTAATGAGACCTGATAAGCTAGGGTCAGATGGAAGGGGAGGAGGACCCCCCCATCTGTGTACTTGGAGAGGGGCATAGGAGGAGATGAGGGAGGGAGGATGAGATTGGGAGGGATGAGAAGGGGGCTACAGCTGGGAGACAAAGTGAATAAACTGTAATTAATATAAAAATTAATAAACTACTCCATGTTTTGCCATTCGGTAATTAAGTTTAGATGAAAAAAGAACTAAGAGAGTTCACCACATTTTGAAAATTGTGAACTTTACTGTAGCATTTTAAATATAAACAGAAAGCTTAAATTTCAGCATTAATAAATATTTCCAACTGGTAATTTATATTTTAAATTATTATGTGCAGTATGTAGTCATAAAATTGATTTTATCTACTGATTCAAACTCTATATTATAGAGGATTTAAACCATTACTTTTTTACAAACAAGGTTCAGAAAACCCAGATTTTTTGAGTAATAACACCATAAAATATCCTAAATAAAAGGTATAAAATTAACTACAATAGTACACAGGACAAAAACAAATAGAGAAATTTACTTTTGGCCTTCAACTGGGAGAATTAATATCTAAATATCATAACAATATTCACACAAAGTTGACAATTAAAACATATATACACATATATAGTATTCTTCTCTAAATATTTTCTATTATTCTTTAAATATTCATTAAAATATCTTTGTCCCTTTCTTAAATTCATGAGTTTCTTAAGTCATTTTCATTGAAACATTTATGAAAGCAGGTGCTTCATGGTTGTTCTTTAAACTAGGTAACCCATTTGTGGTCATGTGACTGTACATGAATATTAATCACCTAAGAAACTGCTAAATGTGATAGATTCCTGAGATTCTTCTCCTTGGTTAAACAAGTTCTAAAATGGAAAGGACATTGTGTTACAGTGCTGGTATTGATATGGATATTGTCTCATGAGATTCGGTGAATATAGTGAGAAATGTGAATGTCAACATAACAGACAAGTGTATTTATAAATGAGTTTAGTAGCTATATGTATATATACAAACATATATAATATATATATATATATACAGACAGATGAAAGAAAGAAAGAAAGAAAGAAAGAAAGAAAGAAAGAAAGGAAGGAAGGAAGGAAGGAAGGAAGGAAGGAAGAAAGAAAGTTAGGTAGGTAGCATTTCTGTACATTGTAGGGGCATCTAAGAAGAAACCTTCCAGTAAAGATAAGTCAATCTAAAGCATAAGGTTTAGGCTGTTAATTGTGTTATCCACTACAAAGAGCCAACTTTATACATGTAACAATGATCAAAACCAACTTCAACAGAAGTGTTTTTGTTATTGATTTCCTGTTTATTTGTTGTTGTTGTTGTTGTTTCTTCTCTTTTCTCTTCTTCAGTTTTCAACTCCCTTACTAGGGAAATCCACTTGGTTACTGAGCTACCATGGGCTACATCTGAGCAGGGGTTCTATTGAAAGGAACCCTGTAAAAGAACACATTGTTTTGTTCTAAAAACACATTAAACTATTAAATATAGCACAAAAGAACTTACAGCATGTGACAATCTTTTAATTCTACCAGAAACTTTTAAAACCTTGGTCAATTAGATGTTAATACTATGTCAACTAATTTGAAATGCTAAATTGTGTGTATATAATTAGCCATGATGAGTAATTTTCAAAACTTAAAAATTTAATTTTGCTTTAATAGGTAGCTGTGATTTGGGCTATAAATATGAATGTTCTGAGTTAACATATATGTATCTACAAATATATATAATTTTTGGTCAAGCTGTATTAGTCATGTAAGTGAGCAACATTTTATTCTCAACAAACAAAATTAAAAATATTTGCTTCATTAAGCAAAGGGATGTTTATATGAAATTTGTTGGGAATACTTTGCATAAGATGTGGTTATAAAATTTTTATGAGCTAATTTCCACTGAAGAGGTAAAAATATGCAAATATATAAATTTGGGTGCCATTTATATACCTGTCATTCAAAAACACATATAAATGTAAGTAAGAATTCCATTTCTACATTACAAATACACATTGTAAAGGGCAGGTAAGAAGTTTATTACTGCAATGAATGCACCATGAATAGAAACACAATCTCAATTCAAGAATTTCAACAAAAAAAGGAAAAGGTTCATTGAAGCAAGATTCTGAATTAGCACAACTCTATAAACTGTCAACATAACTGCTCCAAAGTATGGCTGATGTGAAGGATTTTATCGTTGTTATGAGGGAAATTACAACCAGAGGCATCTGGAATAGTTCAAAGCAGAGAAATCCAAGGCAGAGAAGTCAGAAGACTGGACAGGGCCGTGAGAGGAGAGAAAGTGTGAGAGTAACAGAGGAAGAGAGAGAGATGACCAAGAGAGAGAGGCAAGAGAGCACATTAAAAAAAACAGTGTTGAAAGCTGAATAAGACCAGGGGAGGGAAGCCTCTGTACTGGAGAAGTTTAGGGCGAAGGTGGGCTGAGAGGATAAAAAGAGCCAGGATGCCAGCATGGACTCTGAAATGTGGAGCTGCTGCAGGCGACACAGAGCAAGACTGGAAGTCAACATGCACTTTGCTAATGCATGCTAATAACCACCACAGATACAGCTTTGTCCTTTCCAACAGTGAGAAGGGAAGCAGAGTCTTTGGTTGCGGGAACTGACTTGGAAAGTGTAACCAAAAGAATGAGATTGAAGAGAAGCTTGGGGAATGGCAGCATAGCTCAGTCCCTGAGCTCAGAGTAGGAAGTGGGAAGAGAGGTAGGTACTAAAGAGCCAGGACTCTGTAACTAGCAGGGACTGAGGACGAGGCAGAGTCCTCTTGAACTGTTTAGCAAGCACCTCAGTTAGTGTATTCTGGGGTTTGAGACCAAACACTTAGGAACTGGTTGTTCTTGGTGTCTGCTTGGTCTTTCTAGGACTCCTCAGGAAGGCAAGTTGACCCTTGAGAGGGGGAATGAAGCTGTGTGTTCCTAGAGCCCCTGCAAGCTTCCTTGAGAAGTTGGGTAGAGCTGTAGGCCTGAGGCTAACTCGGGATAACCCACAGCTGTCCTCTGTTGGATGTGTTCCAGTTGAACCCCCAGGCAGGGCGTTGGGGTGGTGGTGGGTGTCTAACCTGGATGATCCTGGGGTCAGGTCTAGCAGTCTCTTTAGGAACGGTGACATAGTTCTTAATACTCAGTATGCTAGCTTATATATTCTATTGATTCGATATTCTAAGAAACTTGGGCATTCCTGTTATATTAGCAAAGGTGCTGGAATCAAAAATAAAGTCATATGAGCAAAAAGAAGTAAACATGTTATACTGTGATCCAAATAATAAGAAATGTGAAATCAAGAAAATATTGACACTGAAGTGGTAAAGATTTACTGTTAAATATTTATATTAAATAGTATAGTTTCTATGAAATATATATTTCATAGAAAATATCCATGAAATCAAGAAAACAATTGAATGAAGTGGTAAAGATTTACTGTTCAAGTTTTTAAACTGAACTTAGTTTTGGAAGAAAAATATGTTTAATAATGTTAGAATTGAGTTCATAACTATATGCCCAGAGAGTACCTTCTCTATGACTGAGCTAAAGTCCTGTCTCTAAGAAAAATGCTGACAAAGTTTAGGTATGAGTTTATGTTCACTGAAATATTTTGTGTCAAAGGGAAACTCCATCATCTTTCTTCATTTAAACCGTGGGGCTGAGAAGCTTGTTCAGTTGGTAAAGCTCTTGCCATCCATTTATAAACACCTAGATGGTATCTGAAAACATGGTAGGATCTGCTTGTAATTCCAGTGCTCCTGTGGTGAGATGGAGGGCGGAAACAGAGCAGTCCCTGGAAACTTAGTAGCTAGATAGACCATCTTCCACAGATGTGAGAGTGGGTCCCTCACTCAAAAAAGGTAAATTATGGGGTTAATCTCTGTGAGGTTAACCTCTTGCACGCACACTTGTGTTATGTTAAGTGTTGTTTTAAACTTTTCCTTGAGAGATACAATGGACACACATTCATTTATATTCACTTGCATATACAAGCACAAGAGGGAGTCTACTTATTCCAGCTAGGGAACCTTCAATAGATCAAAGTAACAAGTCGCTTAAAGTCCAATTTAGTGCACCAGGGAATTTACTTGCAGTTATTAATAGAAACATGGAATTAGGTTACTCACAGGAGCACGGGTGACTCAAATGCAGCCGCACCACCCAAAAGCCCACCCCAACATGCCTTGCTATTCACAGACTTCCAACTCTGGAGTTCTCTGAACAATGTGATGCCATCTGTATGGATCTAAGAGTTTCTCTCAGCAACACCGCAGCTGCAGTCTTATCTCCCAGCAAGCGTATACTACGCCTGTATCCCTGGGAAGGAATCTTCATAAATGTTAAAAGTTCCAGCTTTCCCATGCATGGGAAATTTGTTTACTTCCTGTGTCCCATGAGACCCTCCCCAAACTCTCCCCTGGAGAAAATCACTATATAACAATAATGATGTCCCCTCCCCCCTTTCTCTCTCTCTCTATCATTCTGTTTCTCTTTGTATTTTTCTTCTATTTCTCTCTCTTGGTCTCAGATACATACACACACATTTCATAGACA